>NC_084897.1:22386502-22703377 GCF_958979055.1 Alnus glutinosa | reverse complement strand
GCTGCGTGACGACGCTGACTCGGCTAGTGACCGGAACCGAGATCGAGCCCAATCAACCGGGGAGATCCTAATGACCGAGTCAAGATTTTCGAGAAGCCGTTTGGTGTAGAATCCGTTCTTTTCATAGTTCCAGATGCCTTTCAAGTTGCTGTATTCCCTTTTTTTTTGAACCGATAAAGGTATCGGTTGAAATGGACCAATAAAGCTACCCCGGTGGTCGAAGAAGAAAACCGGCGCCCCTTGAATGGGTATTGCCGGGGGTTGCTGGCAGTCTGGAGGGTGAGCTACAGAGGTGCGCTTCGAGGAAAAACAATGATACCAAAAAATGGACTTGATAGCTTTTGAACCCAGCTCTCGGTCTGCACTGCTGCATCCTGAATGCATAAACATGTGCACATGCACTTGCATGTAACATGCAGACTTGGGTGCACTACGTGCCGAAATCCTGACTCGGCTGAAACCCACAGCTACGCGCCGACACCGACTTTGCTGGTGAACGGAACCGAGACCGAGCCCCTTGCACTGAGGGGATCCTGATGATAGCAGTATGAACCCTGCCTCACAGGGAGTGATTGAGTTGAGATTTTTGAGAGCTGAGAGGTGAGGAGTTGACGTAGGACCCTTTCTTTTCATAGTTCCATATGCCTCTTGCACCCCATACCTATTCATACGCTGGGTCACCAAACTGAGTCCAGGTAATGACGGTTTTGAAGACCCACTGGAGTTCCCGATCAGCTTTGCCCGCTTGTAGCCTCTATTTGCCGAGAACCTCGATGGTTTTGCGTGAACGCCCCATGCAAACCGCTCGGGATCCACTAGAGCCCACTGTGTGAGTTCTGGTTGTTCGGTACTCTCATTACGTCATGTTCGCCCTAGCCTTATAACCAAAGAAGACCGACCCAGTCTCAGTAATAACTTTCTGAAAATCAGGAATCCCCGGTGAGCTTTGTTCCCAAAATTCGCCAATTGATCGGTGATTCATTAGCCTGTCGAACGACTACTGAGCGGGATGTAGAAAGCATGAATCACCTCGCACTCTCCTCTCACGAGTTCCTTGAGGTCTAGCAGGGTCCAGCTGATCAGATCATTGTGCTTGGACATGGAGAATAGTGCTAGTGCATGGCTAGGCACTGTTTCTTTTAGGACGGCCCTGCTTTCAAAAACCGAACTGCGCGAGTCACAAGCTGGAGACAGAGGTCAAGACAAAGTCGGCAAAAAAGAACGCCTTCTGGGTAGAAGATTTCTTTCATATAACATATATATAGTGATCACAGTGGGTCTCCTGCAAAAGCTTCATATATAAGAGGAGCCCGTGAAAATAAACCCATCACTCTCTTTACTCAGTTTGAAACACAAACAGAGGGAGTCAAGCACCCACTGCGCTCGTAATATCCAAGAGAGTCTCCGCTCTCTTTGTCAAGAGGTCATCATCTACGGAGATTACCGAAAAGCGCAGGTGTAAGAATAAGATTTCATAATAGGAAAAACTCATCTCGCATGCTGAGCTCATCTTGATTACTCGTAGAGGTGAGGACGAGAGGTGTCTACATGCACCTCAAGCTGACTTATCCACGGTAGAAGAGATGAGGTGATGTGTGAAACCCCACTACCCCAGTCAAGTTATTCCACCAATGTAGCAAAAACTCGTTATCTTTAATCTTTATGGACAAAGAGAACCCGCACAGGAGGTCTCTGATGAAGACGAACACGAACCTGATGTCTGCGAACATCAACTCAGTGCCACAAAAAGTGATTATCCTGGATCTGCATTGAGTGAATCCAGATCCGCGCCAGTCCTTCTCTGTCGGCGAGAAGTGTGCTCTGCCAGTCACCACTCTAGATTTCCTTTTGTTGTTCCTTTTTTTTTTTTTACAAGAACGATCAAATCGTTCCCACAGACGGCGCCAAACTGTTGATGCTCTTTTTTGGCTTGATGACATGGCAGCTTTTGGTTCATCTCTCCGCCTATAACCTGAAACAAAACAAATGCCCGCCGGGGGTTGGCCGGCGGAACCTCCTCTGACGCCCAAGTCAGTTGAAAGAGTGAGTGAGAGAGTGAGAAAGAGTGTTGCTCATATATCTTAGATCCATCCCTCTTAGATGATAGGCATATATATAGACTCCTTTTTACTGTTGATGCATAGCAAAAGTCTTGTTATTGTACAGTGTGAACAGTGACCAATAAAGTGTGAAGATATTAGGCATGGTGCTACCTGCTGATTTCTGACCTGATTTGACAAGTACTAAGATCCTAATAAATGCTAAGGATCCTGGTGAGTCTCGACCAACCATATGTTCCCGAGACCTTGGTCACTCCCGACCAAGCATATATTCCCGCGACCTTGGTCACTCTCGACCAACCATATGTTCCCGAGACCTTGGTCACTCCCGACCAAGCATATGTTTTCGAGACCTTGGTCATTTCCGACCAAGCAAATAATCCGAGTAGTTATTCCCGACAGACCACATAATCCCGACCAAACGTACCTTCCCGAGTGGGGAATAATAATTCCCCAACATTTATGTCGGATTATTTTGGAGTAACGTATATAGCGAGTTTTACTTCAATTACCAAGAACAAAAAAGAAAAAGAAAAAGAAAAAGAAAAAAAGAACAAAAGAACAAAAGAACAAAAAAAAGAATAAAGAAAGAAAGAAAGAAGTAATACTCGTATTAATTTCTACGAAATTCTTTTCTTCCAACTCCTGAATTTCAACCTGCCACTTATTGCCCTAAATTCGTATAAAGCAAGTGAGAACATCAATCTCAAAAAGTTGCAATCTGCCAAATACACTTATTTCAGCTAAAACACAATTATATATATATATATATATATATATATATATATATATTTGACGTAAAGTGAATGCCAACTTGTTGGTTGGCAATATATTCGTGAGGAAGCTAATTAATTAATGATATTTTTTTTTTTTGAAAATAGTTAATGATATTTCTAAGAATGAATATATATATGTGACAAATACCGATTCTTTTTCCACTTATTTCTTTGAAGTAAATTTAATTTTACTTATTCTATGGACTCGCAATTTACATGCATGAGTGGGTTTCATTGATTATATAAGAACAAAGAAATGACTGTTTGAATTAATTAATTCATTTCACCTAAAACTATTTCGTATTTGATTTTTTTTTTTTTTTTTAATTTGAACATATATTTCTTGATTCATTTAATAGAATTTTAATATAAGAAAATGTATTTAATGAAAAGAAACTTTAATATAGTGGACAAACAGCATGCATGTGACTAGTTTTTGTCTTTTAATTTGGTACGAACTCCTTCAAGAAGCTAAGCCTTGATTACGTACTATATATCCTCATATTCCAATGATATATATATATATATATAATTGGAGTCATAAAGTAATGAGTTTTGCTTTTTTCGTCTACTGCATGCATGGGCATGTTACAAAGTTTAGCCCATAATTGGAGAGAATTTGTTGCAGAGTAGCCAACCCTTTCTCCAACCCAACAAGCTAGCTAGCTAGAGAGCCACAAATATGGGTTTCTTCCCTCTACACAAAAACATTATTTGATTTTAAATATTATTTCTCTATTTTCATCCGGAAGGGAAAGAGATCAGGGATGGTGCATGATAGAGGGACGGTGAGAAACAATTTGCCATTCATTGTGGCACAATGGTGGAATAAGTGGCTGATGCATATTTTATTAGGTTTAGAGCATTCCCAGCAGGTGATGTAAAACTCACTCTTAGTTAGAATAGGTCACAAAACCCTTAAAATGTTGCTCCATTAGATTCTCTAAAGCAACTCCAAAATAGATTTAGGTTTTACTTGTGGCGTTGTACTGTTCACAAATGTATGAATATTTTATGCTTAAAATTCTACCCGTCTCTCTCTCATTCTCTGATTCTCTTCTTTCTCCTTTTTTCTTTTTTTCCTTTTCCTTTCCCTACCTACGCCGACCTCTACATCTCCATCATCTTCGTTGAAGCAACTTTTGCTGGATCCATCAAACGGAGGGTAGCATGAAAATTGGGATTTATAAAAGAATTTACTTAGCTCCATAGCCAACTGGTTCCGCCGGCATCCCGTATGGCCGGAAATTTTCCTTGACGCCCCAATTTGGCGACATCGGGTCCGAATAGTACCTGTAGGAGCTCGTATCCACCGTCCGATGGTGGCGACCGTATGACCTAGCAAGGGCATGGCCTTCAATTCCCAAATGGACGTTTGAGTACGAACTCATGGAGGGTAGGGGTCTGTGGAAACCATGGGAAGTTTCTGGTATTTCGGTGGAAACCATGAGCCGCCGACAGAGAAGATTCACCGTGGGTTGATTTTAATTTTGATTTTGATTTTGATTTCCGGTGGGTTGATTTTGATTTTGATTTCCGGTGGGTTTGATTTTGATTTTGATTTTCGGTGGGTTGATTTTGATTTTCCGGTGGGTTGATATTGATTTTGATCCGGTGGGTTGATTATGGTGCGGTGAATTATGGTTGAGGTGAAGGACTTCAGGATCGTGGAACAGTGCTTAAAAAGCCATTTTCTGGTGGGTTTGTGTTGAAGAGTGGGAATGAGGTTTTAACAAAAATAATAAAAAAAAATATTAAAAATGATTATTTTAATAAAATAGATATAAATTTAGATAATCTGTTGGAGAGTAGTTTTAAAGGTGGTTAGCTATACTAGCCAAAAGTGGGTTTTGATTATGTAGAATATATTGAAATTTAGATGATCTGCTGAGAGTGGTCTTAGAGAGAAGTTTGAGAGTATTAGTAAAGTTGCTAGCGGGCAACCATCCAAATGGTCAGAGAAAACGCGCATCCGGACCCCGCCAATGTTCGAACAGTTCAACAGACAAATTACAAAGAGCTCGTGTTTTTAGTAAAGTTCGGACAGCCGAGCGGACTTTATATGTTATACTGTAACTCTAAATTATTATTGAATATAGTCACATTCTTGTAGATATAAATATATTCTCGAATCACGTAAATTTGTGTCTTTTTTTTTATATTAATTATCATTGTTTTGCACAGTAATATTAAACAGTAAAAGGTACGATGAGTTGTAACAGGCAAGTTAAAGGAAAGGAGGGGGACCCAGGAGAGAGGGTGGGGGAAGGGGGTGTGGGACCCAGATATTGTTGAAGGTGATCATAATTGCAAAAAGGAATTTGGATCCTTGAAGGCTCCTCTGAATGGAACCAAGGCTGGCAGACAAAACTGAAAGCTCCTTTATGTGGTGGTGGCATTCACTTGTTCCCACGCAAAACCCCAGGTGTTGCACGATATCAATCCTCAACGGTTTCTCTCTTTTCTATGCAAGATTCTATTCATTCATTTCCACCTCCCTCCCTCCCTCCCTCTATATATCTATGGCTTCCCCCCATTTCTCTTTCTCTAAAACACACCTTCTTTGATATCATCCATCTCTCTCTCTCTCTCTCTCTCTCTCTCTCTCTCTCTCTCTAAGAAGGTGTTAGCTAGCTAGCTAGCTAGGCTTCAGAGAAGATCAATATTCTAAAGAAAGAAAGAAAGAAAGAGAATATTACATATGGCCTCCGGCGGTGGTGATCTGATGCCTTTCTTGGTGAATGTTCTTCTGCAAGTGTGCTACGCAGGGATGAACATCATATCAATGCTTGCCATGCAATCCGGCATGCACCCGCTTGTCCTCGTCGCTTACCGGCAGATCTTCGCGACCGTCGCAATCGCTCCCTTTGCTTATTTCATGGAGTGGTAAAAAAACTCTCTCAACTTTTGTTCCGGTTTTCTTGCATGCATGGATTTGCTTTACTCACGTTTTGCTTGTTTTGTTGCTTTCGAGTTGGCGAGTTTTGGACTTTTCTTCCTTAAACTAGAATTTCTCTTTCTCAATCGTTTCTTATATTTCTTGGAATTAAAAGTAACATGATATATATATATATATATATATATATATATATATATATATATATATATATATATATACTTGCATGAGTTTAGTTCCATGAGGATGGAGCTTTTCTTGAATTTTTCTTTGTTTATTTTTGGACAGAAAACTAATTCCGTATTAAAAGGAAATAAAAAATAGAGGAAAAAAAAAACTTTCAAAATAATAATAATAAAAAAAAATTAAAATAAGAGCAAAAAAGAGGCCATGCAATGCATTCTCGCCTCGTAACCCTAATGTCATTTGTTTGGGAAAGCCCTTCATAATTAATGTGACGGCCTGTGATCGAGGTGCATTCGTAAAAAAAATTTATAAATTCTCTTTTTTTAACGATTTTATTTTATTTTTCATTAAAAATAAATTAAATTTAAACCGTTAAGAAATCCGGCCGTACTGATGTGCCTTGAGTGCCGGCCTGCCACATCAAGGCATGGAGGGATCGATGGATATTCTCTCCTGTCTTTGCAGAATATAATTAAATTTATGATTAATATGTTTCACCTAATTAATTAATTAAGTTCTCCAATATTTTTGTTACATGCACGAGGTCTTATGTGTGTGTATATATATATATATATATATATATGGTCCCCCAACTGCTATTTACGGTATTTACCAATAAAAATATTGCTTGCTAGAGTATTACAACGTCAATTATAAATTGATGTGGCAGTCTATAATTGGTTAAATAATTAAAAGTGTATGATTTACTTCATTTTTTTCTTAATTATCAATAATGGACTATCACATCAATTTATAAATAACTTTGTAGTGAAATTTATAGTATTCCTACGACCACTTTTAAGTTTGTTGTTTTTTGTTGGCTAAATCAAGCTAGAAAAGTCGGTGTTGGTCTTATTTCATCGGACTGTTGTATATGGCAGTGCCCATCAACCCTTATTTAAAAAAAAAAAAAAAAAATGAGCAGATGAGTGAGTAATGCCACATCAACCCAATTAGATATGGGCATATGTACATAGTAAGTAACATTACTCACACTAAATAATACAAAACCAAGTAATCTTATGATTTTAGGAAATTTAACTTTAGTATAATATGTTAACTACTTATGATCTTTCTGCAGGAGAACGAGACCCAGGATAACACTACCTATTTTGTTGGAGATATTAGTGTGTTCCCTTACAGGGTAAGTACTATTTGTTCAATCTTTTGCATCGATAATTGATAAAATTCACAATTCTATTTAGCTTTGAGCTGAAAATGCAGGGCAACAGGAAACCAGCTGGCATACTTTGTTGGGTTAAAAAACTCAACCCCAACGATTGGATGCGCATTAACTAATACACTTCCAGCATTCACTTTCATCCTCGCTGTTATTTTCAGGTATATATATATATAGTTTATTCTTCTGTTTATTCAGGAAATAATGCAAATTCATGATTAATTAGCTAAATGGTTTGTTTGGTAGGCAAGAAACTGTGGGGATAAAGACGAAGGCAGGGCAAGCAAAGGTAATGGGGACAATTGTATGTGTAGGAGGAGCCCTTTTACTGTCATTCTACCATGGCCACACAATTGATATAAAGGAATCCAGCATTCATTGGACGTATGCAGAGAATATGGAAAAGAAAAGTTCCATCTCTACCGACCAAGGGAACGCCATCTTGGGCCCCGTTTTCCTCATTTTTAGTTCTCTCTCTTGGGCACTATGGTTCATACTTCAAGTAAGTATTCAGACAGATTTTGATTCGGTTGGACTATTGGATCATAATTCTCCATAGACATACTTATTCAGATCTTGGTAATTCGTGTTTCATGTCGATACATGAGTGTAAGACAATATAGTTCAGCTATATATATATAACCTGACCCATTTACTAGTTGTTTTATAATGGCAGGCAAGAATGAACGAGAGGTTTCCAGCTCCTTACACAAGCACCACATTGATGTGCTTCATGGCCAGCATTGAGTGTGGGATCATTGCCTTGATTCCCAAACATGACATTTCCGCATGGTCATTGAGCGATCCAATAAGGCTTCTTGCATCCCTCTACGCAGTATATATGCTTTTCACTTAACTTTGTCAAGAACAATTGGCAGAATTGTGTTTTTCCCTTTTCTTTTCTGGATTATTAACTTAGAAATCATAATGTTGATTTCAGGGATGTGTTTGTTCAGCAATAGCATTTGTTCTCATTTCCTGGGCTATCCAGATAAAAGGTCCTCTCTATGTCTCAGTGTTCAGCCCCTTGTTGCTTGTGATCGTGGCTATTTCTAGTTGGGCCCTGCTGGGTGAGAAACTATATGTTGGAACGTACGTATAATATTACAATTTACTTGCTCACTTCTTCTTCTTCTTCTTCTTCTTTCTTCTAAAAAACATGCATTTTTATTTGTTACTAAATTTATTTGATCAATTATTCAGTGCTCTAGGGTCTCTTCTAATTGTGATGGGGCTCTATGCTGTTCTGTGGGGGAAGAACAAGGAGATGAGACTGAGGATTGCTTTTAAAAATTCAGAATCAAGAAAGGTAGATGATGACGGGATGGTTGAGAAGGAGGACTTGGAAGTGCAGTTGAATGCAAAATCAAATGCCAATTATCGCGTTGCAACTATAGATCAGGAGAAACAACAAGAGAAGTAATCCAATTCAATCAAATGTCAAAGTTTAATATAAGTTTCAATAAAAATCTTCCTTGCAGTCTCCAAACTGTCAAAGTTTTCACAAATAGTACTAGTACTCATGATCCTCTACTGCATCACCTGTAAGAATTTAGAAAGAATGAATACAAAAGAGTTTGAAGGATTTTTCCGTTAGGGGTGGAAATGCACGAGGACAAGGAGAATGAAATTGTCAGAGAAAAATTGTATGAATAACTTTTAAACCCATTCCATATTTATTATAGAATGCAATATTGCAACTCCTCGCCAAGTTTCTCTTCTCATAACTTCCTTGGAATAATGTTTTCGCTTAATTTCCGTGAAGATGATGATTTGGTGCGGTGTGGGGATGACCACATTTGTTATGGGGTGATCATCGTCCCCCGGCCCACTTGATAACATTATAACATTAGATGATAAACTTAGTCGAGCATAATTTTTGAGCCAGCCTTCTCCCTCTTCCAAGTGTCTCAAAATCGGAATAATTCCCCGACACTCTTAAAACCTGGAAGAGGAGTTTTTCCATTAGGTTTGGTGAGAGAGTTTGATTTTGAAAAAAAGCTAAGTTTTCGATATTGATGAAGATCGAGATGATTTTTTTTTTTTTTCCCCAATAATCCTCTTCAAATTGGTACACTACCAAAAAAAAAATCACATTTTTTTGACCCTTTTTTTCTAGATAGTTTTGAAAACCGTATAAAATTATAGTTTTACAGTCAGTTTAAAACCATCTCTAAATTTATAGACGGTTTTATTGAAATCATCTGTATATTTTAATTTCCAGACGATTTTATTGTAACCGTCTGCAACTTTTTTTTTGTTCCTTTCTCTTATGTTTTCTTTTTAAAACAAAACCATCAATTCACTTTTTAAAACAAAACCCCATCTCTCTCGGTCTCTCTTAGAGCTCTCTCTCTCTCTCACGATCGTTCTTCTTCCTCTCTCCGGCCGGCAATTGAAGATGAGCGACAGGATATGGACGGCCGGCGGGAACGGGACAACGGGAACTCGTGACTGTACGTAGAGAGTTGGTTTTCGGCCGGATTTGTGGCCGGAATACAGAGAGATCCGGCTGGAATACGTGGATTTCCGGACAGTTCTCTCTTCCTCTCTCTTTCTCTCCCCCCTCCGCCCTCCTCGTCACCACTCTCTTCCAAACCACCGAACGGATCTTTGTTTGTTTTTTGGGTTTGGATTGTGATTAGGGTCATGGCTGCACTGTGGGTACCATTCGACGACATCTATTGTGGCGCCGGCGCTTCCGAGCTTTCCTTATGTGATGGCCTTTCAAGGGTTGGTTTTCGGTTGGATCCAGCCGGATCTATGGCAACTCTGGTAGAATGTAGAAGCTTTGACCGTTGGACAAAAAATAATAATAATTATAATTAAAAAAAATTAAAAATTAAAAAAAAAAATAACAAATTCTGGACAGTTTTGCCCAGACTATCCATAATTGCTTCTGGACGGTTTGGGCAAAACCGTTTGCAATTGCAGACGATTTGGCCCAAACTGTCCATAACCCGGATTAGCTATACATTTTTCTGGACGGTTTGAAACCGTTCAGAAAAAATCGTCAGGGCCTTTTTCTAGACGGTTTTTTTCAATTTCTGGACGGTTTCAAATCGTCCAGAATTCTTGAAATTTTTGTAGTGGTACCTTCTTTTTAATGTCTCCATGTGTCCCGGTGTATTTTAGGCTACCTACAATGACCATTAAAGGCTTGTCTTCCGGTTTAGCAATCGTTTGATGGGAGATTGTAGAAAGCCACCGATAATGCCAAACTCAACATGATAGTCTTGTATAGTTCCTACAAGATTATTTTTACTCTCTTTGTTTTTCTTTGTCTTCCATAACTAGGCTTTGGTACTACTATAAGAAATTAAGAAATAATGACTGCAAACGAGTTAGAAGGATTTTTCCGTTATAATGGAAATTCAAGAGGACAAAGACAAACGAAATTGATCGACAGAGAAAAAATTGTGTGAATAACTTTTTCATTCATTCCATATTTATAGAATGCAGTGCAACTGATCTTCACCAAGAATTTTCTCTTTTCATAACCTCCATAAAAATTATCACATTTCATAGAGATATGGATTGAGATGATTTGATGTGGAAATTGTTAAGGAGATTTACACCTTGCGTAGTGCCTCGCATAAATTAAATACCAATAAAAATACAAATTTAAAATAAACAAGAATTAACCCAATTATTGTAACCCAAATTCTTCACAACATGTATTTTATATATATATATATATATATATATATATATATATATATATATATATATATATATATATATATATATATATATATATATATATATATATTTGTGTGTGTGTGTGTGTACTTCCCAAAACTTCAAACGTTCAATTTTCCCTCACGAACGTTTGATGGTTGCCCTAAGCTGACATAGGCCCCTATCCTTATCCTCTTAGAGAACGTTCAAATGCTCTTGATGAACGTTCAGCGTGTTGTTTCCACGAACATTCGAGGTACGTCACGAACATTCGATCATGTTTGAAGAATAAAATCCTACTCATCTAATCTTATCTACTCTCCTTCCCCTATAATGCAGCCTCCCCCTACGTCTTTCATGAACCAATTCCTTTCCATGCAATCCATGTATTCACCCCATTTCTTGAGAGAGATAATTTCTAGAGAAAGGAGTGTTGGGATTATTTTGCCTCATTGAGGTAAGTTGCTTAAGTCTTAAGCTCGTTTTCGTATCCTTATGATTTAATATGTTCTTAGCATGCCATGATGGGTTTAGAAATTGTTTCTTTTTAAAAGAAATTGATTTTTAAAGAAGTTTTAAAATTACCCTTAGATTTTCTCATGTTGTTATGTGTTAACATGTTGTTGTTAGGCTATTTAGAATCACAGTTTAAAGTTTATTACATTTTGTGTGGTAGAAAGTTCATTTTTCATGCATTTTGGTACCATTTAACATTCTACAATTTCGAAACAAACGTTGATACCCGTAGAACGAATGATCGATACTCTAGGCCGAACATTCAAAGGTGCCTAGAATCATTGAATTAGTTTTTAAATTATAGTTTAAGCAATTGGGTATTTAGGTTAGATTTTTAAGTGGTTATTTAATTACTATGTTAGGGCATGTTTCACAGAAGTGGGAATCCAAGATGCCCGAACTTGTGGATGAGCGGATGAGATAAGTAATAGTTACAAAAATGGCCCCATTTTATCATGCGATATGTTAGCGGACTGAACATACCTTATTTCCTTTAAATGATATGTTATAAGCATGTTGAATTTCTATAATATTCTTACAATTATTTCGAGACAAGTATTACTTATTTTTTGAATATATGAACTATATTATTTGCATCGTATGACATGGTACATTGACACATGATATAGAACGGCCATGTGCTTACTATATGAGCTTAACCGCATGGTTACAAAGGTTGCTTTGATGTTATGATGGACCTTGTATCAAATGGTTGTTATGGTGATCGGTATACCATTTACGAATGGAGGTCACAGTTATGGCTTTGTTAGTTACGTGACTATGTCATATACCTTTTTCTTTTCTTTTCTTTTTTTTCTTTTCTTTTTTTTTCTTAAAAAGAGAACATATTGGGGGTGGCCCACCACCCCCTTGACCAAATGGGGTGATTGGGCCTGTAACGCCCCGATTATTTTTTTTTCAAAGTTGAGACATTATTGCTACTACCTTATAACACAACGGAATATCTTGAATAATTATCCAATAAAAATATACGAGATCTTCAATTGCATAATGAAAGTTATTACCAAAATTAAATCTTACTGTAGAACAAAATAATATGCCACATGCATCATAAAATACAACTACCAAGACTGCCTTATCCCAAGTCATCATTACATAAGCTAAAGGTTCCTAAGATCCCCAATGGAAGACATTTTAGCTAGTATACAAGTTTGCCTCAACTTCTTAATCTGGAACAACAATTTGCGTAATTGTAAGGTTACCACAATTACATAGTGTATGATTGAATTTACGGTTTCAGCAAGTATAAAAATTAATACTGACCTTATATTATGAGTTGAGTTTGCTTTTAAAGTGCATCTATACTCATGATTATAATAATAGGTATAATAGATCTTATAAAAAGAAGTGTTTGTCTTGTAAAAGCACAGTTGAACAAGTTATTTGAATTGAGTCCAGCCAATCACTACCCAGTTCGGCTCCGCTCGAATACAATCCGATTGACCGCTACGACATTTGCCAAGAAGGAACAACATGATATAGGGCCATAATTAATAGTTTTGATTTTAATGTTTAACCCTAAAAACGAAAACCGTTAAAAATAAAAATAAAAATAAAAATGCTGATGTGGCAAGATCAAAGTATCACTGGGACCCACAATTTTAGCATCACGGTTCACCTGTGGCTGTAAACAATAACCTTCTCAAAGACTCCGTGCCAAACCCTAGCGGACGTGATAGTGTGATACCAATGTTTGCCGAAAGAGTCGAAAGACATAGACGCCGTTAAAACGACCGTTATCTCCCACCCCTATATAAAAGCTTCACAACCCCAACCATACTATTCGTCACCATTTTCCTCACAGGGCAGCTTCCCAGATCTGCCCAACTCCACCTCCTGTCATAACCATGTGAGCATCTATATATATATTTATGTATGTGTATGCCAGATCTGGGTTTGGGTTGAGATGTGAATCTGTTTCCGTTTGGTTTGTGAAATTTCTGGTTGAGTAGTTGTTCTTCATTTGAATGTGTTATGGGATTTTTTTGACGTTTTAGACGACAGATTTGATGTGCTTTACAGATACCCATTTGGATTTGTGCTTTGTACGACATGTTTTTTTGTTTTGTTTTGGTTCTGAAAACTCGCAGATCTGTTTTGTCTAGGATCCTTTTGATTTGATGTATAGAAACCCATTTCGATGTTGTTTTACCTGGAATGCTCCCGTCATGTAGAAAATGCATAAAAACGAAATCAGTGCCTGTCTGTCATTGAAAATGTCAGTTTCTTAACAAAGTAATGTGATCCTGTTTTCTTTCATTTAGTTGGGTAGGTTTGTGATTTGTGTGCATAGATCTGATTCTTGGTTTACTATGTCAATGGATTCTATATTTTCTTTTTTAGATGAATCTGGTTATAAATTGCATCTCTGTGATAAAGGCGGTTCTTTTAGATCAAGCTGGTAAGGTTATCAAGATCTCGTAAAAGATATACAACAAGGTTAGAAAAACTTGATATGTCAATGTGTAAATCGTGCTAATGAAATAACCCACCCATCTCTTGCTTTGCTTCTATGCCAATGATCGTGCTCGCGAATGTCTTGTGTGCGTTATTATGAGTAACGTGATGTGTAAGCTTGCATGGGCGTATATGATTTGGTCTGACTTGGGATTTTGGGAATGCAGCTGAGATAAAAATGGGGCTGTCTTTCACCAAGCTTTTCAGCCGGCTTTTTGCCAAGAAGGAGATGCGAATTCTTATGGTGGGTCTTGATGCGGCTGGTAAGACCACTATCTTGTACAAGCTCAAGCTGGGAGAGATTGTGACCACTATTCCTACCATTGGTATGTTTTTTCTGTTTCTCATAATTGTTCAATTGTTTAGTTTTGCGACCAGTTTGTAGTTCCAGGTGATGGGATTTTACAATTTCTTTGGTTGCTTAGAATTTTGACCAATAATGCTTGTTTGCCTCTTCACTCAGGTTTCAATGTGGAGACTGTGGAATATAAGAACATCAGCTTCACTGTCTGGGATGTTGGGGGCCAGGACAAGGTTTGTGATTTTTTTAACAACCAGAACTTAAGGCTAAATTAAATAAGGAAAACAGCCTGTGGTTGATCATATAAAAAAATGGTTGTTTGTACCTAATTTCTTAAGGTGGTGATGATGATTTATTAGAAGACATTTCAGCTCCATTAATTCAGAAGTGAATGCAGATGATGGAGCCTCCAACCCTGGCCTAACGTGTATAGAATATAATTCGTATTTCTTCCAATGTGAATATTTATTTGCATTTTTATCCTGGTATATTGAATTGGCAAGAAACATATAGAAGTGCATGCCTGTGTGTATATCTGACTGTGTTTAAATAAATAAATAAATAAATAAATCAATTATATGTATATATTCCTTCTTTCAATGAGTGTGTACATATATATACTTTACATAGAAATGTCAGAGACAAAGACTTACACTCGTATATCTCTGCTAAGTAGCATTTGCATGAGCTTCTATTGATGTGGATGTTTGTGGTCTTGTACTGATTAGGTGATGCTCCATTAGCACACAACATAATCATTTACTAGCCACCTTCTTATTCTGTTTTTCCTTAGCTATGTGAGAAAAAGCTATTTACTCTGTGGCAGACATTCTACATGTATGCATGGCTGAATTATATGTTGTTGCAGTTGCTGGGGATTAGTGTGCTTGTGTATGGATGGCCTTGTGCTGATTAGATACTTGCCTGTTGGCACACAACACAAACATTTATCTACATTACTTTGAGCCACCTTGTCTTTCAGTTTTTCCTTTGGTTGTATGAGGAAAGGCTACCATGCTGTGTGATGAATTTTATCTGCATGAATTCTGTATAGTCATGGTTCATGTCTTCATGATGAATGTGCTTATTGACGGTCTTGTGCTGATTAGTTCTTCCATCAGCACATAACATAATCATAAGCTACATTTACTAATGCCACCTTGTCTTTCATTTTTTTCCTTTGCTTTATAAGGAAAGGTTATCCATGTTGTGGCATACATGATATACATGTGTATATGTTCATACATAAATGTCTTTTTTTTTATGGTGCTTTTATATATGAATGTATAGTGCATGTCATGCTTTAAAAATTGGCACACTTATGGGTGATCCATTGCTAATTAATGATTCCTTTAGCTGTTAATTTTATTCTGCTCTGAGCTTTTCCGGTAGGCTACCTTTCCTGTAACATATAAAACACAAGAACACAATGCCACCCATGCATGTGTACTGTGCATTGCATCATTTTTCCATGTGATTGTTGTTGTAAGAGCTTGCTCATGTACTTCCTTGGTGCTGAATTTCAAAATATATATAGTTATCAATTTTGACATTTTCATAATTCATGAAATAAATCCACTTTATCTATTTTTCTAGTGAATTTTTTTCCCCGTGTGCTTTCTCTTTAAAGTAATTGGGTAATGAGAAAGGCTCGAAAAGGGTGCTACCTTTTTGGCTTGTTCGAGGAAAAGCTAGTTCACCATGGCTTATGATATTGGTCTATGAGATTTTGATTTGTGCTTTCATTTCCTTCAATAATTACTTTGTAATACACCAGGTTGTTAACTTTATGGAAAGCTTTATCATGTGTTGTAGTGTAGTCATTGTTGTGTCAAGCCTTTTTCTGAGTCCAGTATTGTGTATATTCAGATTCGGCCATTGTGGAGACATTACTTCCAAAACACTCAGGGGCTTATCTTTGTGGTTGATAGCAATGATCGCGACCGTGTGGTTGAGGCCAGGGATGAGCTTCACCGGATGTTGAATGAGGTAATTAATGGCTCGTTGCTGATATCAGCTGAATAAAACCTGTAATATTTCAATTTAGTTAGGCAGGCATTGGAAAGAGGTACAATTTAGTTCTTTGAAATGGTTAATGAGTTTTTACATTACTAATCTACTAGGAGCCCGGAAATCTTCATAATGAATGAAATTGGATCATGGTTTTTGTTACCATGTTTTTGTGATACAATTAATTTTGTGCAATATTCTGATTAATTGTTTTTTTTTTTTTTAAAAAAAAAAATGCTAAATTTTCCCCTGTTCATCTTGTAGCATAAAAAAGGACTTAAAATAGTATATAACTACATTGCTGATTGTAAGCAAGTCGTACCATTTAGCTATTACAATGTGTGTTTTGAAAAGTTTCTCTTACATACTAATTTTGTTTGTTGGATTTGTAGGATGAATTGAGGGATGCTGTGCTGCTTGTATTTGCAAACAAGCAGGATCTTCCAAATGCTATGAATGCTGCTGAGATTACTGATAAGCTTGGTCTTCACTCCCTCCGCCAACGCCACTGGTATACTCTCTCTCTCTCTCCCTCCCCCTCTCTCTCTCTCTTGCCCCATCTATTGGAAATTAAGTATCTGCTGATTGGGTCCGGGTTATCGTGGGTTCTGTTGCAGGTATATCCAGAGCACGTGTGCCACTTCAGGGGAAGGCCTCTACGAGGGTCTAGACTGGCTTTCCAACAATATTGCTAACAAGGTTGGGCTCTAACACTGTTGGAACATATACCTTGTAACTTCTTTGTTGTAGTTACGGATTTGTTATTCATCGACTTATGTTTTTTAATTCTTGCAGGCTTAGGAGATCCATAAATCTTCAGCAACTTTTTGGGCTGCAATCCTGTCAAAGGGGGATGTTAGCGCTTGTTATTTGATGTTCATGCGTTTTACTATGTTACTGTTCCGAGAATATATCTGTTTGTTTAGATAATTGTTACTATATGATACAAATTTGGCATTTGGCCTTGTAGATTCTAAATAATTCATGATTCACAGTCTATACATTTTTTTATCCTTTGTGTTTCGGGCAATGTTATGGTTGTAATAACTTGTTTCCCTCTGTTTTTACTTACAAAAAAAACTTGTCTCCCTCTCAATTAAACCCCATTTTATGATTAAAGGATAATTCTCCCATTTGTGAATGCTATGGGTACCGGGCGTATATCTTCACCATTATATCTGCTCGGGAATTGTAGTACTGGTACATCAGTTTTTAGGGCTTGATTATGGGGCTGTTGATCTCATCTTTCAATGTCTGGTTACATTTCAAAAGCTTTTTTTTTTCATGGGGCGTTTGGATGGATGGCGTTAATCATTTAGGGTTTTTAGGAATCTTAAATGATTATCTCATTTGATTCTACTTAATAGAGAGAGAATTCACATTCTCAAGGAAATGTGGGTTTTGTTTTCCTTTGTAGATTTTCTTCTAGAGGAGGGAATCCATGTTTTCTTGGTCTTGAGAATGTTGACTTCCTTTTCAATGAAAAAATTTTCACATCTGATGCTAGAGGGGGTGACAACATTATATATCTACTGGTGACATTGGTTTTTGGGTGACAAACTTAACTTTTTGATGCTATTATTTGTTTTTTTATTGGATATTGTTTCTTTTTAGTTATACAAGAAAACTTGGACTATGACAATTTTGTTATGGTTATTTCTTTAATGCTACCTTTTGAGTTTGATCGTGGTCATCTATAAAATTTGTATACAAAAGCGAGTAACTACTTTATTTCACAAAAAATGGAATGAATAAGTTTTATTTTTTATAGAAGAAAAATAAAGAAAAAGAAAAACTTTATTTAGGACCTCTAATCTTTAATCACTTTTGCAATTATACTTATTTACTTTAAAAAATGTTAATTTAATATATCTATTTTTCATTTTTTTTAAATTTCATATTTCTATTAGAATTTACCGTTAAATCTTAACGGATGGGTGACAAAGGTTTTGAAATACTCATAATTTTTTTAAGAAAAAAATTATAAGGATTTAGACATTGGTAAGGATTTTAAGAAATTTGTGAAGATACTCATGCTTAAATCTTTAAAATATATATTTTTTAAAAAATAAGAGTATTTTGAAAATTTGGACAGTATTTAACGGAAAATTTTAATGGAATTGGTAAAATTGAACAAAATTAAAAGATAAATACATTAAATTGATATATATATTTAAGTTTAAGAATATAATTGCAAAATTGATGAAAGATTAATGGCGGTAAGTAAAGTATTTTCAAAAGAAAATAAATAAAATAGTATATATAGTTTATATATTGAGAGATGAAAGAAAAATTATGGTTTATATTTAGTTTTTCTTCCCCATCGTTTTTTTTGTTTAATTTTTAAATTATTTTGTATCAAACAAACTTATGATATATCAAACAAACAAGATACAGCTTTCTTAAGAATTTAAGAATAATCATATGATCTATCTTAAGAATGGTAGTATGGGTCCAAGAAGTTTTTTGACCCATTCCAAATAGGAGGATTGATTGAGGCTTTTTAAGTGTTTGAATAATGAGAAATGTTATATACTACACTCATATTTTTAAACAAGGATTGATTCAAAGGTTTGGGAGCACTACTACGTCAACCCAATAAAATGGATGTGTAATCTATAGTATTACTCTTAAATAATAAGATGGGTTTGAGATTTTTAAAGGTGCTTTGAGTAATAGGATTTTGGGATAAGTTTAAATTTAAGTTCCTAAGATCTTTTTTGATAAGTAACTTAAGATCATGAGATCTCAAGCTTGATCCTATCGTACAAGTTTATAATTAGGAAAAATTATATTTAAGCCCTTAAACTATCAACCTTCGCACTCTATCTCTCCAAACTACTAAAAAGTGCCAAAAGATCAATTTTGTTGAAATATTCCTATAATGCCCTTTCCATGTGCTTTTTTTTTTTTTTTTTTTAAAAAAATTTTTTTTTTTAAATAAAATTGAAAAATTAAATTAAATTTAAAAACACAAAAATAAAAATATAAAAATTACATTTTGGCCGAGGGGAAACAACCCCTAAGAGCCAAGCCACCTCCAAAGGCCAAAAAGAAAGAAAGAAAAGAAAAGAAAAAAAAAAGGTTTAGGTTTGGCTTTGGGGTGGTCAAACAGGGGTGGCCGAACCACTCATATGGTCCTATGGGAGTGGTTCGGCCACCCCCAAAATGGGGGTTGCCCATATATATATGCATTAATTTGGTAGTTTGGAGGGTCAGAGTGCGATGATCGGTAGTTTAGAAGGCTATTTCCAAAACACCTGATAATTTGGGGGGCTTAAATGTAATTTTTCCGTATAATTAAAATATAAGAATTGATCACCAACCTGATTGTGGTCTGAATATCTAGTCTTGACTCCTAAATTTAACTTGCGTCACATATTTTTCTAGTTAAGCTCATTAGACAATGTCAACCAAGAAGTCGGTGGCCGTTAAATCACAAATTTAAACTCAGATATAGTGGTCGTACTTCTTTGACAAATTGGTAATAACTTTCTTTTTTCTTTCTCATCCTCTAGTATTACAGAAATCCATGCAATGTAAAACCAATTTAAATGTTATTGTGTTTTTAGTATTTCTAGAGTAGTTTTGATGAAATTATACGAACTCAACGATTAATATTATTCACTTTATGTTGCAAATCAAATATTCAAGTGGTCTTATTTTTTGTATGAATAAGGACCAAATGATGATTCCTCTATGGGCTTTGAAGAATCAATCCCACGAGAACATACCATCATACCTTAGCTCTGAGCGCACACTAGTAAGAAGGTGGCAATTGTTTTTCTCCTTAGAATTTAGTAACACGAGAAATAATTTCACAACACCATTGAATGTGTTGACACCATTTAGTAATAATAATATCAAAGTAGATATAATTACCCAACAGCAAATGATGCAACAAATTCTGTTGTCATTCCAATTCATACGAGCCCAAGAAATGCATAGTATGCATAATAGATTCCACAAAGTGGTTGTTTTATGAACGACTCTTCCTTTGTGTTGAAATCATCTACGACCTCAGAACACTATTTGAGCTGAACAGAAAGTTGTCTTCTCCGGCAACGGTAGAATGCAGCCGCCCTGCGGCCCAGCCATTGTTAATTACACGAACAGCAGCACGGGCTGGATCACCAGTCGCATGGCTTCCTACGATTTGTTTGTCGAATTCTGGAAGACCACATGCCTTTCTCTCTTTCCTTCTCTTCCTGTCCTCATCTCGTTCTTTCCTCAGCCAAGTCTCAACTGTTCTCTGCAAATCCAATCCCAGTTACTCTTTTACACACACACACACACTCATAATTCGATGATATTTGATAGGAAACGCATATTCAAAACCTACAAAAAAGCAAGAAACTACTGTGAAGTTTGGAACAAAAAAAAAATACCATTAATGACAATTTGCTGTTTTCCTTAACTTTATCCATACGCATTGCTAATTGCAACTTCCCATGAGCCACATAAACCTGAAAGCATAGTAGTTTTGATCTTGAGGAAATGTGAAAACTCATCCAAAATTTAGGAAATAAGAACATTTCGGAAGAAAAAAGAAAAAAGGAACCCAGGCATACAATATGAGATGGCCAGTCCTCTAGACCATCAAATATATGTGTTGCATAAATGATTGTGGCACCTCGCTCTTCACACTCCTTTTTTAGAAACCTCAGAAGGTCAGCCCTCGCTAGTACATCAAGGTCAACTGTTATCTCATCAAGAAGAAGAACCTAGAGAAGCATGGAGGCAAACTAAAATAATTTAGGAATATGAGAATGCTTTTTTTTTTTTTAAAAAAAAAAAAAAAAGGCTTAAGATACAAATTCCGAAGAATTTACCCATGGTGAGATGGTGGGTGCATAAAGAAATAGGGAAAAAATATTGTGGTTGCACTTAGATATTGTATATATTATGGAAATACCTTGAATGGCTTGAGGAGACCCATACAAATCTGCACTCGTCTTCTCTGACCATCAGATGCCTTGTGCATCCTCCATGATAGATTGATGTCCAGTACCTATGTTACCAAGGAAACAAGTTACATAATGACAGTCCTGACGCTGGTACAACTGTACATTGTTTGTGGACTCACAAATACAATTTGCACCAGTCTTCTCTGAACATTAGCTACCTTGTGCATCCTCTATGAGATTATGAGATTAATATCTCAAATGCCTATACTGCAGGTTGCATATTGTAAGCCGTGACATGGGACAACATCAATTTTACCATAGACAATCACTAATGTCGAAAGATGAACCACTTATGCTGTTTCCATTCAATATTTCTACATGCATCACCAATGCCCAAGACGCTGTTTCCATTTCCATTCAAACATTGTATTATTCTCTTGAATATCATAAGAAACCTGTCCCATGTTGCTAGCCAATGACATAAGAAACCCTAGATGAGTCATCCAACACAGAAGTTGCTTTTGTTTTATGAGCAGAATCTGAGAAAGAGTCCTGTCCCAGCTCGCTATCTATTATTAGGGTGTGTATGTGTTAATGTCTTTTGTAACTTGAGGCTTGTATAATTGATAACTCTTGAATATTTGGGGCAATTTCTTCCTGCTGATGAGTTAGACATGAACACTTTCTTTTCATAATATCCATGAATTTAGACACAAACTATGCAAGATTATCAGTTTAAGCTCACATGCATGAAGATTCCATCTCAAGGAAAGAACTTAGTGCATCATACCTTGATTAACTCGGCTCTTCTTTCAGGAGCAATCCCTGCAACACCATATATCATTTTTTCTGCAGAAACATCCATTTGTATTGGAACATCAAACCCTGCAAAAGCAACTTCTCGCCTCCACTGCAAAAGAATAATTCCCAAAAATAAAATTAAAAAAAAAAAAGGAAAAGAAAAGAAAAGGTTAACATGATTACAACTATCAAAGCCATTAAATTTTATTACAGGATGTTCTCCAACATACTCAAGCATCCGCAACATAAAACTGAGCACTATTAGGCATGCAAATCTGGGTTCAAATGGAATTTGTACTGGTACAAAATATCAAAAGAAAAGAGGAAAGATATCTGCTTAAAATTCACAAAAAAAGAAAAAAAGGAAATTTGGGGAAAATATGATTTTTCAATTTTTTTTTTTTTTGTCTGAAATTTTTGCTTGCATGTTCAAGTCATAATTTGGTAAGTCATATATTCAAATTTACCAAAGGAAAAAAAAAAAAAAGAAAAAAGAAAAAAAAAGAAAGAAAGATAGAAAAGAAAAATATGTGGGTGTTTTTGGCAAGTTTGATCCCAAATGGATTTCATGCAAAAACAATTTCTTCAATGTCTAATACAAAAGACTAAGAGCATCTAAGCAAAATTCGCAAGTTAACTGTTAACCTAAAAACAGCAAAATCAGATCTATAAAAGAAATAAAACATACCAGCTTATGTTTTATGTAGTCTGACTCATTAAATTGTTGAAGACAATGCAAAAGGAAAAACACAAACCTCCCCACCAAGATAGCTGAGATCACCAGAAGATGTCAATGTGGTGTCATGAAAAGCCGATCTTCCAAGCACGCGAACCATATGGGGTTCCACCATGTGCTTCCCTCCCAATATCTTCAGAATTGTGGTTTTACCTACAATAACAGTCATTTAACATACACATACAAATTAGAACTTTTAATCTTAATTACTCCAGTCAGGTTGCTAAGACAATGCAATAAAGGAAAAGAAACGATAAAAAATCTTGGGACTTTATCTTCTTATATATCCTTTGCTCCATTATCTTCCCATGTTATAATACAATCATTCAATAAACAAACCATCATATTGGGGTTCCACTTGTGCCCACCTCATTGCTGAAAATCCATCACAAATTACAAATTAACTCCACAAAACATTAGCCTTTGAGATGTAATTTTGCCTAAATTACCTTCAAATTTTTCTCACCAACCAACCGGAAAAGTAGGTTCCCACTAAGCCCATTTCATTGTTTTAGTTTTACTTCAATTCGGAGCAACCAAACAGAGCTAAGGATTGAACATGTCAGACTATCGGTTTCAACTATCCCAATTTCATTGCAGAGAAATCCCATTACAATCTAAACTACAGAAAACATTAATATTTGGCTCAAAATTTTCCTCCATTTTCTCGGCAACCAAACAGGGAGTATTAACGAAAACAGAGTGCCATAGAAAATCCTGAAGATGGAAAAGAAACATAAATGGAACGAACCAGCGCCATTGGATCCAACAAGGAGACAGCGATCACCGGCCTGGAGGGTGAGAGAGAAATCATCGATGAGAGGTGTGGATCCCGGAGGAGGCTGGCCGTCGATTCCCGGGTACGTGAATCTCAGACCGTTGGTCTCTATCGTTGGCTCTGAATTTTGCTCCCCGCCCATTTTCTCAGATACGCAGCTTCTCAGAGAGAGGGGGAGAGACTTTATAGGGGCAGAGTCCGTGAGTTTGGTGACTCAGTGGTGGGTGAGACCGAGTCGGTGAGGCGTGGCAGACTGCCATTCACTCGACGAAGAAAAATGAGTCTGGTGAGGAAGCTCACACATCACAGAGACTCGGAGAGTGCATATAGGGAAATCCTATGGCTATTTTCCCTTGTGTATATAATTCACCAAATTCAACTATTTTCAAATTAAATAATTAGAATTTGGTCCCCCTAATATTTATTTATTTATTTTACCAACTCAATATTTAATTATTTATCACTTTTCAAATTATAATTTACTGAAATTTTGGCACATCACAATTAATTCTAATTTTTAGTTTTTTTTTTTTTTTTTTTTACATGTAATTGAAGGGACAATATGGATCAGATGTCAAATTATATAATTTAGATCGTTTTTAAGCATCAAAATGTTTTGATAATACCACATATTAAAAATGTGGCATTTTATCAAGGCAGTTTGAACGTATTTCTCTTTCAAAATGTTTCATCTTCATTTTTACAGGGACGTTTATTTTTTATAAAATCAAATTTTCCCGTATATTTTTAATAGAATTTTCTCCACATCTATTAAACATATATTTTCAATACCATTTATTTTTGAAGCACCCACCATTCTAGCATTTAGGATGAAGGATTTGTTCTGAATGAAGAAATGAAAAGCAAAAAATGGGACTTTGATTTGAATGGCCCATGCAGGTCTCGAACCTGCGACCTTCGCGTTATTAGCACGACGCTCTAACCAACTGAGCTAATAGGCCAGTTGATGCTTTAACTTCAGTTTGCATTATAGTACCGGAAATAATTGAAGTTCCGGGTCGGATCTCACATTTCGGAGTTTCTGGATTTAGATTCATCGCTCAGCGTCTTCTTCATATTTTCTGTTTCTTCTTATATTTTTTCAGATTCCGAGAAGGCCCTTGGAAATGGCTGCAATTTACAGCCTCTACATCATCAACAAGTCAGGTGGCTTGATCTTCTACAAGGTAAATCGGAAATTATTTTCTGTTTGTTTCCCGAGAAAATGGGAAGTAAGATTTACTGAAAACTGTTTGAATGGGTTTTATATGATATGTTTGGTCGCTGAGAAAGTGTGGGAGATCCAAACAAACCAAATCGAATTTGGGGACTGAGAAAGACTCGGCCTTTCACTTATTTGTGTTTAGACCAAAGAGATGGGAATTCTGATAATTGTGAATTTCTGATTTCGTTTCTCTTTCACTGTTTTCCTCAGCTGCCAAAAAAGATAGGTATTTTGTATATTCCAAGGAAACAGTCAGATTGTTAGTGATTCTCATATTGGGGTGTTTTACCTCTTTTTCTAGTAATGAAACTTAGAATTGTTGGTCTGGTGAACGAATGGTAACTTATTTCCTTTCCTGGAAAATTTTCAGTTTTTGATGGAAACTACTATACATGTGTGTGTGTGTGTGTGTTAGGCATTGCGTATGTGAAACAAAAAACTTAATTTATTCCTTTTCTGGGGGAAAATATGATTGTGGGTCTGTGGTACTTCCTAATTTTTGTTTCCGGGAATTTTTTTTAATGTTTCATTGGGGAACAAAAAAAGAATTTGTTTAATGGAAATAGGGCTTGTTTGACGAAATTTGTGTGTTTACATGGGCTGTGACAATTAGGATTATGGATCTTCTGGACGGATGGACACAAATGATAGCTTGCGGGTGGCGAGCTTATGGCACTCGATGCATGCAATCTCTCAGCAGTTATCACCGGTTGCAGGTTGTTTGGGGATTGAGCTTCTTGAAGCTGATACATTTGATCTCCATTGCTTCCAATCACTCACTGGTAAATTTTGATCAATTACTCATACAATTTGATCAAACATTGGAATTATTAAGGTTTTTATATGATGGGCCTCAACTATTTGAAAGAAATTCAATACATTTGCATACAAGAAGCTAGCGGTAGTTACTGGTAATCTTGTGTTGCTAATCTAATAAGCATCATCAACTCACAGAAGTGTGCATTCAGTGTTTGTTTACGCATACAATTTTGTCTCAAGCATTGCAACTTTTAATGTTGTAATGTAGTGAGTGTGGAGATATGAAAGATAATTGACAAATATAGGAGAAGCTAAAGATTCGTTTGGCAGCCTAAATGTTGCATATCTAGTAAGCTGCATGCAGATTTGGACTGGTTCACTGCTACATTGTTAGACATGCAATCACGTCAAGCATTGCCATTTTTTATGGTTTAAATTTAGCCTAATTCAGTTGGATGAAGAAATTTTGATAGTCGGACATGTTAGAATAAAATGATATTTATTAGCAACCCATATGTTGCTAGTGGATATCTCAAACGTTTACAATGACCGAATGTGGTTGTTTGTTTATTTTTCCCCAAGATCTCAAAAGGTGAACTGCTTTGAGACAGCACTTCATTATATGTCTTGTTTGGAGTTTTTGAATTGAGGGAAATGAGAGTGGTTAGCATATTTTAGAAAAAGGGAGATATGAGTTGCTATCTGTTTACTTATCACTAATGAGATCACCTATTGCGGTGTTGGTGGCGTAGGAGAACATAACAAAGCAGTTAGGGGTTGCTCTCTATCTATTTATTTATTGATTCTTAATGTAGTGGTTTTTATAGGAGTTTCTTAACCCTCTACCTAAGTAAGGTTTTTACCCCTATGTAGTGCATCATCTAAAATGGTGCTTTTCCACCTAACATCTTTTATAGATAACAGTTATATAGTTTTGATGCGATTGTCATAAATTATTAGATAATAAGTAAACTGTCCTTTTGTGTCCAATTCTGTATGTTCTTTCGGCGTTTTTGAAGAAATGTGAGACGCATGGTCCGAGGTCTACTATGGAAGTATCGAATATTAAATGTGGTTCAAATTGCATAAAATAAATAAATTTTGTATTGCAACAACATATAAGCAGAGATTTAAATACATGATTTGGAAATTTGTTAAAGACTAGTCCTCTGTTCAATGTTGATATTTTTGGCTTTTGCCTTCAAATGGGGCACTTTGTATCTGCTATATGGACTTCACAATATTGCCATTGGTTTGAAATGCTCTTTTACGAGTATTGGAGTATGCTTGGGTTTTAGAATAGTCTACCATACCCTTTGGAAGTGAGATTTTAACACTCAGTTTGTTAAGCTAGTATTGGATGTTCTTTTCTGGAAAATGCTTACTTAAAAGAATAATTGATTTTTCTGGCAGGAACAAAGTTTTTTGTGGTCTGTGAGCCTGGGACACAGCACATGGAAGGTCTCTTGAAAGTCATCTATGAATTGTACACAGATTATGTCTTGAAGAATCCATTCTATGAGATGGAGATGCCTATTCGGTGTGAGCTTTTTGATATCAACCTAACACAGACAATACAGAAGGATCGTGTTGCTTTGTTGGGCCGATGATCTGCTTGGGAAACTTGTATCCGACCTGATCGTTATTTGATATGCTATATTAGGATGTACATTTTGAGAGAAACTGTCTTTTTGTGTCGACTTTGATGTTGATTTTCTGGATGATTAAGCTTGTGAGGAATGAGAAATTCAATAATTAAGAGAGTTTTGAAGGTACATTTCAATATGCTTTTATTTTTTACTAGATAGAGTTACTCAGCAGAGAGATGCAGAGTTACATAAGACATGATATGACACTAAATTAAATTAGCTTTTGTGTAACAATCATTTACTTCAATCAAATTCTTACACACCAAACGCACAAAATAATTCTAAAAGAATGATATGGACAAAGCAAACTTATTTCTGTGGGAAAAAGCATCACAAAAAATGCCAACTTAAGTTATATATAAATATAAATGAGTCTATGCATTTTCCAAAATAAGTTCATTTTACTTTATGGTAGGCATCAGAATTCAGGGGCAATTGAGGAGAGTGGAGAAATATAACCCAACTCCCACTTTTTCAAGAAGATGGTTGAAAAGAGAAGAAGACAGCAATTTACATTATCAAGTGGACATGCATGGTCACAAATGCTTTACATCATAAACACACCTTTTTCTTCTTTTCATTTCTTTTCGGCCGCGGAGCTCGCAAAGACAACAAGGGAAGAGACTATCGGAATTCAGCAAGTAAGATCCAAGACTTTTGGGACTTACTTGGAGAATTCTCAATAGCCTCTTCCGACTGGTGTGGTGGTGAAGGAGAACGAAGATAGAAGTGGTTGCATCAGGATTTGTGATGTACATGATAAGTTTTAGACTTTCTTCTCACCTTTCTTTGTTCATAGGTGGTTTTTACTGTACTTATCTCTTTCCTTGCTTCTTGATTTCCTTCCATCTTCAAAGTAACCAATATCATTGTAATCGGGACGAGATATTAAGTCTCCTTCTGAAGAATCTTGTTTTTGGTATGGCATTACTAGTTGCGTCAACCTGAGAGATGATCTTTCTCTTGACCATGACTATTTCGCTCTTGAAAGTCCATTAACCCGTGTCTCACGATCTGAATGATTTAACTAATTGGATCCTCTTTGTATATTACCAATATTGGCTCTCTTGAGCATTCAAGGTTCTACAAGGCTCTCAAAACCAGCCAATGAGTTGAGATTTGCTAGCTAGCTTTTGGTTTAAGGCACAAGGAGGAGGGATGGCATTGTTGTAGTATATCCCAATATCATTCAACACGATATTACGAACTTAATGAGTAAAGTTGAAGAGGATATAATAACAAGATATCACAAACTCAATGAGGAATTAAGTTGAGGAGGTCATAATACATAAGGAGAGGCCTTACTACAAACAATGCCATCCCTCCTCCTCATGTCAAGCTTAAACTAAAGGCTATAAAGTATGGATCCAATTAGGATAAGATCAAGATCATTCTAATCACGAAAGATATCTCTACGAGGCTACTAATGCCATATCAAAAACAAGATTAGCAAGAATGAGACACTTTAAATCACATCCTGACTACAATGATATTGACTACTTCGAAGGTACAAGGAAATCAATAAGCAAGGGATGTCGTGGCTTGCAAATTTTGTTTAATGATGATCGAGCATTATCACAATAACGAAAGGGAAATAATGTTGGATAAATTGTAGTTACTGTGTAGTAAAAGACGATCGCCCCTACATAATAATACGAACCAAAGGGTGAGAAAAAAAAGTCTAAAATTCATCATGCACATCGCATGTGCAATGTTGTCTTGGATTTTTGTAGGAAAACTATTGATCGAAGTAGTTGTTTGAGTCTCCAACAAACCTCTTAACATTACTGAGCATTAATATTTTGGCAAATGGAAACTGCAATTTCCCATTTTGTCGAAGGTTTGAAATCTGATTTAGCCATTGATTATTGGACATGTTTCTGTTTCATCCTCTTTTACAAAGTGGGGATTGCTGATATCTATCTTGGTTATTCTCATAACACGCAATCTTACAAAAAGGCTAAGATAAAAGCATATCGTACATGAATGATCAGCTTCATGCATATATTACGCGACTCATGCAAAAGATGCTGATAATTAAGAACTATTATGATGACTCATGCAAAATATATTTAAAGATAATTATTATGCATAATTGGTGATACCAGTCATGTCAACACTAGGGTAGCTTCATTTTTGACACAAGACAACCATGATTGCATGAGCATAATGTTGCCAGTAGCAACAAAAGCAATAAATATGCATCTCACCTGATTCTTCGATTCCCATGCTCTGAAAGACCTAACTGAGTGAGCACATCCTTGAGCTCTTTTAATAAAAAAAATATATGTTATAATTTATCTTACAAAAGGAAATAGAAAATTGTTATCGAAATCACTCTAAATAGAAAAAAAATCCACCAACAATCTTAAAATTTATAACGAAAGGATAAGACACGTGTCAGTTGCTGATTGGTTTGGCGTGCATTTGATATCGGTTGTTGAATGGCAAAGCTTCATTTCATTTGCTCAAAACGTCGAAGATCCACGAGGTGTATCACGATGAAAATGCCGTTAAAGCGATTATTAAAAATATTATGATCTGCCTTAAAAAATAAAAAAGAATGTGTAGCCAATAGAGTGGGTAAACTCGTTGTGACCACATAGCAAATTCTTTCAAACCTAAATCGACCAAATTACATATGAGAGTTTTTGTCTATTGAAAAATCCTAATTGTTGAAGAAAAACAAAAAAGAGATTTTTAGTTTTTTTTACCAAACGGGCTCATTTTTTGTTTGGTATTATTTTTTATGTACTAAAAGCACTTTTTAACACAATCTCAAGCCGGCTCTAAAGAGAGATTATTCTATTTCATCCGGCTCACTTTAATCAAAAAACAGAGCTTTAGAGCACCTTGAGTCTCTCTGAGCACTTCCAGCTACTGATAGCAAATATATGTATATGCCCTTCAAGTTATACATATATATATATACAGCACACCAAACCGCACTAGCCATGGTTTTTGTTCCTATCTGACAATTACCACAAAGGTAGTGGACCTGGAGGCACCCAGGCAGTGTACAACCATGAAAAACTATTAAACATGATTTACTTATTTGCTAAATATTGTGGAAGAGAACATCAAAGACGTAACAACACATACTGCATGTCCACATGCACCGTGCATCTTTATTTTTACCTAAGTTTACATGCATACTAATTCATGCCATCTTCTTCATAGAAAGCTTAAGGACATTTTTTTCCAGGTTGGCAATCAGTTGTATAAATACGGTGAGTCTCAGTTGATGATCCAGAAGGATTTCCATAGTTTCCATAACTCTCATTCTTATCATCTTCAGCACTGTTGTTATCGTTCTTGGCATTTGCTACAACTGTTGGGGCTGAACCTGTTAATGGACTGCCATTAACAGTTGGCTTAACATCAGCAGGAGAACTGTCAACTCCAGCTTTTCCTTTGGTCACCTCCTCCAAGAGAAACCTTTTGGCATCACCTTGGAAACAGAGGAGCAGTCCGATGGCAACTAGAGCAAGTACTGTCTTCATGATTAAACCTGCACTTGAAAGTTGAAACCAAGATTAAAATATAATTTATCAAATGCTATTCAGCTCAAATGAACCAAACAATGCTGAACATGTTGGAGTACCTTATATTCTCTCTCTGTCTGTATATGATGGAGATGGTGAGCATTGAACTCAAGGAAGAGAATTTATAGCAGAAATGTCCTTGCTTCATCATGATAAGTGGGAATTGATCGAAGGTAGTATTTTTAGTGGTGGGGGTAATCACAGTTCCTGGCCTTATTGGGAATACTAGTGCAGATGTGCTAGAAAGTGGGCAGCCAAAATAGTAACAATGAAAAACAGTAAATAATCAGTGAAATCTTTTCAGTAATGGTGTGGGATTTACATAGTGTTATTAGGACTAAAGTTTGATTATGTTGCCATTATAGGGTTCAACATGCAAGTGGCACCTTCTATATCTCAGTCTTTCCTGCACTACGCACCACTGATATCATGGTGCAATGGTTAGTGAAATATGACAGATTTATAATGTCATTAATCTAATTAATCATCTTGGAGTTTATCTGGGTTCTATCAAATAGTTAACTTGTTGCTTCTCTTCCACCTAAAAGGTACTAAACCAGGTGAGCTTAAGGTTCATGGGGATGTTTGGGCTGCTAGGTCCATATTTAACCTTTAATCCAAAAAGAGTAATAGCTTATATGGACACAGCTCATTCGGCCCCTTGAGCAGCCCATGAGCCCAAAAATAGAGTAAATTAGAGAGGAGGAAAGAGATGAAATATTTCTTAGAATAATGTTATCTGTCCCACGGACTGACGAGACGTGTTTTAAGATACTTTTCATATAATTATTTAGAAAAAAAAAAAAAACTTAAAATACATATAGTTAGCCGATGTAAAATAAATGTAATAAATGAGTGCGAAAAGTAGTAGCATTACTCTTTCTTCTAATCTAGTCTATTAATTAATGAGTCCAAAATGAGTAATGCTATACTTCATACCGTATTATCACACTAGCTGCTATGACGTTTTTTAAGTGACTTATATTATTATTTCCTTAAGTGGTTGATATCGTAAGCCACTTAAAACGCTCAATGTCAGCCAGTATAATAAATAAGTGTAAAAAGTAGTATTATTTGTCCAAAATAAATATGATTCTCTCATATATTTTTTAAAATATATATATAAAAATCATATGATTTATTAAAAATAAATATAAAATTAAATATGCACACGAGAATCATGAATTTTAATATATATCAGTTTAATAATCTGGATGGGATTTGGAAGAAACTGTATGAAAGAGTGGTCGCCAAGTGGATAATGGACAAATGATTCCACACCTCAGTAATTAAAAAATAAATAAATAAACATTTCTCCATGATTGAAAAAGCATTTATTTCCTTAAAAAAATACCCCTGGAAATCCATAAAAAGACAACAAACCCATCTCAACTGCATAGACCTTTCACAGAACAGGATGGCTACTTTCGTCCAAGCGTAACACGATATAACAAGACACGCTCCCCGCCACTCACAGACAGAATCAGTTAGTTTAGTTTATTACCCACCACCATCACCATGGCCATGGCCATGAACTTGAAACTGCTACTTTCAGCTCCCTCTTGTCTCTCACGCCCCAACGTGCTCTTCAACTTCTCTGCCAACCCAAGAAGGCTAAAACCCATCTCACTCCCTACCTATTTCCTGCATTACCAGCCGAAACGCCTCCGAAAAATGTCGGTGAGAGCGTGCTTGAAGGTTGAGGAGAAGAGTGTCGAAGAAGAGTCTTCTGGGAGGAAGTGGGGGAAGGTTTCTGCCGTGTTGTTTGACATGGATGGAGTGTTGTGTAACAGCGAAGAGCCTTCAAGAAGGGCTGCCGTGGACGTGTTCGCCGAAATGGGGGTCCAAGTAGCTGTAGAGGATTTTTTGCCATTCATGGGAACTGGTAATGAATGTAAATCTTAATTGTATTCATTTCCATTGCCTAGTAGTTAGACATTGGTAGTTATATTTTTATTTGTGACGAAAACTATGGGGAATGTGATTAGTGAATTATTCCTACTGTTTTGCTGTGTTTTTAGTTATGAATATTTTTGTTCTGGCGAGCTATATTAATGTTATAATATAAACTAAATGATTAAATTCATCTATTTCTGTCAGCTTTTGGGATAAGTGGAGAATTTAACATGATATCTGAGCTGAGGTCCTGAGTTCGAACCTTATTTTTGTCATTCACTTCCTATCTCAATTAAATATTTCACGTGTTGGGCTTTATCTATTAAGGAATGTTTTTAGCCCACACGTGAGAGGGAGCGTTAGAATATAAATTAAATGATTAAATTAATTCATTCCTATCAGATTAAGTTTTTGGGATAATTGGAGGATTTAACAATTATTGATAAGCCCTTGTACTAGTGATAATTTGTTGGAAGAAAATATTGCAAGTGGGTAAATGGCTTCTTCTGTTGTTACCTTCTTCCTATTCTTCATGGAAAAGTGGGTAATTGTGCTCAATATGCTTTTGGGGTTTTATCACGAGGGTTGGAATTGAAAGAACCCAAATTTTCAAACTTTGGATAGCTTTGTGCTAATCAGTAAAAGTGATGAATCCCCATTCTGATTTGCTAATGTGCAAAATTTTGAAATAACATCTTTGTTTTGACACCTACACTAGGTGAAGCAAACTTTTTAGGAGGCGTTGCTTCTGTTAAGGGAGTTGAGGGATTCAATCCTGAGGCTGCAAAAAAGAGGTTCTTTGAGATATATTTAGATAAGGTAATTGATTACTATCTTTGTCTACAACTTTGTTAAAACCCATGATGCAATGACAACATATGTCACGATGGTGCTACTCTCCAGTCACCAAATAGTCACTAAGACCTAAAATTTTCACTTTTTGTAGTATGCAAAACCAAATTCTGGAATAGGATTCCCAGGTGCCCTCGAACTCATTACTCAGGTATGTGGGGGGCGACGAATCATGGATCACATGATGTTACTACATTGTTGCTGCATCTAGTTATTAAATAACTAACTGCTGCTGCATAACAGTGTAAAAGCAAAGGCCTTAAAGTTGCTGTTGCATCTAGTGCTGATCGTATTAAGGTTGATGCAAATCTTGCTGCTGCTGGTTTACCATTGTCAATGTAAGCCAATCCAATCACGTGCTGTGCTTCTCAGATTTATGTAATAGTGGAACATATTACAGTCTCCAATTTATACTTTTTAATTATTCATATGTTGGTGCAATAATCACTGAACACTGACATGTTTTGCAAGTTGGATCATCAGGATGAATATCTTAAGCTTCAAACTTGACTTGAACTCAAATAACATTGAAGAGTGGAAGTCTTAAAGATAAATATCATGTATAGTTTCATAAAGGGTCAGATATGCTTGCTAAAGAAAGAAAAAAGGTTCAAATTTATAGAGTCAAAATTCTGATTATTTCAAAACGGAACTGAACTCATGAGAGTCCAATAACTGGGTATAGCCTTAGAAGGAAAGAAGAATATAGTCTGTAGGTAACTGTAAACATACTGGAAAATGTCAAATATGTAATCACTGGCCTATATCTGGTGTCCCATCAACATCTCAACTCTTTCGCATGAGCAGTCTAGATTTCCTTTCCCTAAAGGATATAGACGCTCACAACTACCATGAGCTTACAATTCGGTCATGAAGGAACTTACTTTTAAACATATGTACTAGCAACATCTAGAAATATATCCTCCCAACAGGAATACGCACAAGGTAATTTACATTTACCAAATAGAGAATGCCATATTCTATTAGAGCACTGACAAGAAAAAAGAACGTGGTTTATACTCTCAAATTCCCCCATTGCAAAAAAGGCATTAGAGAGGCTAGGAAATACCAAAAGAGACCAGTCTGTCAAAAGTAGTCAGCCTACCTCTGGCAACTAACCAAAGAATTATGGCATAATGAGGAACCCCAACACAGACCCAAGTGAAACGAAGGAAAGAAGAACACAGTTTGTGGGTAACTGTACACATACTGGACAACGTCAAATATGTGTACTAATGTTTTCCCAGTTGTTGAACAGGAAATGTTGTACAACACAAGATCTAGAATATAATAATGACAAAGAGGACATGCGGGCAAGTAACTTGGTGTTATTTGGGTGCTGGGCATGAGTATGCGTATAGGAATCAGATTAGTCTAAAACCATAGTTGAACTGTAGATTTCACCCAAATATTTGAGAGTAGACTGTAAAGTTCATCTTTATGGGACTTTCTGTTCTAATTATTTTGTTAGCCTCCTTTCAGGTTTGACACTATTGTGTCAGCAGATGCTTTTGAGAATTTGAAACCTGCTCCTGATATTTTCTTAGCTGCATCAAAGATCTTAAATGTGCCCCCGATTGAGGTATACTAACCAATTCTGCATGTCTATTATCTTTGGAGATGTTTTCAAGACAACGTCTTCATTGACTTCAGATAGTGGATGTAACGAACTTGTGATTATTGCTACATAGTTTTTCTGTTACATATTAACTATTCTTTTCAGGAAAATAAAATTTCTTTCTTAAGACGAGGAGAGGTGGAAAGGTCACTGATAAGCACACTTGCACATTATTAGACAAATAGTTGGATAGTTTTTACAAATGATGGTTTCCTTGAATGTCTCACAAAGTTTCTAAGAAAGAGTTCGCTCTGTTGGCTTTTGCCTTGGACTAAATATTAAAGATTGTTCCTGTATGTTCATTCTGATTTACTTTTTCCATCTAAAGAATTTTCCCAATTTCTATTCACCATACTATGAATGAGAGTTTGTCAGCATAATTTTCCACGAATGAAATTGTCCCTTGTAATATTTCTCTGACCAATCACTCTTATATAAAAGAAATAATTTATTCCTCTATTTTGCTAGTGTATTGTTATTGAAGATGCACTAGCAGGAGTTCAAGCTGCCAAAGCTGCTCAAATGAGGTAAATGTGTTCGTATTATGTGTTTTATTTGTTCAAATCAAGTGTGAATAAATACTTTCAATGTCTAAATTTATTGACTTTGAGTTGGTCTGCTATGTCCCTAATTATTGTTTGTTTTATCTCTTTGGAACTACTAGGCTATATGTTTATTTGGTAAAAGTGTAATTTTCTTGTGGCATTTACGGGGGACTTTCTTTGTATACAACTTGTGTACTAGGGTTGCGTCCCTTTGCGCCTATCAATGAAACGAGTTATTTATCAAAAAAAAAAAAATTGTAATCTTCTTTTTGGTGCTTGCAGATGTATAGCTGTGAAAACTACATTGTCAGAAGAAATTCTAAACACCGCTGGTCCATCCCTTATCCGAAATGAGATAGGGAATGTTTCACTTGATGATATTCTCAGTGGTGGCTCTGATGGCTATAGTATGTAGTCTGAGTACGCTGCAAATGTCATTTGTACCATCATTAATGTAGAATGCTGAGTTATACTTAGTGCCATGTTTTAAGAACTATGAGTAAGACCAATTTTCTTGTAATTGGTATCATATGTATTGGAATTTACTCCTTTATTGCTAAGTGCGCTTTTCTATACCAATTAATTAGTTTAATAATCTTAGATTGTTGGTTTAATAAGATGGTGATGGAAAACCTTACATTTAGTAGTTATAATACTGTTCTCATAGCGATTTTTTTTTTTTGTTGGGGGGGGGGGGGGGGGTTATAACATGAGTATCAATAGTTCTGCCTCACGAGGACTCATGAAGGAATGCCATTGCAGATGAGACGAAGCAGGAAAATCAGTATGTTTCTACTTCTGCACAAACCTCTCCTGCAGTGCTCACAGAAAGGACAGATAATGGGTCAATCCAAAACAGGCATGCTACTGGTGGTGGAAATTTCTTGGGGTTAGACTGGTTCTATATCTGCTTATGCTATCAATTACAATTTATTTTGGATCTTTATAGTTTTTTCGGCCAAAAAATCTGGTTTGTAAGAGAAGTAGTATATGGAGGAGAGATGGCAATTATAATGGACATACCAAAATGCGGCAGAACTGAAATTGAAATTCCCAACTGAGCTCAGTCAATGTTAATACTATTGGGATCTGTTGCATCAAACCTTTGGATAGATGAAATAGAAAGCTTACGTTTTCATAAGTAAGAAGCCTAACCTCATGCTGGATATGCTTATGATAAATATCTGGTTTTAGAAGAACCGCCGAACCTTTACTCTAGACAGTTCTTTTCTTTCTTTCTTTTTCAAAATTGGTGAAAAACTATTAAGCTTATATTGTGTTAGCATATTCTGTGAGACAAAAACAATTGATCTAAGTCTAAGTTTGAGATGTTATGTTGTAGCTTACTGAAGATTTATTCAAAGTATATTAAAGATACCGTCATAAGTTGCTAGTATCAAGTTTTGAGATTTGAAAGTTTTAGGATAGCGAGTGACTCAAGAACTTAAGTGTTTAACCTTAGTAGATTAGCATGGATTACACTTTACCTATGGTTATACAAGTCGTGAAAAGTGATGTTTTGAACTAAAAGGATTTAGTTTTTACAAAATTTCCTATTCACATTTGAATGATAAGAATCTTGTTCAAACAGAATCCAAGTAAAAGGGATGGATTAGATCAGTCGAAGCACGTTTGAAGCTCCTTTCAAACGCATTGCTCATATTTGGATAGACAGATTGAGTCGGTTGAAGCACGTTTGATAGCCCGTTTGAACGAGGATCAAAAACTAGAGTTCATATATGATCTGTTCGTAGGTGAAGCACATTTGAACCAAGATGGTGTCATATAACCGCATGCTCCAGACGCCAATAAAAACCATTAGAACGGCACAGCACGATTTTGAAAATGACACACTGTTTTAGGGTTTTTCAAAGAGTGCAATAGATACATCATATTCTCACAACTAGCAACAGACTTCTCTGAATATTTTTTTAGATTTTTAATAGAAAAGTATGAGAACTTAAAAGGTTTTGAAAGTTCTCATAAAGGAGAAGTTCACAGTGCTTGATAGAAAAAATATTTTTGTGAGTGTGACAAATGAAAAACCAAAGTGATTTTTTTCATATCTATCAGTGTTTGACAGAATACCTTTTAGAGGCAGTCCCGTAAAGCCACAAGCATAATTTCGATTCTTTAACACATTGTGGTGTGAATTTCAGAATGTGAAATTTACTTATCAAAAAAGTCCAGAATGTGAAAATTCAAAAACATTGTGTGGATAGGTGGGAAGCAAGTTGAAGAGTTAATGTGTGATATCAAACAAACAAAAAAGGTGAGGATCATGGGGGTTTTTGATTGGTGAACAAAAAAGAGCAGTACAACTGTACAATATGAATCTCATTATGTTGAGTTGGCTGTGAGTTTGTAAACATGCTTTGTAAGTCTTGTACTCGTATTTTTCTAATAGTGATATTAATTGGTATTGGACAAAGTCCTGTGGTTTTTCCTGTTTAGATTTTCCACGTAAAAAATTCTTTTTGTGCATATATGTGATGATTTACATTTTTATGACTTTATTATGATTATTTTTGAAAGTATGCTTTAGGATGAATATGTTAGATTAGCAATGATAACCATATAACCTGTTATTTGGTCACTGCACAAGATTGCTTATTTGTTTTATCATCTGCGTTAATTAGGTTAGACCTATTAACCCCCTTCTAGGACTGGTAAATCATGAGATATTTTTTTATAAAAAATAAAATAAAAATTGTATCGTTTCCAAATTGATGGAAAACATCTATTTTTAGTCATTTTGGCATATAATTTTCCTCAAAAGCTAGAATTCAAATTCATGTAATCCTATTTACTAGACAGCTTATTGTTCTTACAATCTCATCAATGAGTGTTGTCATCCATCAACATAAGAATATTTCTTTTCCAGCAGAACCAACAGCTTATTTTTTGAGCAACTTTAGCTTTGGGGCTGCAGAAATAATTTATGAACAGGTTGCAGGGTTCTCGGCGAGATATTATAAGATATGGAAGTTTGGGGATTGCAATTTCTTGTGTCATCTTTACCATTGCAAACCGGAAGGTATAAGTGACTTGATAGAAATGAATGCGAGAGAATATACTTGTATATTTTATATTTATGTTGAATCTCACCATTGCAATCTTTCTTTTTAACAGAAATATGCAAAGAGGATGTCATAGGTCAATGTTCTTTGAATCTTATTTTATTTAATAATAAAAAATACACATGCTGTGCTTTTCCAGGCAATGGAATATACATCCCCAAAAGCTATTTGGAATTTGTTATTTGGAGTCGACCAGCCATCTTTTGAACCAAATAAAGGTACTGACACATGTCATGTAACATACCCAAAAGCTGCACTCTTTTTTTCATTTTCTTTAATTGCATTCTTTTTCTCTATTTTTTGTTCTTTCGTGGTTTTATCTAAATTACAAATTATTTAATCTAGAGAACTATGGTTCTCTTGATTGTATTATCTTTTTGTATCTTTTTCTATCATATTCACTGCAGAAGTAAGAATGGAATACTTATGCAGTTTATTGGTTATAGGTGAATCAAGGAACGACAGAATCCAACAATTTGTGAACTATATATCTGATCTGGAAACCAGGTAAGTATTTTCCCACTTCCCCTTTCTAGGATATATTTTTACATTGTAACTCTCTTCTTTTTTGTCTACTCAAATTTGTTGTCATTACCTTCCATAAAATTAAAAGTGAATCATCTATAACTATGTAAGGGGAACTTCTCGAACTGTGCCAGAATTTCCACCTAAACTTGATTGGCTGAATACGGCCCCCCTTCAGTTTCGCAGGGTAAAGTCCTTTAACTTGATTTTTTTTGCAAGACTACTGTATGGCTTTCGCTTTGATTTTCACTTTTCAATTATTTTATTTTATTTTTTTTGGGCAGGATTTGAAAGGAAAAGTGGTTCTGCTGGATTTTTGGACCTATTGTTGTATAAATTGCATGCATGTGTTGCCTGATCTTGAGTTTTTGGAGAAAAAATACAAGGATATGCCGGTATGTCCTTTTCTTTTATTTTACAGATTTAAATCTGTTGGCAGTCTCAAATTTTACAAGATATTAGCTTCTGCTTTTATCAAATTGTTCATGACTAATTGAATAGAGTCTGATGAGCTTCAGTATTTTATTTTATTTTCTCTCTTCTATGGTGAATGTGATTGCTCTCTTAGGTCATTTGAGACACTATTGCTTTATCTCTGAGAAGAGAGAAACTAGTTTCTACTTTGTTCTTACTTGAAATTGGCATTATCTACCTTTCTGTGGTGTGCCCATGCTTATAGAAATTTACTTATTTAGATTGTACATACATATGAATTGAATATTCAACATCAATATTTATCATGAACCGCAACACAATCTTATTACAAAAGCTTCTATGACCCTAGAAATTGTAAACATAAACTAAAATAGGAAGGTGAATTTAACAAAAAGTACCAACTATAAGTTAATTGATACATTCCATGCTCTCTCTCTCTCTCTCTCTCTCTCTCTCTCTCTCTCTCTCTCTACCTTTCTGTGGTGTGCCCATGCTTATAGAAATTTACTTATTTAGATTGTACATACATATGAATTGAATATTCAACATCAATATTTATCATGAACCGCAACACAATCTTATTACAAAAGCTTCTATGACCCTAGAAATTGTAAACATAAACTAAAATAGGAAGGTGAATTTAACAAAAAGTACCAACTATAAGTTAACTGATACATTCCATGCTCTCTCTCTCTCACTCTCTCTCTCTCTTCCCTGGCCAATTTTGACTCATGTTTTTCAGCCTCGACAGAAAGCAACCACAAAAATTGACCATTAAGTGATTGTTTTATATATGCTCATGCTTGTGCAGTTCACAGTTGTGGGAGTACACTCTGCAAAGTTTGACAATGAGAAAGATTTAGAAGCCATTCGCAACGCTGTGTTACGCTATGACATCACTCACCCAGTAAGCTTATTGTTTAGCTCTTGGTATGAGCAGAGGTTTGATCTTTCAAAGTATTTAGGGTGTTTTGGATCTAGGGTACATTTTTTGCTTCAGCAAAACACTTCCAATCTTCCACTCGTTCAGCTTAGGAAGTCCAGAGTTCTCTCAACTGATATCTACCAGAAAACTGTCCTTGGGACGTCTAATTTTCCGCAATGATCTGTGAGATACCCCTATTTTGGTTGCACATATGCTTAATGCAATTTTAAAAATTTCATAAGCTTTAGGCTTTTGGTCACATTTTACATTTATAAAAATGTAGTTGCAACTTGCATGCAGTGTGCTTTCCTGTTTTACTTTTTCCCAGGCTCATGAACATGCTGTTCCTTACATTCTACTTTCATTGTGAGACAAAAAATGTCCTTTTTGGTACTTATTTTACATTGTTATTCTAGTAATCTTTAAAATATTTGAAATTTCACCTCTTCATCTATGGAAGTGGAATGATATTTCCAATATGATGCTCTTAATCAAACTGGAATTTCACATCTTCTGTTACATGGTAAAGCTCCCTATATGGTTTGATATTTTTCTATTCTTTTTTACACTTTAGGTTGTCAATGATGGAGATATGTATCTATGGCGAGAGCTAGGTGTAAACTCATGGCCAACTTTTGCTATTGTTGGCCCTAATGGTAAACTCCTTGCACAAATATCAGGTGAAGGACGTCGACAGGTACCCTCTAAATTTTGTTATGGAGATGATAAAAGCAGACTTGTATTCTTTAGTAAATGCATTATGATTTTGTCTTAACAGTGTCAATTTCATTTGATGTTAAGTGTGGCACTCCATGTGCTTGTCTTCACACGTGTTTTACTAATCTTCTTAGTTGGAAGACTCTCATACCAATGGATGGGAAAGAAGTAAATCCAAAAGGGGGGGGGGAAATTTGAAACTTTTGAATGGTGCAAGAACTTGGGAGATGAAGGCAAATTAATACCTGCTTGTTCAAGTTACTTCTTTAAAGATAAACCATTGATAGAGTGATCTTCGTCAAATACATACTTTGCCCTTTTAAAAGAATTCCTCCTAACCAGGGCAGCCTTTGTGAAAATCAATGCAGTTGAGAGCAACTGTCATAGTTCATCCGTAGTTGTGGTGTTATTTTAAATCCAATTCTGCTGCAGAAGCGACTATTTTCCTCATATATGATCTCAGATCCATTAATTAAATTTGTAATCATCATTTAAAATGTCTTTATATTGAATAAATTACCTTCTTTGTGGTATCTAGCTGACAACATCACAATTTTTTCAGAAGATATTTCATACTAGCGTACAGCTGGTTATTGTACTTTGTGGTTCTATTTTCTTAACCGTACTCATTAAATGGTCATCAAATAAGAAAGCAAAGTCTTTTTCTTTTGTTTCATTTTGAAGGATCTTGATGACTTAGTGGAGGCAGCTCTTCTGTTTTATGGCAGAAGGAAGATCTTGTACAACACACCAATTCCATTGAGTTTAGAGAAAAATAATGATCCTCGCTTATTTACATCTCCATTGAAGTTTCCTGGAAAGCTAGCAATCGATGCCCTTAACAACAGGCTCTTCATTTCAGATAGTAACCATAACCGCATAGTGGGTTCTCTTTCTCTCTCTTTGAAACGCACACACACACACACACTCAAAGAAGTGTACTTTTTGTCTGCTCTTAAAATGTAAAGAAAAGTATATGAAGCATATCAAACGCTAAGACCCCTCTGCCTCACAGCAAGGCTGTCCAACAAGCCTGAACAGAATGCAGGCTGCATAATGAAAGAACTTACCAGCATAGGGTCACCAAGATTTGAAGCAAAGACCTGATAGATAACCAGATGCAAATACCATGTTAGACAACTGATTGTCTTGAAAACTTAAACTTTTAAGTGACAGGTCCATTAATGCATGTTAAACTTATAATAACGATAGTACATGTGAATTCCTTTATCCTTAATCCTTTGTGACAGATCACAAATGGAATGTGAAAATGTTTTGATGTACTCAGATTGTTATTTAGCCATCTTGTCACATTTGGAGTTCAGGTGGTAACCGACCTTGATGGGAATTCTCTTGTCCAAATTGGGACCACAGGAGAGGAAGGTTTACGTGATGGTAACTTCAATGATGCCATCTTTAACCGCCCTCAGGTGAGCATTAAGTTAATATCTTACTCAGCCATCCTGAATTGAGTATCATGCTTTCTTTTTTGAGGTATCCCAAAATGAGTCTCAACTTCCAAAATGTCAAAAAAATTATACCTTTATATTCCCTCATCAATTAAAAAGAAAAAGAATAAAGATACACATTAAAATTTGTGCCCACTTTGGATACTTCAGTAAAACTTGTATACCATTTTATTTTGTTTTTAACTGAGTATACTTTTTCTTCTTTGTTCAACATCATGCCACTCAAACCAAGACACTCAATTTAAGATGCATGGAGTAATTTTTTTATTTATTTTTATCTGTTGTGTTGACCATCCAACATATTCAATAGGTTGTTAATCTTGTTACTTCCCTTCATTTACGAAGGGCTGAATGCATTCTGAGGTTTGTCATCTCATGTCATGTGTTCGATATTGCCTGTATGAACTGTAACATTTTAGTTGTTGCTTCTTTAGGGCTTGGCTTACAATGCAAAGAAAAATCGCCTTTATGTCGCGGATACTGAGAACCATGCTTTGAGGTATGTGGTGACTTCAGAACTATCCCTTGATTGCTTAACTGGTTGCTGGTGGTCTTTCCAGTTATTAAAATGGATGTATCTTCTCCATGTCATTGTTTTAAGTTGATTACTGCTTCCTCAAGTCAAGTTCATATGCTCCTGTTTTCATACTTTTAAATCGGTGCGATAGATCTACTGTAATAATTACGGGTTTTCATACAAGAAACATGTACAAGAGTTGAAAAACTTATGATTTCTAGCTGCTTGTACTTTCAAAATGTCTGAAACTCAAAATCTGTATATAATGCTTAGGATGTTTGAGACTCTGGAAATGATCTGTGTTAATTTGATAATGGAGCAACTCTTTTATTTGCGTCAGTCATGGAAAATAGAACTATAATTTCATGTACAAAGGTTTGACTGCACAGATCCATAATCCAAGTAACACAATCATCACTAACATTGATGTTTCCTTAGAAGCAGGTTAGAGAAATGACTGTAGGAACAGATGGAGGTACAAAGAAAATATTTTTTTTTTTATGCTTGAGAGCATATAAAATATCCCAATGGACTATAAATCTTGTAAGAATATATATTAAATAATGAAATTCACTATTTTGTCTGCTTAAGCTTTTGGGACCACAAACGATTTAACATAATATTAGAGCAGTGATCCTGAATTTAAACCCCAACTCTATAATTTACCCCCATTTTGATTAAAATATTTCATGTGTTATCTAATCTGACTCGTGAGGAGGAATGTTAGAATATTAATTAATTAAATGTTTAAATTCATCATTTCCTATCAACTTAAACTTTTGGGACAATTGATGATTTAGCAATGATTGAATTGTGCTGAAACTTAGATATTTGAGGCAGAACAAGGAAGGAAAGGAAAGCTTGGGACTAAAATTTAGAAAATAATCTACTCTACCAGTATAAATAGTAAACAGCAACTATAAAAGTTTTGAAATTTTGTGATTATGTTTCGCTCCCTACTTTTCTGCACGAGGTAAAATTTGAAGGAGCTATTTTCTTCTTCTATTTCCCACACCTGTTCCATCTTGTCACAACTACAAGACGACTGAAACCTAATTCATTTACGTTTAGCATTGAAACAGTGAAATCACACTAATAGTATTATTGTAATAACCTTTATGAATGAGTTTCTAAAAGTTTTAACCATCATCATTGTAGGGAGATTGATTTTGTCAGTGAGACAGTGCGTACTCTTGCTGGAAATGGATCCAAAGGTTCTGACTACAGAGGGGGAGAAAAAGGAACCAATCAGGTAAGATTTCAAAAGGTGAAATTTGAGGATCTGCTTCTAGATCACAGTAGTTTAAACCAAAAAAAAAATAGGCTTCTTGTATATGGTATATAATTATGCTTCATCAAGCTAGGTGCACTAATGTTAATAAATCTTGTTGAAAGAGTAATCTAAATTTTTAGAATTATTAAATTTGATATAGAAATTTTCTGGACAAATATCTCTCTATACTCTTTGAAACTTTTAGTGTATTCTTCCAGCTTCTTAACTCTCCATGGGATGTCTGCTTTGAGCCAGTCAATGAGAAAATTTACATTGCCATGGCTGGCCAGCATCAGATCTGGGAACATAGTACATTAGATGGAGTTACTAGAGCATTTAGTGGTGATGGTTATGAAAGAAACTTGAATGGATCAAGGTATTGGCTTTTGTTCATATATGTCAATAGATATTAAATTAGATTTTATTAGACCCTAATTGGCAACCATAAAAACTCATCCTTACATTTTATTATAATTTTCTTGAGTGTTTTCATGGTAGATACTCCCAGAACTTTGACATTGTTAACTTTTATGTTTTATTATCGAGATAGCTCTACAAGCACATCATTCGCACAACCTTCTGGACTTTCACTATCTCCTGGTAAAATTTTGACCTGAAAGAACTTCAAACACCATTTAAAATGATATTTTGGACTTTCATCTGTTATCGTGAAAGTTCACTCTGTTACATGTTTGTAGATTCAATGGTGATATATATTGCGGATAGTGAGAGTAGCTCCATTCGAGCACTGGATCTAAAAACTGGAGGATCAAGATTGCTAGCTGGTGGTGATCCTGTGTTCGCAGACAATTTGTTCAAGGTAATTTTGTTTTACAATTAAGTAATTAGTTTCATAAATGACAGATAGTATTTTTTTTTTTTTTATGTACTCCATATACACAGTAACAACAAATCTTAAATTTCTTGTTCATTCTAACGTTTTGTTTTATCTATTCCTTCTAATAATTCTTGTGATGTTTAACCTTTGCAGTTTGGAGACCATGACGGAATAGGGTCTGAAGTACTTCTTCAACATCCACTGGGTGTCCTATGTGCAAAGAATGGAAACATTTATATAGCAGATAGCTATAATCACAAGGTATTTAGATCATGACTGAAGATGCTTTAGAAAAGATGATTGCTCTAACGTGCAGTATACACTTTTGAGGACATCAATTAATTGTCTTAGTTGATTTCAAATTCAAATATATATATGTATGTATGTATCTATATGTATATACTCCGAAAATATCGCTTCATCCCTCTGATTGTGCTTAGAAGACAGTAGGATTGTGTTCTTCCTATTGCTCTTATTAAGGTTGCTGTTAAACAGTCAGTTATATAGCTACCTATTCATGTTTCTTATTGTGCTCAGATGACAGTAGGACTCTTCTTCCTGTCGCTCATATTAGGGTTGCTGTTAAACAGCCAATTGTATAGCTACCTATTCATGTATATATGTCTCATCTGAAAATATTGCTTCATCTCTCCTATTGTGCTCAGAAGACAGTAGGATGGTTCCTCCTATCGCTCATATTTAGGTTGCTGTTAACTAGCCAATTATATAGCTACCTATTAATGTTAGGATTCAATATTCCATGTGTATTCTTCAATTTCACTCAGGTTGCCTGTGAAAATACTTCCAGATTATATGAAGACCAAATATTAACCTTCGACTAATTACTTGTATCCTGAATCTTGACTTGTTATATGAAAAACAATTGTAATGGTCAATTATAGTTTATAAAATGTTGTACGAAGTAATAGATTCAAAATATCCAGTTTCTCATTACACTTTTAAGTGACAAGGTTGAAAGGCACCACTAGGTGATTCTCATTGGCACATACAGAGCTTTGTCACTTAGTTCCCTTTGACTATAGAGGAAATTTGTATGGTCTGGATTTAATTCACATGATGTACACAAACCCTACTCTTTTGGATGGTTATTAAAAATAGTTCCTATCTCCAACTTTGTCCTCTGCTCACTGGAAACAGTTCATTGCTATTCATCTTAGAATAGTTGCAATGCATTTCTCAAGGTGCTCCACTGCTTTGGTTAAACTACCTTTTCTTGTTACCCAAACTTCAGATCAAGAAGCTAGATCCAGCTAGTAAAAGAGTCAGTACCTTAGCAGGGACAGGGAAAGCTGGTTTCAAGGATGGAACAGCCCTGACAGCTCAGGTTGGAAAATACTTCTATTCTTATTTGATGAAAATTCTTTGACAGCAATGCTACAGAATCTAGTCTATATCATTTTGTATGAACTCGCCATCCCATAAATTCGATATCGATCGCATCTTGATGTATATGTTCATATTTGTTGCATATTTACACAAACAAGGAACATATGAAAGAGTAAGCATTTATCTAGGATAGGGAATACCAGATGCAGTCAATCGGTTTAGGATTCCCTTGAATTTTTAGTGTATTCTACCGAGTAGAATTCTTCAAATTTCAACCATGGGTTTGGTATTCAATGTTTGAGTTTTTTCCATATCAGTGGTCGTCACTTCCAAAATATGGATAAATATGATAATTGTGGAGTTGTAGTAGTTTTGGGCAGTCTTGGGTCATGCTTAGATGAGTAGTTGACTTATATGCGTGTTGGAAGATGGTGCCTTCATGTCTATTGTGGTGTTTATGGAGGGAAATAAATGACAGAAGTTTTGAAGATCGTGAGAGGATGTTGGGAGGAGATTAAGGTTTTATATTTCTACACTTTGTATCTTTAAACAACTGCTTTTGTTTTTCCTTTGGTGATTAGTTATCATGAATTCCTTGTTTTCTTTTCTCTTTCTATCTAAGTGTTTTCTCATATGTATTTCATGTGTACCTAGGGGCACTTTATGCTTTTAATGACATCTCGATTACTAAAAACCGCTAATATGACAAAATCTCAACCATTAAATTCCAAACCAATGGTTGAGATTTGAAAAATTCTACTAAGTTGAATACCCTAAAAATTCTAGGGAATCTTGATCCCAGTCAATCAGTAACCTTTTTAATTTATTAATTGCTCGGCTACTAAGGAGGGAAAAGCTTGTTTCAACTGTGTAAGCTAAATTACTGAATTTCTGCTTCACATTGTAGCCTAAAACGTCACTTTTTAATGCATTTATTTGTTCTTGCAGCTCTCAGAGCCATCAGGAATCATTGTAGCAGAAAATGGTGATTCTCATACCTATTAATATACCACAAATAATTTGTTTGCCTTAACATTGTAATACACCTGAGTTATTACAAAATCTTGTCAACATTCTAATTGGTTCCCCACTTTGATTCGTTGTAAAGGAAGTTACATAATGTTTGGTTGTTGGTTGGATTGAGCTGTGCTGCCTCCGACAAGTAGATCCATGTCTTACTGAATCATCAATAATTCTGTCGTTAGATAACTAGCTTAACTTCAATCTCATTTGTGTCATACGAATATGCCGCTTTTGCTTTCTCCTCACTGAGAGCTTGGAAAGCGCATCTCATTCATGCTATGCTCAAGAACATAGACATTACAAGAGTAGTGATCCTAGGGGGATTCAGAAAGTATCTCATCATAGATAGAGAAAATCCATGTAGGGGTAGGGGCAGATGTGCGCAATCACCTCGGGTGATCTCATAAGAGGGATGTATGGTTTTTCTCTCAGATATCTGAGAAGCATGACAATAGAATCTACTATAGTCAACTATTACTGAATAGCACTCAAACTTTGTTTTCTAATGGATTGCAAAAAATAGATCTATAGGTTTGATTAAGGAATTTGGCATTGTATTTAGGTCAAATATAGACTTTCTATATCTTATCTCCCATCTTTCTCCCCCGACTGAACTTTGATTCTTAACAAAACCCATTTAATAGTAATGATGTTCAGAAAATGTAATTACCTCTCAGAGACACAGAGAATGCCTAACCATATAAAGCTCACGTGTTCGTTGCCATTGTCTTTGTTGTAACTGATATACTCATATTTTTGTCTTTTATTCTCCCTTTAGCATCCAATTACCTGAAATGGTTATTGTGCTTTGTAATGTTTAAATTTTCTCCAAAAAATTGCTCAATTCCAATTCCATATTTAATGAATCCATTACAGGAAGACCTTATCATCTAACATATTTTTGAAATACTACTATGCATAGAATAAACCTTAAACCACAATTTTTTTGTTGCCACCAAATATGGACATTTCCAATTAATGTGGACCAGTTTTTTCAAATCAACCACTGTTGAACAAAACTTTTCCAATCACCTGCTATCCTTGGATGCATGGCCAGTGGAGAAAATTATATAAATTATATTAATAACCAAATAGGAAAATTCGGCTTCAATTCTTGTGACTTTCATTAGTAACAAGCTTATGTTGAAGGTATTTCTTGTCATGTTGCAGGAAGACTTTTCATAGCTGATACAAACAACAGCGTAATTAGATATTTAGACTTGAACAAGGAAGAACCTGAACTTCTTACTTTAGAGCTGAAAGGTGTTCAGCCTCCTATGTCGAAGTCCAGATCTTTAAAGCGCCTTAGGAGGCGATCATCAGCTGACACACAGACCATTGCTGTTGATGGTATTTCATCCAATGAGGGAAACTTGTCTCTTAAGATTTTGTTACCTGAAGAGTACCATTTCTCAAAGGTTCCCCACCCTTCTCTCATCTCTCTCTGATATACATACGTAGGTTCAACTCTGTAATAACATCTCATTTTTATTTATATATTCACATTTCAATAGGGTAAAATGATTGTTTCCGTGTTTGTTCACTTTTATATTCCATAATTTACTACCTCATAATTTGTAATGCAGGAAGCACGCAGTAAATTTAGTGTTGAAAGTGAACCTGAAAATTCAGTGGTTATTGATCCCTTGGATGGATTTCTTAATCCAGAAGGATCTGCAGTAATTCATTTTAGGAGATCTTCCCCCTCAGCTGCAATGGGCAGAATAAATTGCAAGGTATGCTCATTTTTGGGTTTTAAAATTTGCTTGGCCGCAAAGAAATAACTATTTGAACTGTTTCAATTCGACCTTGTTCTTGTGACAATTCTACTTCCTAGTAACGCCTACATGGTGGCGCTAAAGGGTGATTTAGTGACAAACATATCTTTCTGACAACTAAGACAACCTCTACCAGCTGCGTGTAGCACCAGAGAGGTCATGATTCTGGTTTCAGGGACCTTTACCTTGTGGTGTTGCACTCATTATGTATCATCTTGCAGGGCTTCAAATCCTGGTTCTTTTGCTAAAAACAAACACAAGCACCTTGAAAGAGGTTGAAATTAAAGATTAAAGATGGAAGTTGAAGTCCTGGACCAATTGCCCTCTAAAAATAAGATGAAGCTATCCTTAGCTATAAAAAGTAAAGTAGAATCTTCCAAGAGTGACAGGAAAAAAAAGAAAAAAAAAGTAGTTTTCTTTATGCAAACTATGCCCCAATTTGTGAACCCCAATTTGTTTCACAGAATATTTGGCCTGAGCATGAGAAACTTGATAATGAGATAAAGTTTTTAAATACTTATGTCTATTTGCTCTAATTAGTTCCCACCCAATTGCAGGTTTGTTATTGTAGAAATAGCAATAAAGATAGAAGCATTAAAAAATTGCAAAGAAACAAATTCCAGGTTGAGCTCACAATTTGTCAATTTTGGGTATGAAATACTGTGGGTTGTCTTCACAGGTTTACTATTGCAAGGAAGATGAGGTCTGTCTGTACCAATCTCTGTTATTTGAGGTACCCTTCCAAGAGGAAATTCCAGACTCTTCCCCAGCAGAAATGACACTTGAATATGTTGTGAAGCCCAAAACTCCTACAAGCACCTTACAGCTACCAATTGCCCGCTAACCCAAATCACCCTTTCACGTGTAAACATGTTGTAAGATCCCTTACTATTTTTGGCTCATTTTTTTCATGAAAATATGATATTCAATCAGATGCAACCGTTATAATTTTTTTTTTAATCTTTGGCCAGAGTTATAGAGATCAGTATAATGATAGGAAAAAAATGAATCAAATAATTTTTCAGTACTTCTTTGTAGTGCTTTTCTTTTATGAAATAATATGTTGAGCGAACATAATTCATAGTTTTCTTTTGACACTATAATTACTTCAGATTTCTCAAATCATATTGAAAAATTCCTGGAGTTTATTTAACTTAAGAACATGAGAAATTCCATGCAGTGAGATAAGAAGTAAATTATTTTGCCTGTTTCTACCAGCAACCGTACATACTGATTAAGACCCACCATTGGATCGGCAAACATTAATTTCAAATGGCTGACAAGAGCAGCTAATTCTAGTCAACCAGTCAATTCTCGAGATTATACTGGTGAGTATTGCTTTTGAAGTGTACAAGCCCTCCCCAGGTCTGCTGCAGGCCTATATATTGATTTTATCCGAATGCTGTCTCAAATTTACAGTATGCCATATTTTGTGTAAGGCCCTCCATTAGCTGCCTTCAGATGCCAATCTCCATTGTATCTTCATATTCATATAATTATTATTGTTGTTATCATTAATTAAATATTAGTCATCATCATCATCATCGCCATAGGGATAAGCAAGGGATGGATTGCTTGCCAAGGCACACACTCGTGCGCGCTTGTCTTTAAATGATTAAATGATGACAGTGTGGTCAATTATTTGTAGTTATATTTTGTTTTCTTAATGCAGGGGAGTAGATTAGCCCCCTAAATGCTTAGCAAAGAAATAAAGTATTAGATAGAGACAATCTTTAACTCCAACCAAATTATGTGAGAGGAATAAATATGTGTTTTAGACATTAAATGCATTACAATTTAAAAATTGACAACATGAAACGCGTTTATTCCACCAAATCCCATGTTTATCTTCTTTCCAACATTTTTGTATGTCTACTTAGTGCAATGCACCATGTGAGTGGTCTTATGCACTGGCTTGTTCCTTGTCTGTTGACCATGGTGGGAATTGGTCTAAGCAGTAGAAAATTTATAACTCTGCAATCAAGTGTTGTGAAGATAGATAGGACTTAGGAGCATGAATCTGTTAGGACTGACTCAAGGGAAGAAGATTAATGACTCCTTAATACCTCAAAACCAGTACCAGATCATGACTGTAGCAGCACAACTAATGAAAGAGTCAGCAACAGCTAAACAATTTAAAAATCTATTCCCTTGACAAATAAAACTAAGAGATGGTTTGCATGTCAAATTCAAGAATTCATAAACTATTATTAGTAGAAGGAGAAAGTATACTTAAAGAAAGTGAATGGCAAACAAGTTATATTTAATTAAAAAACCCATGTTAGGAGCAATGCACCGAAAATTAATCAAAGTTCTTTGTCGTATATAATCAGGGTTTAACTAATACATTCTATCCAGCTATTTGAGCTTCAGTTATGTTTTCTTAAGAAATATTTTAATTGGTTTAGGAGACCAAATAGAACCTAATTGATTTCTTCATAGAAAGTGGGTAAGAGAGAAGATAAGTAAGAACTTCATTGGAAACTGCATTAGAATCATATGGTCAATCAGTGAAGCCAAGTTGCTCACAAATTAGAGGACTTTTCCATTATTATAATTGAAAGTAAATCTTACTTTCTGACTTTGATAACTTCAGAATCTGAACCTGTATGTAACCGACCTGATCTACTACAACCTAACAATCAAAAATTCAGAGCAGACAATCTATGAGAGAGAATGGAACTGCAATTTATATAACATATCCTTAGGGTAAACTTCATTAATTCTTTACTAAGATCACTTTAAAAATCTGAGGCAAGAATGTGCAATGGTCTTAAATCATTCAATAGTACATGCTCAGAGTAAATCTCATTTCCTGACCAAGATAACTTATAAAATTGCTGCATTTTGAGGCCATAAATGCTCATAGATTTTTGAGAGAGAAAACTATAATTGAGAGAGAGAGAGAGAGAGAGAGAGAGAGAGAGAGAGAGAGAGAGAGAGAGGTCAAGTATTTAATCTTTTCTATTAAGGGGGGGTAAGTAATCTTTGTTTTTGGTTGGGACCTAAATGTTAATCTATTTAATAAGACTGGATTGACTCCTTGTGACATTGAAGCCTGTCTCACTCAAGGAGGCAAGCTCTCTGGCATGTCATTGGCAATGAGGCTCATCGGAATCTTCTAGGGTTTATTTATTTATTTATTTTCTTGTTCTGCTGGTTATACGGACATCTAATTATTAGGGTTTCTGTCAGACCATACCACAATTTACTTCCTTACCATTCAGGGTTCCCTAAATCAGAACAGAGCAGAAATTTCATCACCATAGAAAAATGCATTCTGGAAAGAACAGAATTTGATTTACAGGGAAAACTAGTGTTCGGTTTTGGAGGCAATGTGGATCAAACCTGACCACATTCATAAAGTGGGGGTGAGTCCAAAGCCCCCTCTCTGTAAAAGAACAAAATAAAGGCCCAGATGATAGAAAGTGCCATGAAAGCAACCACATGCTTCCCTTTTCTCTATAATTTATATTTTGGTGCATCACCCACTAATCATTGCTCAGCATAAAAACAAATTCCAATGGCCCCATGCCAAGCCCAATTGCCAGAAGCCAACACATGCTTTTATTATCCAATAACCCTTTTCCATATCATCAACCACTTCAAAATTAAGAACCCTAACTTTTATTTGTTTTTACTCAAAAATGTGCAACAGATTAATAGATGCTCCATTCAATGTTTCTGACCTTTATTGCGTGGGCTTCAATAATATTCAATAGGGCATTCTGTACCAGCCTTAGAAGACAAGGTGAACTAACAGTATCCTCATATTTATAGTTTTTTTTTTTTTTTTTTTAATAATACTTTATAAAGTGTTAATCTTCCTAACAAATGGTATCAGAATGCCAGGATAATAGATGATAACGATCTCCTTTTTAGTTACCATGCCACGGGCAGCGCATTAAAAATTGAGGCCTAAGGAGGCAAAAATTTAAAATGAGATCTTTTTAATTTTAACATATTAATATAATAAATTTTTGTATTAAATATTAAAAAAGTTTAATTTAAAAATCATTCTTCTAACCTTATGAGATTTAAAATTACTAATCAAATTTGCATGTTCAAGTGTTGTTAATTTATTATTCTCAATAGATAATCAATTTTGACTATAATTTAATTAATTGTGTTCTAAAATCAATGGCACAATGATGATAACGATCGGAACTCATAACAACGACCAACTAAAATCAACACCGTCTCTTAGTAAGAATAAAATATCAAATATTAAATAATAAATAAAGAATGAAAAAACCAAAAGGCAAAAAAATAGAAGTAATGAAAAAACAATAATAATAATAATAATAATAATAAGAGAGAAAAATACAAACAGAAAGTGGGTCATGTTTTTGTTCGAACCCTTTTAAGATTTTAAACATGCTAAGTCACTTTTTTTAAAAAAAACTTTTTTTTTTTTTTTTTTTTTTTTTTCTGAATCCTCACAGCATGTCAAGTGGCCTCTCTCATCTTATTTTCACATTTTTTAAGTTTTTAATAAATTTAATATAAAGAGCCTTTTTTATAGGGCTTTTTATCAATTCAAGGAATAAATCAATGTAGTCCTTAAGTTTTCATGTCATTTCAATTTAATCCAGTATGTTTTTAATTTAAACAATTTGATCCTTAAGTTTTTAGTTTTTTTCTCTAATTTCGAATAAGTCATTCCATCAACCTATTGTCCACTTAATAAATGATATGTTATGTTAGATCAATCAATTAAGAAAAATGTTAGATTTACAACACCAATACAACAACTGTACAACAACTCCTCACATGAGGGTGGGTATTGGTGTACAGTTGTTGTATTGGTGTTGTACAAGAATCAAATCCCATCAATTAATATCACGTAGCTCTCTTTTGACATGTCATGCACCAACTACATGTGTCATGTAGCACAATTACTTTAAATGACAACTATACCCTAAATAAAAAACAATACAAAGAAAATTTCTTTGAGAAATGATCCATACACTCATTTCTCACAACAGCCCCACAACAAGCTAACGTGGCTGGTAATATTTTATTATTTTTTTACAAAAAGAAATGAAAACAAAACAAAAAAATAATAAAATATTACCAGCCACGTCAGCTTGTTGTGGGGCTGTTATGAGAAATGAGTGTAGGGATCATTTCTCAATTTCTTTATCACGTGGCACGTACAGTTGGCACATAGAAAAATTATTCTTTCACAACCCTTTTGCACAATTTTCACACAATCAATACACATTAGTGGGACCCATGCATGGTGGGACCCACATGCATAGATCTCACCAATGTGTCTTGGTTGTGTGAAAGTTGTGTAAAATGGGTTGTACAAAAATCACCTCCTGACACATAACATGTCAAACAAAAATCATGTAACATTAATTAATTGATTTGACATGGCATATTGTTAATTAATCGAAAAGTAGACTGAAAAATGAACTTATTTGAAATTAGAAAAGACCCTGAAAACGTAATTGTGGAAATTAAAAAAACTTAATAATTAGATTAAAATCAGAAAATAAAAAAAGACTAAATTTGATTTTTTTTGTTTTTTTCGGCCCTGAATTGGAAGACCTTAACCAAGGAATCATTTGTGTTGCCCATTTAGCCGGCCCTGATTGTTGGGACGCCACCGGGACGGTGACATTCTGTGATACAAAAATAATGGAAATAAATATGGTAGCGGCCACCAGCTAACATTTTTAAAATATCACCATTCGATCTGACCGTCCATTGGAGGCGGCGTTGCCACTGTTTTGATTAGTCATTTTCAGCCTGCAGACATGTTTGGTGAAAAGGAAAACCAAGGAGTAAAAATTTTCCAATTCGCACATTTGAAATGTTTTGATGCATGTGAAGAGACAAGAAGATATGTTTCACCTGCTGGCTGGCGTTCAAAAAAACATTGAATAAAAATATCACCAAACACCCCCTTAAGTCTCTTCATAAATTATTATGTCGCACCAAATGAGGGTTCAGCCGTTTTGGTTGGCTTAATTAATCTTTTTATTATTATTATTATTATTATTATTATTATTTCTTAGCTTCGTGTGCAAGGAAATATGATTCAATGAACAAAGCCATTTGATGCACATGTTTTTCTTTCAATTTTCTCTTTAATTCTATTGATAAAAAAAAGGTTTTCTTTCATAAATATATTTATTTATATTTCAATTGAATAGGAAAAGTAAATAATTAATTGGGCAAGTTGCCCACTAGCCGTATTGTCCAATCAATCAAGGTTGAATTTGGCCATGGATGAGGCAATCACTACCAAAGATCAATGTTAGGTCTCTTTTGATCTTTACTGCCTAGTCTACTTGTCTACCCTTATTATTTAATTAATCTTCAAGGTTAAGCTAATTCAACCCATGGTTATCATTTCCCACTACTAAAAAATATATATATTTCAATTTGCTGTCATTTTGTTACTGTTTTTATTTTTATTTTTATTAAAACAAACAATACAAGTCCACATCATTAGTAGTCCAAAACCAAGGATCAAAATTGGATTTTTTTTTTTTTTTAAGTGAATGGTGCTAAAACTAAAAACCCAAATTTCAATTATTAAAAAAAAAATAAAAAAATCCACAATTGCAAATAGAATTTATCAAGCCATCTGAATTTCTTTAAAATGTAGAAAATATTAGGAGAATGCCTGCAAAAGGGTCGCTCATGAATTTGGATTGGCTACAAACAATGAAGCTAAGTTGATTTAGGAACATTTAAGTTACTCTTATTAAAAATGCAATGTTAAAAATATAATCTTAGCACCCATCTTAAGACATGGATTATCATGAGAATAATAATAAAAAAAAAATAGTACTAGTCGTCGAGAAGGGTCGAGATTGTCTGAGATTGAACTCAAGCCCCAAATGAGAGAGTGTCTCAACAGAAACCTACCTGCTGAATAGGGCAAGAGCCGGATTATAAGCTAAGCAAATTAAGCAATCGCCTAAGGCCCCCAATTAAATAAGATCCCAAATAGTGATAGCATAATTAAATTTTATTTTATAAAAAAATAAAAAATAAATTAAAGCCTCAATTATAACAAAAAAGTTAGTCAATGTTCTTTAAGTAACGCCCAAATTATGGTAAAAAATAATAGTATGACAAAAAAGTTAGTCGATGCTCTTTAATTAAGGCATCAATTACTATAAAAAAAAAATACAAAGAATAGAATTTCAAAATATTAATGAGAAAAATAAAGAAAAATAGAATGTTACATTAATTGTATCCATAAAATAGTTACTAAACTCATAATTTTACATGAACTTAAAACTAAGACTAAAAATTGTCCATTAAAATAATTTTTATAATGAAGTAAATTAAATTTTACATTAAAATAATTATATATAACTCAACACAAAATATGACATATGTTGAAATTAAATGTCACATATCAAAATTGAATCTTGTAAGTTTTTTGGAAAAAAAATTAAATATTTAAATATAAAAAAATTTTCACCTAAATTTATTATCTTAAGCCTCAAAATCTATCGAGACAGCCTAAAAGAGGCTGTTCGGTGGAGAACTCGCATGTTCGGACAAATGTACACATAAAAACCGTCTGGTCTCGTCTCTCAATTAACTCCGTTAATTCCATCAACCAAATATAAAAAATTCCAACCCATCAATAAGCCACGTGGTGTTTGTCAGGAGTGGTAAATATTTCTCATCCCACTCATGACCTTATAACTCCCCCATAAATAAAAATAAATAATAAAAATAAAATAAATCAAATTTCACAAGTTTCACAACAATTCATAAATACAAATAATGTTTTATATTTAATATATATGATATTCTCCGTTAACAAATTGTGTTGCTGACATTGAATATTAAATAGAGAGAGAGAGAGAAAGAACCTCGGCGCACGAAAACGGGAGGGCAAAGACGATCGAAGGCGATGTGATTAAGGTAAGGGACGCGTGATTGCTTTTAAAGCCTCCCCCACCTTCCCTTCACTTCCTACCATCTCTCCCTCTCTCTCTCTCTCTCTCTCTCTGGCTTACAGAAACCAAAACTCAAAACCTTCCCAAAAAGACGAATTCAAAGTCTTTCGCTCATTCACAACGAAAATCTTCCCCTCTTAACCCTCATCGTCCACTCCAAAGTCCAAAGGTATATCAGGAATACTTTGCTAGAGACTCCATTTTTCAAATAGGAATGTGTTATTGATGGCGATGAAATCAAACTACGCTAACAGGTTGTTGAATTTTATTTCTGATTTTTTGTTACTTGTTTTTGATCCGCAGTTTATACGAAGGATATTATAAGCTTTCTCGCCTCAACAGCCTGCGGTTTGATTAGTTTCCATGGCGTCTTCGATCTCCGAGTTAAATTTTGAGGAATCGAATCGGAAAAAGAGGAGGAAAACCGGGGACGAACCGCGAGATCCGAATACAGGACCCGAAACCAGGTGGAGATCCGAGACGGAGCAGAGGATCTACTCCACCAAGCTTTTCGAGGCACTCAGGCAGGTGCGCCGGAATTCCTCGCCGCCTGGTAAGGTCTCCGGTGGACACCAGGTCCGGGAGGCGGCGGACCGGGTTCTCGCCGTGTCGGCCAAGGGGCGGACCCGGTGGAGCCGGGCGATTCTGACGAGTCGACTCGGGATGAGACTCGGTGGTGGCAACAAGCACAAGAAGGCGAAGGTGGGGAAGGTGACCGGCTCTAGCCGGTTAAAGAGACCAGCGAACAAGAGGCATTTACCGGCTGTGCAGATGAAAGCGAGGGTTTTAAGCCGGTTGGTTCCCGGTTGCCGGAAGGTCTCGTTCCCGAACCTTCTGGAAGAAGCCAGCGATTACATTGTGGCTCTGGAGATGCAGGTACGAGCCATGACCGCGCTCACCGAGCTTCTCACCGGCGCACCGGTCGATCGGCTCGGCTCGAGCCCTGGCTCGTCGTTATAATGGCCTTGGCTTTACCGTGCCAGGTGTTTTTTCTTTTTTCTTTTTTCTTTTTTTTTTTTAACTTTTAAATATTGTTTTATGGATTTTATAAATTCATGTATTTTATTGTGTACATGACTTTTTCTTCTTTTGGAGCTCCACTATCTTTTTTATTTTTATTTTTTTATTTTTTAATAACTTATACTGAATTGAATTGAGTATGCTACCTAATTTGATTCTCTTCGGACAGTGTTTAGCGTGAAGGGGGGCCAATTGGCACACAGTTTGGTTGGCAAAGTCTTAGAATATTAATCTGGTCTCTTTATAGTAGCAAAAGGATAATTCCTTGTTTTGTGCTGATTAGTTTCCATTGTGTATTAATGGACAATCTTTAGGTTTTTGGGTCAATTAAAAATTAGAAATATTAAAAAAAAAAACCGCCAGGGAGAGAGAGTTTCGTGGATGTGTGCGGGTTCATGAAAGTGTAATGGACAGTACATTATCATATAATTAGAATGACGTGGTATTTAAAATAAATTTTTGATTTTTTTTTCTTCTAGAAGTACTGATTAAAACAGTTACAGATTACTAAATAGTTTTATTTATTTACAAATAGTAAGATTTGTTGAATCGTGGGACAAAAAGCCAAATAGAAATGTAAGAGATAAAAGTAATTCTTATAACTATTATTATGGGCTGGAGAATTTTTTTATTTTTATTTTTTTTAATTTAGTCTATTAAAATACTCTTATTAAAAATACAGAATATCATTTGGACACATATCTGGATTGGAGGAATACTTTCATTTTGCAACTAATTTCTAATTTTTATTTTTCTACAAAGAGTGATGCTTAAATGGTATTTCTTTAATAACAATGGAGCAACTTTTTTCTTAATACACATATTAAGAAAACATAAAAGAGAGAAAGAATATTGGTCAAGATCATGAGGGCTTATTAAGCATCATGTTTTGAATAATGTGACTTTTTTTTCTTTTTCTTTTTTTGGTCTTACTAATTAGTTTTAAGGTAAAAGCCATCGTATCCTTACAGTCAAAACCAGACCATATTTAATTATTTATCCATGCCATGCCAACTACTTGCAACCTAACTTCTATCTTTTATTCACACATTTTTTTTTTGCCCATTCCTATTGCTTCCACTCAGACAAACAAGGACTGGTTTTACCCATTCCTGCCTGTGGAATGTTTCCTGACAAGGCATGGCATTCAGATTTTGATGTCCCATTGCTTCTCAACAGTTAGTTACTATGTGATTATGTGTATGCTTTTGTTTAACTATGGATATTCCAACAAACAACAATTAGAAAAAACCTCCTAATAGCATATTTGTATAACATTCTTAAAACCACGTAAGTCTATATAATTCGGCTCATTTAATTAAACGGGTCATCAATCGTTATTGTAGTATTTTATTTCCCACAAAAGGTGGTGGTGGTGGTGGTGGTAAAGGATGGTAAGAGAAAAAGGAAAGAAAAAGAAAAGTGGAGTTGAAAGTTAAGAGTGAGATCCTGTGGTAGATTTGGATACTTGTGGGGGGGGGGGGGGGGGGGGGGGGTGGTGCGAAAATTGCCAGTTAGGGGGGGAGGAGGGGGAACCCCACAGCCAAAAAAGTTAGTGCATAGGCCAAAATGGTCATATGAAAGCCAGCCTCACATCATGTGCCTGAGAGGCCCTACAGTTTCAAGTGCAGTGACCCGCAACAATGGCTTGCATGTGAGCAACGGTTCCAGCTAGGTAGCGGTGCCGTTTTAGGAATAGGAATAATAGGAAATTCGATTCAAACAATATTTCTACAGTAGTGTTCTAAGAACAAATAAATATATATATATTTAGGGTGGAAAAAGACACGGGAATTTGGGGACCAAACAGGTGGAGGAAGCAATATTGGTCACTCTACAAGACACACCCTTTTTTCCCAATTTTAAGGGGCCAACACGTGCGCAACCGCGACTGCCCAGCTGTCAATTTTTGGATCGTGACAGGTAGAGCCCGAGTGGCATCCCAATCAAAAGGGTTTTTCGACCCAATTTGGTCATCATGCTTCAGTCAAGGACCACATCTTTTTTTTTCTTTTATATATGTTGTTTTATTGTAGGCTTTGCTTTGCCTCTCCAAAAAATAAAAAAAAAATCACATGATCTGTGGACTCTGCTACTTTCATTGATTTCTTCCTTTATACATACACCATGATTCACATGCATCCATGTGCCTTCATCTAACAAGCCATCTCTCTCTCTCTCTCTCTCTCTCTCTCTCTCTCTTGGATAAACCTAAAGATGCACGGAACCTTATTGCAATACCCAGATTTAAACTAGGGTTAAAGAAATTCTTAATTAGGTGCAAACCAGCTACATTAGAAGGTTAAGTCTTAGGCCCATCAAGAAACAAAGGCTAAGGCCCATCAATAATTATCTCGGGAGCATCAAATCCCGAGATACTTGGACTGTCCGGATCCCAGGTGTGATAGGAAAGAATCTCGAAGTCAGGAAACCAATTCCCACCTAATCTGAAGTGGACTGTTGAAATCTCATCTATAAATAAGTACAAACCATCAGGTATTCTTCAGATGATTTTTATTATTATACAGACATAATCTAAATTGTCCCCAAAACAACTGAGTTATGAATTAGAGTGGGTCCGGCTGGCACTCCCAACGAGTTTCTTTGATATTTCTTGTGTCGGAAACTGTCTCGACACATATGATGTTGTAAATAGCTTATTTAAGAGCCCTTAGACCAACCCTAACTACTATTTGGTGGGCTAGAACACCTATATGAGCATTTTCCTTGCATGGTTAGAATTTTTGCCATTTGTCTAATATACTTAACTAGCAAAAGGTAAGAGACAAGTGAGGAGCATTGAAGAGTAAACTACCAAGGAAATTGCTACTTCAAGTCTCAACCCAACCAAGAAGTAATTGGTTCCTTGGAAGAAATCCTGCTGCCTCTCTGCCTGCCCAACCTCCTTCCACGTCGGGCTTTGCTTTGACTTGAGTAATATCCTTAGTCTCCATCACCAACCACATCCTTTTTATGGTTTCTATGCATCAGCAATGGCATTCATTTCTGAATCTTTTTTTTTTTTTTTTTAAGTAACATTTCTGAATCTTAGTTGCACAATTTAAAGCCCATGTTAAATATATGTTACTCTAATAGTACATTGTTTATTGCCCTCTCAGGCCATATATACCTAATATCTACTCGCTCTTTAATGTGTTCGTCCTTGACGGAATCAAGATTTCTTATTCCGTAAAGAAAAAATATGAATGAGGACCAAACTTAATTTTGAAAATCTAAAAAAGTTATGGCTCCCTGTCCAACAATAGATCTTATACATAAGTAGGAGGGAGAGAAGGCAATCTTGTGGCTATAATGAACCAAATCACCATTGCATTAATTAGAAATGGGGCATACTAAATGTCTATTTTGTTATAAGGACGTCACATGCCCATAACCCTCTAAAATTAAGGTCGGCTGCCAAAAAATGGCTACTTTTGTTAATGCTTTTAAGAGGTTGTATTTTGTATTTTTTTTTTTTTTTGTTTAAAAAATAAAATGTTTTGATGTGACATAAAAGTGAAAGTAATTTTGAATATCTTATGAGTGTTTTAGATTATTTTTTAATATTTTTTATTTAAAAAGAGAGAATAAAAGAAAAGAAAAAATAAATAATGCTACTTTCCATACAGATTTCACCCGGCTCACGGCATGTTTTGAGTAATTGGCATAAAAAGTCATTTCAAATATGCTAAATCAGCCGCCATGAAATGATGAATGATAAATAGGGGTAAACAGCATAGATAAATAAAGTTAAAGTTAAAAGTTAAAAAGACCAAAAAAATAAAAATAAAAAATAAATGTGTTTACACTCCCTTCGATTAACTTTCAGTACGTTTTGTAGCCTGTCACTCCACAGTCCACATTTCAATTTCTGAGTGGTGTCTAATTCTAACAAATTGGCACCATGTGGCATTGTCATCGTGTCACAATTCTGATCAATCATCACACATTCTTTTGCAATATTTCCTTCTTTTTTTTTTAATATGATTCCAAAAATTTTTTTGGGGACCGTTCACTTAAAAAAAAAAAAAAAAAAATTTGTTTCAAAGAATCATTTTAACTTAATAAAGATAAAAATAATTTTAGTGTTATATGGGCGTTTTATATTTTGAATTATTTGTTACTAAAAACAAAAAATTTAACAATCATAACCCATCTATTAGGGTTTTACAACTTTAGTTTGACTACGTGATTGAGTTAGGGCCACAACTTTTATAGGTCGAGCTTAACCAATCTCAGGCCAACACGGCCATGAAAAGGATTTGGCTCTTGCTTGGATTCAATGTTTCCATTCCAGGCCTACAGGGTTTTTTTAAAAAAAAATAAAAAAAAAATCGATTGGTCATCCCAAAATGCATCCAATTTGGATTGAATTGGGAGAGAGAATGTGAAAAATGAGGCACTAAACGACGGATTAAACGACAGCAGAGAAATCACTTTTGAGTTGTCAAAGTCCAATGGCCCCGAAAACAAATTGGTCACGTTTGGGTTGGGCCCCAAGCGAAGTGAGCGACAAAATTGTGTCAAATCAGGCTTTTTGGTGCACTTCACAACATATAAATAAATGAACCTCGTGGCACAGCCTGCATTTGTAAAATCTCCTCTCAATAATACACAAACATCAATTTTGTCATTAATTTGCCACACGTGGCTCCTTTGGTGCCTACGAAAAAGACCCCTGATTCGCCTTGACCACTTCCCAACATTCTTCCTAATTTCTTTTCACAGCAAAACTGGATTCAATTAAATCTTCTAGTTTTAGTTTCCTGTTTCCAATTCTTATCCACCTTGATGTCCCTATCACAAGCTAGGAGGTGTTAAGCAAGTTTGTCTAATGTTGGGATGTTTTAAATAAGAATTAAATCCTTGTATTCTTTATACAGCTTGATCTGCAGAATCATGAAGTGTTAAAATGCAGTGGCTGGAATCAATATTGAAGCAAAATATATTTAGTACAGAAGATTTAAACCTAAAGGGCCAGCTACGTGGGAGCATTAAGGACTTAATAAGATTTATTGCCAGTACCTACAGCCTATATGACAATTATATCACTCGAATGAAGAGCAGCACTACCTTTAATTTGAGCTTAAGGTTTCTCTAAGCTTTAGTATAAAAGCATAGGTTGTATGTTAAAGTCATTTTAGAAGGAAAACATTTATTAATTATTCATAAAACCATGTTATATCATTAAGAATTATCCTCCTAGGGACGACATCTAACAAACTGTCTGGCACAGATGGTTGGTTCTACACAAGCAAGTTCCTAGGTGGTCAAATGATGTATACAAAGCACAATGTAATGCATATTGTATCAGAGTTACTAAATAAACCACCTTTATAAGCAATTTATACAAACGTGTGATTAATTGTAAGCATGAGATTTGTTTTATTCCAGTGGAAGGCATACTTGCAACTAGAGCACCAACTGCCACACAAAATGTGACCTGGAGAAGCAATTCCACCCTGCCATCCTCAAGCCTCCGAGAACTGATAAATAGAAGCAATTAAAATTGGTGAGGATATTGTACACATAATAGAAACAATAGGAAAATTCCAGATGCACCATTTTATTAGAAGCTTCTCAAAAGCTTCAATTTCCAATGAATTACTTTTCTTGGTCAAATCTGGACTTTTCGTAAAAATAGAAAGCATGACCCTATACGTAGTTTCATTTACATCCATATGGGGGGCCTAACTGGAAAGCAATAGTTCAGAAAATGCTAACCACGCACAGCTAAGCAAAGATTTTGTAGGTTTGTTCTAGGAAATTGGCAGATTGGACAACTTTATTCACGAACACACTGAAACTAACAACTAAAAAGCACTGGAATAAAAAAGAATCATGACTTAAATGTCACATTCAGAACAGAATCGACCAATAATGTAGCAGCAGCAGTACAGTCACACCTTGAGCAATAAACGCTTCCTTTTCAAGGAAAATAAACTAGCTTAAGTTAAAAGTAATAATTAAGCATGTCTAGCCTGCAAAATTTACTCTTTTCAGCGGAAATCATAAGGATAAGGAGCTTCTTTCACGGGCTGGTCCTGGCATTTTTGGTTGCTAAAGTAGGATAACTGTAGAGGAAGGAAAGAAAGTGTGAAATCAAGCATATTTAAATCTTAGGCGATTGCTTCCAAAGAGCCGATTCATCCTTGGAGCTCTTGTTTGTTGTAAGTTTAATAAGAATAATTGTTTGATTCATTGTAAGCTGTAAGACAAACCAATCATGCAATAGTACTAGACTTTGTCTTCCTTTATTGATAAATGCTATCTCTTAAATTTGTTTTGTTACTTAGGCTTGATGGTGGTATATTTGCTTATATTTGCAAACATTCAGTATGAAGCTCCACCATTTAGCATTTGGCATCTATTCAAGCATTTAGGTACGAAGGAAAACAATTGACTGAAAGTAAAAACCATTTGGCAATCGAATTCAGCATGATTGCAATACAGTGAAGAAGTGCAAAACATATAGAAGATTGACTAGTACAACTATTTTCTTACTTTGGAAACTAATAGAAGTTCAAATTCAAACAGCAAAACAATAACACTCGACCTAGATGTGAAGAATGAAGATAATTAGTAACTATCCCAAGAATTTCAATTTTGGTTTCCCTTCACATTTTAGAGTATTGAAGAGCACAGAACTATTATGGACCCATATTGAATCTAACAGCATTAATTGGAAGAAATCCCATTCTTCAGCAAACTTAAATCAAGTAACAAAATCTGAAACCTGATTAGATTTTGGACAATGTATCCTCACCAAAAGAACGGGGATGTTAGTCTTCTTTGCAAAACGTAGCAAGGCTGATTTGCATTCCTTCACCTGTACGGATCAGAGCAGTATCAGCGCTCAGCTTATGTACAGTTCAAAAACCACCATATAACATCACAGCATATACATGAATCAATGCACTTCAAAAGTTCTAGTCCGGTTGTGATGGGTCATATTGCCAACTAAAGCTGACCAAATGCTATCCTGAAGTGTGACACTAATGCCCAACTGAGAATATGTTTTCTAAATTTTCCTTGCTTACTGAAACTATCTTATGGAATGAATATAACGAACATCTTGACAACTTTTGACATAAAGCCAAGAGTTTTAATTTGGTGATAGATTAGATTTTACTTTGGTGAGAAACAATCTAAATCGAAAACAAAATTGTCCAAATTTATCAACAAAAGAAAACAAAGAATAGGTCTTACACCCACACTAATAATATATCAACATTAGAGCTCAGAGCTCCAAAAAATAAGAAAGAACAGATCATAAAATTGAAAAAAAAAAAAAAACAAAAACAAAGGGAAATACACTAAACGGGAAAATGAAAATAATTTAACAAATAATTACTAGTGCTAGGAATTAATTTGATGTATCCCCAAAAGCAGTAGCTCAGAGCTCGAAACTAACCTGCTCGATATGGCCCTGACGAAAATAGAAGACGCCTGCTCGATATGGCCCTGACGAAAATAGAAGACGCCTGCTCGATATGGCCCTGACGAAAATAGAAGACGCCTTTCAGCCACAACAGAGACTCTGTAAGTTTTGTTGCTCCTTAATGAATCTCACCGACGGTCCTCCTTCTTGCACTTTGAGAAATCTCACCGATGGTCCTCGGAAATGGCCACAGCCGAGGATGAAGGCCAAGAAATGCCACCGACGGTGCTTCGGCGACGGAAAGAAATAGATTAGGGGCAAGTTCGGGTAGAAGTGGAAAAGGAAAGGTAAATGTGTTGCGTGAAGTGTAGATGAAGCTCTCAGAAACACAGAAAGAGGCCGAGTTTTGGTTTTCGGTTTCAGAGAGAAGGACGAAGAGGGAGAGAACTCCGAGAGAAAAATGTTAGGGATTTTGGTTTTTCGCGCGGAAATTTCCCCTGTAGCGCCAATGGCTCCCGCTTTATTTTTCTCGAAACGTTTTTCTATGTCGTTGCTGTCGTTTACGGCCAATAAATAAAAAGAGAAATGCCGGCAGGTAAGGGTGGTAGATGAGCGGTCTCTTTGTGAACTTGGTTCGGTTCGGCTATGCTCTTTTAAGCTTGATTCGATTTCGGCTTAAAAAATAAATGAGTCGTTCGTAAACATAGTAATTTGCTCGTATAAATTCGGTTCAGCTCGAACAAAGTTCGTGAACTCGACTCGTATAAGTTCGATTCGATTCATACGACTTGAATTGTTAGCTCACTCGTGTGTGTGTGTATATATAGTATTCATATTTATTAATATATATGTATAAAAATAAGTTTATAAATATAATATTCTAGGGTTAAATATATAAAAGCCTCCCAAACTACCACCCTTTCTCCGGATGGCACCCCAAACTACCAACACTGACACTCCGACCCCCCAAACTACTAAACTCTCATTTTTTGGCCCCCTCCGTCAGTTTAAGTCGTCAAATTGGATGGAAAATGCCCACCTGACGTGCACGTGAGTTTTTAAGCCCCAAAAGCCCGAAATTACCCCTCTGTACAAGTCCGGATTTACAAAAATGCCCTGCTTGCCTTTAGTGCCCGTATGAGGTGAAAAATGGCAAAATATTACAATTTTGCCACATTTCACCATATTGAACGAACAGACTTATCTTAATGGGAAAAAAAAAACAGAGTTGTCTTATTTTAGGGTTAGTCGAAGTTGGTCCGGTTTCTACAAGTTTGCAATCGAAGGTTTGGAGGAAGAAGCAGTCGACCGATCAGCCGGGCTTCGGTTTTGGGGTAGGGCCGAAATCAAAGGCTTGGATCTAAAGCTCGCGGGCGTCCGGGGTTCACGGGAGTTGCGTTGCTCGGACCTTGGCACTGCGTCGTCGGACGTGGGTTGCTGGAGGTGCGTCGCCAGACGTCGGTTGCCGGAGGTGCGTTGCCTTGCCAGAGTTGTGCTGATCTGTGTGTTGCCCTGCATTTTGGAGTTGGGTTTTTCGGACACCCAGAGGTAATATAGACAGTGTAGCTTTTATTGTGATTCTTGTTTTGGGTTTTTTTATATAGGGTACTGAATCTTGATTGTTGCCAAAATTTCGAAATAGGGAAAGTCATAGGGCATTTTTACTGGTTGGGATGTTGATTGTTTAGTGTTTGATTTATTGGTAGGGCCATATGTCGATTGTTTAGGGTCTGGCTTTACAGGAATGTTTGTGAAGCTCCATCCGGCATCAAATCCAATTGGACAATGCAAGAATATGGTCTCTCAGATTCCCTTGCTTCTTCTACCAGTTGTACTACCAGATCATCCAAAAGAAAAATAGTTAACTACTTTACTTGTTTCACTTTAATTACTAAATTAATTCAAACAAGGGATCCTTAGACCTTAATTAATTATCAGTTCGTCGTTTGTTGTGAATTTTCCAGGATTACAGTAACTGGGTGATATGCCAAGTGTATGAGCATGCCGAAGACGACGACGGAACAGAGCTCTCATGCTTGGACGAAGTTTTCTTATCATTGGATGATCTTGATGAGATTAGTTTGCCAAATTAAAAAGTTCCAATAACTGCATGTGATCAAAGCTAGTGGTCCGTTATCCAAATGTACATCTTCATTAATTATTGCAAATTAGTTAAATGAGATGTCTATCACAAAAATCTCAACAAAGACAAACCCCATCAAACACCCACCCATTTAGGCATTTCATCAAACACTCACTGTGCATCACAAAAATCTCAACAAAACAAACCCCATCAAACACCCATTCGTCCACAAAATCAAACTCAAACTCAAATAGAACACCCTAAGAATTGTTCCAAATTAATCAAATAAAACCCTAAAATTGAAACAAAATAAAACTTAAAACCGACCTTGTTTCGGGATGTCAAGGGTGGCAAGCTCGTCAGCCTCTGTCAACAGAGACGAAAACGGCGGCGACCTTTTGGGGCTGCCGGAATGTGTCAACCTTCGGGGGCTGCCGAAATGCGTCGACCGGTGTCCTCCTTCGAGCTGCTACTTTGGAATGTGTCGCCGGCGTGTGGAGAGGCGACCTTCGAGGGCTGCCGGAATGCGTCGACCGGTGTCCTCCTCCGAGCTGTTGCTTTGGAAAGCGTCGTTGGCGTGTGGAGAGGCGACTTTCGGGGGCTTCCGGGGCTGGTTCCACCTAAAGACGTGATCGAGTCATTAGAAGAACCATTAGAACCATCATACTTGTACAGAAGGGCAATTTCGGGCTTAGAAACTCACGTGCACGGCAGGTGGGCATTTTCCATCCAATTTGACGATTTAAACTGACGGAGGGGGCCAAAAAATGAGAGTTTGGTAGTTTGGGGGGGTCGGAGTGTCAGTGTTGGTAGTTTGGGGGGCCATCCAGAGAAATGGTGGTAGTTTGGGGGGCTTTTATATATTTAACCCAATATTCTATAATTATAGTGTATAAATATTAACATAGTAAACATAATATATGTAACACTAAAAACATTTCTTTTAGAATGTGAAATATAGATCAAAATTAAAATTATACTATTTTTTTTTTTTTTTTTTTTTTTTGAAATAAAAATTATTATAAAACTCTAATCGAGCTCAAGCCGCTCGAGCTCGATTGGAGGCTCGGCTAGGGTCTTAAGAAGTCGAATTCGAACAACCCTCTAAAACTCGATTTGAGCTTGAGCCTCTATTCTATGTATTCGAGCCAAATTCGGCAGCCCCAAGTTTGGTTCAGCTTGGCTTGAATACAGCCCTAGTAGCAAATTATTCATTGGAGAAGATTAAAATAATTAACAAAAATAAATGTTATGAGTATCAATAAATAAGTTTCACATCATCTTGTATTCATCCCTTAGTAAAAAATTTGAGACTCCCAGCATTTCTCATATAAAAAATGTTGGCTACAAGATAACTGCATCGTTGTTGATAGGTAATAACGACGACTATCACGTGTAGCGCGACACTCAACACGTGATACATATTTTCTTATAAGCATTTTTGTTTTCAATTATTATTTTACATAAACTATCGACACGTTATAATTTTTGCTGATTTATTATTATCAGCAACGATAAGCGGTCGTTTTCGTTGATAGGTGATATATTCATTCCACGGCAACACGTGGTAGTCATCGTCGACGATAGGTATTTCTACACAAACCTTTTATTTATTTATTTACTTATGCCCCGTTTATTTCGGCGTAAAATGGTTTCCGTCGTAAAATAGTTTCGGATAAGTCATTTTTCATAAAAATATTTTCCGTCGAAATCATTTTTCGGTGTTTGGCGCGTACGGAAAATTACAAATATTTTTTATATTTTAATTTAATCATATTAATTTAAAAAAATTAAATTTTATTCACAAAATAAAAAATATTAATATAAAATAATATAAAAATATTTTTTAAAATTTGGCATATACAAATTCCGGCAAAAGTTGCCGAAATCCGGCGAACTTTGCTGGAATCAGGCACAAAACGGCCGGATCCTGGCCAGTTGACCGGAAATCGGCCATCCTGGCCAGTTTTCGGCCAGCTGGTCGGAGATTCGGCCAGAACAGTCGGATCCGGCCAGATGCCGGGGGTCCGGCCGTTCTGGCCGGTGATCCGGCGTTCTGGCCGGATCCGGGCCAGGATCAGGCGAGATAGCCGGAGATCCGGCCAGTATGGCCGGAATCCGGCATGATATCCCTGGAATCCGACAACATCTGCCGGACGTCCCCGGATTCAGGCTTAATTTGTCGAATTCCGGCACCGACCGGAGTCGGAATCTGACTTGTCGAAATTCGGCAATAGTCAACTGCTTGAACGTAAAGGTCGATTGCGTTGTTTAAAAAAGAATCAACTGCATCTACCATTTACGGAAAATGATTTACGCTTTTAAAAAGCGTAAATCATTTTTCAAAATTTATTAAGCATTTTTTGTCAAACAGAAATTATTTTCCGGTTGACCATTATTTTCGTCCCTATCAAACACCGGAAAATACTGAAACTATTTTCCAAAAATCATTTTACGCCGAAACAAACGGGGCATTAGACTACTCGCAACGATACGTCATAGTTGTGACATTTTTCATTTGTTGCTGCTAAAAGTAATATGTCGCCACAATAAAATTCTCGCGATCCTGCATGTATGTGATAAAAAGTATTATTGCCTATGTATAAGCGATGAGATATCTGCATTCATCCAACTCGTTCATAAATCATAATGCATGTGGACAAGTTCTAGCTGGTATCGCGCGCCGGCAGTTTTCTCACTTTCTCCTTCTATTTTGAGGATCGTTTTTGGAACTGTTGAATGGATCGATTAATGCTGCAATTAATGAATAATGTTATTATTTTTTTATTTTCTTTTGTATTGGGTTGTTGTTGTAATCGTTATTCTCACTCGTCTTAATAGAAAAAAAAAAAAAAAAAAAAAAAAGAGGGAAAAAACTTCACTTGTCACTTCTGATCTTTTATCGCTTTTGGAACCCTGCCCTTCAACTTTAAAAAATTTCAATTTAGTGTATCAATCTTTCAATTTTTTCTAATTGCAATTCTCCGTAAGAATTTTCCTTTAAATCCTAATGGAAGGGTGTCAAAATTCCTCAAAAAACCCAATTTTTTTTAGGAAAAACAAAATAAAAATAATCGCAAGAATTTTAGTCGTTGGTCAGAATTTAATAGAATTTGCAAAAATACCCATGTTTGAATCTTTGAATTTTTTAATAAATATTTTTTCTTTTCAAAAAGATACATACACTTATAAATTGATACTTTTTAAAATTTAAAGATATGATTGTAAAAGTGATGAAAGATCTGGAGTTGTAAGTGAAGTACTTTTTTTCAAAGGAAAAAAAAATAAAGTTGACATTGAATTATTGAATACAATGCCTGTGGAGCAAATAGAAGATATATAGATATTATCAAACAAAAACAATGCCAAAAGTAGCAGCATTGCAGATTCTTTTTTCCCATCTCTCAAAATAATCTCAAGCACTAGTAACCTTAAAGATCACCCACTTAGTCCAACATAGAATTTTAAGCAAATTAGACAACCTAGAAAACACCAAACCCAAATCGGACAAAAACATACAAATTAAGCCCATAAAACAAGGCCAACAAAACCCTAGCTAGCTAGAGCAAACCCAACAGACTGTCTGAAATCCTATAAGAACCATAAGCATCATAGATGGCATGCTTTACCTGTTCATGGGTAAAAACCCTAGCAGTCCAGTCTGAGAAAGTGTCAACACTTTTTGGTTCCCCATAGAACAGCCCAACTTCACTTGCTAACTCAACTAAATCACACCCATCATCAAGATTGGGCTTCTTAAGAACCCTAGCAGCCAAATGACCCAACTCCACACCTGTCTTACACCCACACATCTGCGGCCAATGCTGCAGCTTACCGACTTTCTCCTTCACTCCAACTCCCACAAAACACACATTCTGATCGTTCAAAAACTTCTTAATGGACTCAGGAAATGAATCTATGCAGTACAGCTGAACTATGAGGCAGCGAGTTCCCACACATAGCACCAGCAATGCAGCACCATTGTAGCTTGGAATGCACTTAATATCGAACGCCACAAGGGGAGGAGCAACAGAAGGCAGCTTTTGATCAAAGGGAGACCTTAACTCAGAAATATGTGCATCTACAAGAGCAGCACGGTCTGCTATACTCACCTTTACATGAACTCCTTGTATTTCTATTTCATATCTACACATTTTGGATAGGAGTGAGATGGGAATATTCATCGTGGGGTTTTTTTCTTTCTAGTATACAAGAAGGGTGAGTATATACATGAGGAAGCCCTAGCTGCATTGAACCGTTTATACAAGTATGAGTTTGGTGGTTTGGTGGCAGCTATCTAGACTTTAATTACTTTGGAGGAGATAAGTTATTACAAAGGAAGTAAAATGTCTTACTAGTTGGTAAGTCTGTTACACCTGATTCGTGGGATTCTGCTTTATATTGTTTTTGCTAACAGCGGAACCACGAGGCCTGGGAGCCCTCCCATAATTTTTTGTTTTGCTAGTGTTAGAATATTCTGAATATAATATTATTGATTTATATTTCCTAGCGTAGGTTGATTTATATTTCCTTGTTTAAGTCGATTCAAGTACTAAACCTAAATCGATTTAAATAAGGAAATACAAATCGACCTAGACTAAAAAATATAAATCAATAATATTATATACAGAATATATTCTAACAAATACGAGCCAAACTTATCTTTTTGGCCCAAATATATGTGTAAATAAATATTTTTTAAGGAAAATTTTAAAACTAAGGGGCTATATATGGCTCCCAAATCCTGTTTCCGTCTACATGTTAGTCTAATTTTTTCTGAAAAAAAAAAAAAAAAAAAAAAAAAAAAAAAAAAAAAACCTAAATACTAGAATTCTACTATATATTGTTGATGTTAATCCAAATTGTTCTAAAAAAAACATCTTGGGATTCTACTTTATATGGTGTTAATCCAAACTCTTTATATGGAGTAAAATTTTCATGAATATATCATCTTTATCTAAAAGTGGATTGGTGTGATTATTTTTATTTGTTTCTTATAGTAAGTGGAATTTATCTTTATTTCTTTAATCCGATACGACTGCCCCAATATATATATAAGATATTAGATCGATCATTAATATGTTAGGTTTAATAAACTGATCTTAATTAGTTCTTGATCCTATATTTTTTTGACTCGATCCTCCCTGTACGTACCTCCTCATATATATATACACTATCTTGGAGGGGGGAGGGGTGGGGAACATATATTGGGATAGGTATTAGGGAGCCTCCAAATTTTATACCTGGATCCTTGACTGATCAAATAGAAGTTTCATAGTATTAATTAATTAAGAGATTAGAAATATCTGAAATCGATCTACTAATTAAGATTTAAATGTTTTGTTTTAATTTTTGAAGGAATTCATTGGAACTTATTCCTTTAATTAACAAATCCAAGTACCATACAAGATCAAGTCTCTGGTCAGCTGACTGCTTAATGAACCAAATGTGAAACAATTTCTGAAACTTGGTCTTATATTTAAGAAAATATTTTTGCTTTTTAGGAGTTTATATTGAAGAACATCTATAAAAACATCACAAATAGGATGCTTAATTTGATCTCTCTCTACAAAAAAGAGAAAGAAAGATGGAGTACTTGATCTCTGGCCATCAAGACTAGGCGTCTTGAAAGCTAGCAATTAACCAAATAATTATCCAAATGTTTTAATACTAGAAAGATAAGTCACGTACCCAATATATATATATATATATATATAAAAGTGTACATTTTCCTCATTGGATATGATATTTGCAAGAGAAAAGGAATTATGCGCCTGGCCATAGCTAGGCTTCAAGCGTGACGAACAACCCAGCTTTCTCTCTCTCTCTCTCTCTCTCTCTCTCTCTCTCTCTCTCTCTCTCTCTCTCTCTCTCTCTCTCTCTCTCTCTCTCTCTCTCTCTATATATATATATATATATATGCTTAATTATAATTTAGTAGGAAAAATCAAGTATGTCTATGATCATATATAGATAGGGTTGATGCTTAATTAATTAATTAATATTGAGAAAAAGTAGAAACACTTATTGCAAGAGGGTGTTTAAACAGTCATGAGTACGTACTCTCTATGGATTAATTTACTTAATTAATTACCAGAACATTAAAGAAGAAGAAGAAGATTATTTTACATGAATTGGTAAAGAAAGTTTCACTTCAAACTTGAGTAACCATAATTGCACGGGTGTTAAATGATTATTTTTAGTTGCACGTTCTATTTTTATATCTCAAAAAATTAAATATAAAATAAGAAATAATTAATGTCCCAAACAGACAATTAAACATGCACATAATCGACTTATATTTTGTAACCCATGCCGGCAAATGTGACAACGGGCCAAAATGTTGTCGATCGTGAAACCCGACATTCAAATACTTTTTTTTTTTTTATTTTATTTTATCCCTCTTTAGTATAACTTTATAAAAAGGCCATCAATTGTAATCAAATATAGTTTAACAAGGCCCCTTCCCTAGTACTAAAAAACTCCTTGCATGCTTTATGCATTTGTATTGGGAAAATCAACTAGAGAGGAGTCGCGCAGTCCTTTATACACAGGGGCATATTTGTGATTTTACATGTGTAAAATCATAAATATGCCCCTGTGTATAAAAGACCGGTTCCTCTCCAGTTCCTCTCAACTGGAGAGGATCCTAGTCCTATGCATTTGGGTACATAACTCAAGTGGGTGCCTGCAGGGCACTAACCACTTGATCAAGTGTGCCTGCTTCTTCTCTTTTATTATTATTATTATTATTATTTTAATATATAGGTTTGGAGAATCAAATTTATTCTCCTTATCTATATTTCTAAATGTAATGTCAGAAAATTTGAACATTGGGATATAATAAATATTGGTAGGGATAATGCCCTGAAAATCAATTTAATTTGTATGACATTTTCAGTTTATTAATAAAGTTTTTTATTTGTTGAAATTTATTAGAACATTGAGCATATCTTTGTATACATGTATGTGACATTTATGCTTGCATATTAGTTTTTAAGCTACATTGAATATGGTTTGAGTGTGTGAATGAAATTGTGACCCAAAAGATCTAAACTATACATAATACCTAGTTCATATATAGTCACTAATAGAACTGGACATTCTATTTTGATAAGATTATAGCATATCAATCATGATAATATATCTTGATCATGGAAGTGAAGACTTCTGATCGATTTGTTGCTGCTTATAATATCAATTCTCAATCTTAAAAATAATGTGAACTCAAATGTAAAAGTGCGTGTATGTCACTTTGATACATTTAAGAGTCAGATATTTCGTTGTCAAAATATCGGTGTATTGGGTGTTCATACCTTGTCTTACATGCAATTTTAAGTTTTGAAAAATTTGATATTATACTTTCATGGAGCTCATTTCTTGGGGATCTTAAGCTGTTTTTGATGTGAGTAATTCACATATATATCCCCAAAAATTGGTATCAAAGCGGAGCTTCATCAATTGCATGGGTCGGATTAAAGTTTTGATGAAAACTTAATTCATATTTCCCGCAATATGCGATTTGTTATAATTTTTTTCCATCAAGCTTTAAAGCTTGTTCTCTCGTGATTTTTGGTCATTTTGGATGTTTAGAAACATTTTAGGCCCATGATTTGATCATGACATGAGGCTGATTGCATGATCATGCCATTGCATCAAAATTGGATTGCTGATTTTTTTTTTTTTTTAAAACAACTAGTTTTCATGTTATCATTTCTTGTTTGCTATAAAAGATTGTTTCTGATATAGTACGTTTAGAATTGTATTAACATGATACTGCCATGAGGTTTACATTCTTGAATGGTTCTTGACATGGTTTCATGTGATTATTTAAGTGTTAAGGTTGTTGGAAATTTTTCTAGCAAAGCAAGCATATATGCAGTCATGTTTAATGTTCTTAATCTTGTTTAATTGATAAAGAAACATTGTTTCTTCGGCTGTAAACCATGTTTATGATTCTGTATAATATGTTTATATCATGATTAAATCAGTGTATACCATGATTATGATATGTTCTTGAAAGATTCAACATGCTCTTGAATTATAAACATACATTTCAAGTTTGAGCACGATCGATGCTTGCATGCACTCTTTAAATATCATCTTGATTCCATATTTGATCTTGAATATACTGACATGATTCTTACAAGAAAAAGAAAAAAAATGAATCTTTAGAGTTTTTGAGTGCATGGTCGTCGAACAACTATGCAAGAGCCACGAATTGAATCTGTGGCCACCTTGAAGGTTGATTGTGTTTTATATCTTCTGCAGTTTTAAAATCTGTATTTATTTCCTTATTAGAATAGAAACTCTTAGGGCATTTTGATTTGGTTTCGTTTTGTGTAAAACACAATCAAAATTTAGAAGTTTTATGGGCTCCATTGTATTATGGAAAAGTATTTGCTATAATCCAGTACAGATTAGTTGATCGGAATTGATGAGGGAAAATAAATTCTTTAAGGAAATTAACTCCGTAACGCACTCACTTTTATGTTTTAGGCCCCGTTTGTTACAACCAGGGGCGGAGGTAAGCCCCAAGGTTTTTCCAAAAATAATAATAATAATAATAAATAAATAAATAAAATTTTACCCATGATTTTTTTTTTATTTTTTTAGTTAAAATTTTTAAAAAAAAATTAAAAATAAAATAAAATCATGAAGTTAGAAACTGATAGTTCTTTTGTGATTCTGATGGTTGCATGATCATAATTTCTTGAATTATGACGTTTCATTTTATTGTAGTAATTGGTTAGCTGAAAAGATTTTGTGGGTTTTCCTATCGTTTTGTGAAAGTTCGTGTATATTATATGTTGGACAGTCTATTTTCGTATGAACATTTGGTTATTGACATCAGAGGATTGGAGGGAAAGTTGAAGAGACCTTTGGGTTTGTAATGGATCATAGTGATTCAGAGGAAAGTGATTTAATTGTTGATTTGGAAAGAGGTGGGACGAGAAGCGAAGATGATGGAGTCAAAGAGGAGGAAAAAGATGAGCTCTAAGTAGCCTCCCAAACCACCTCGTCCTCCTAATAGTCCATCATTGGATGCAGCCGATATAAAGTTGGTCAGAGAAATTTCTGAGCTTGCAAGATCAAGTCGTGCAAGAATTGAACGAAGGAAGGAGATGAAGAGAATGAGAGTGGATAAGGCATCATCCTCAAATGCTAACCTTATTGCGTTGGTAATCACCATTCTCTTCTGCTTGTGATAATCTTCCGAGGTAACGTTGTCTGTCTAATTAGGCTGTCAATGATTGATAATTTTATTTATTTATTTTTGCTATTCATGTCATTGTACTAAAAGGCCGTCACTGAATCAGCATTATTAATAGCATTTTCACGACAAGAAGATGAACAAAAATATTAGTTTTACGTAAGTGCTCTGCTCACTGTTCCTGTCACTGATAGCACATTGAACACACCCCCATGTTTCTCTTATCTTTTTTATTTATCTCCTGTTCATTGATGCTTTTGCTGTTTAATTCCAGTAGTGATCCAATTTTAACCATAGGGTAATTGATCGAGGATGGACATGTAAAAACTATTCTACTACTGCACAAGATTGACAAAACAGTAAAGAAAAGATATTGGCAATAATCCTAGCAAGTATATAAAAAATAAACCAGAAAATTTTGGCGGTTCGGAGTACTTTAGGAATATGATGGGTGGGATATACTTGTATTTTTCCTTGCTTATATTTGCCTTCATTTAAGAACTGAGATGTGTCTCCTTATTATTGTCAACTTTCAGGTATCTTGGGTTCTCATGTGTGTTGCCTCTAGAAGCATTCATCTTCAAATTGCACCAAGTAGATTCCTGAATACCTGCTTCTTGACCCTTCTATACTTTTTATTCTCCCTTATATTGTTTGGGGTTGGCTAACCAGCTTGTCTTTCTATTAGATTTCATGCTTGGATGATATCTCATACACCCATCACCTTTACTTGATTACAAGTGATAAGTATAAATGCTACTTATTTCAAATATCCCTTGTTTGCCAAGACTTGTTCCAAGTATTCTTATTAATTTCTTTGTTAGATAGCTGTAAAAGTAGCTTTCTTATTATACATGTATGTGGTTTAAACAAAATAATGAGATTTACCAAACAATGAAAAAAATAATAAGGCAGAATTCAGCTGCAGAAAAATATAAAGTTTGGTTCAGCTTTTGTAAACTTGCAGAAAGTCTAAATTTTGTCGAGCTGTAGAAAAATCTGAAACTTTTTTGTGGTCTTTGGGTCCTGCTATGTTTTGTGCTACACAATGTTTACTTCTACTTGATGGTGGAGTCTCTAACAATGTATGTGGAAAATCTACAAGTCTTTTGAGCAGGGTCTGCTGGAGCTCCAAATCCCGATTCGGCCTATTGCTGAAATTGACCTGTGTGTGGCAGTCTGGCAGAGTTCTTAATCTCTGGTTTCACGGAAATATAACAAAACTGGCCACGATTATCATTATTCATATGGCACAAAGAACACAGCTGGTTTCAAGGATTCTGGTCACTGGCTTTTAGGTGGATATGTGATGTCCAAAGGGCTGCTGTCATATGGCAGAGACATAGAAGTGGAAGGAGGGATTTTCTGTTTGCCATTGTCTACTCTAATAAGAGAATGCAAAAGCATCAGAAGCTATATATATTATGTGTAAAGAATATGGCTTTCGTTTTGAACTTTCAATTTCACCTTTACACACAATGTTACATGTAATAATTAGCACTCTTATTACATATGTCTGTGATTCTAAACAAAATAATGGGGTTTACCAAACAAGTAGAAAAATTAGAAGGCTGACTTCACTTCAAGTTTTCCTCTCTCTCTCAACTATGTAGGCAAGCTTATTTTATAATTCAAAATTTAATTGCAGGAGTTTGCTTTAGAAGTCTACAAGGGTTGGTCTCCACAAATTTCCAGAGTCTGCAACGCTGGCAAAATGGTGGTGTGATTCAAGTGGACCTGACTCTAAGTTTCCCAAGTATGTTGCTAAATTCCGATTACAACCTTTTTTCTTTTTTGAAAATTTGAATCTCATTCATTAATTAAAGAACTAGAGCAGTTTGATCTAAAAAAACAATGTCACAGATCTATGTAGGACTTTCTTCCATTCAAACCTTATCTATGACTTGTTTAACAGCAGCCTTAGGCCTTAGCTAACCTGTGTGCTGCACAATTAGCCTCACGGTGAACATGGTTGATCTTCCAACTAGAAAGAAATTAAAAATGTCTGTGTATCTTCCACTAGCTGACCAAATCTGCTACAATTAATACTTTTATCTTTTAGTGTTTTTACCACCGGTAGCGCATCTCCTTCTAAAATTATATGATGGAGACCCAAATCTTTGCTAAAATAAGCTGCGTGGTAAGCTGTCAACACCTCCACTGTAACATGCTCGAGATTTGTCATCTTTGTCAAACTTCTGGCAACAATTAAGTGCTTTTGATGTAGAAAAATGTGCGCAATTACTAAATTCATTTTGAGTAAGAAAGTCTTATGCTGAGTCTAGCACTCGCATAAAGCCAGGTTTTTGGTTCTTGTTTTCTGCAATTAGGGCATATTGTTGAAGGATGAGAAATTTGCAATTAGTAGGTAACTTATCCTTGGAGTAGGTCTCCCAAGGCATCAATGGCGGTTAGTATGTTAATTTTCGTACAGCTGAAGATAAATCTAATATTTTGTTCAGGTTTTATAAACATGAAGAAAAATCTTAAATTTTGTTCTCTTTCTATCCTGCTAAGTTTTTTACTGCAGAAAAATCTAATCTTTTGTGGTCTTTGGGTCCTGCTAAGTTTTGTGCTACACAATGTTTACTTCTTCTTGATGGTGGAGTCTCTAGCCATGTATGTGGATAATCTATAGACCTTTTGGGCAGGGTCTGCTGGAGCTCTGAATCCTATTCAGCCTATTGCTGAAATTGGTCATGAAAATGAGAAATGATATAAATACATCTCCTACACATCTTATTTTCAAGTCCACCATTACATTTATAAAACCTATATTAAGTCCCACAAATTTAATAGTGGATTTAAAAAACTTGGTTGTATGGAATGTATGTGTTTCATTTCTCAACGGAAATATAACAAAACAGGCCACGATTTTCATTATTCACATGGACAGAGAACACAGCTGGATTCACAAGAATTCTGGTCACAGGCTTGCAGAACATGGTATCACTTTCAGGTGGATATGCGATGTTCAAAGGAAGGAGGAATTTTTTGTTTTCCATTGTCCACTCTCATAAGAGAATGTAATGGCGCATCAGAAACTATTTTATGTACAAAGAATATGACTTCCAATTTCACTTTTACACACCATGTTAAATGCCAAGGGTTTTGGAAACAATTGGGCCATTGATCTTGAATCTCAGTATGCAATTAAACCACTAAATTTTGTCCATGAAATTGTTCAAAGAAATTACAAACATAAGACAATGAAACTCCTCAAAACTGAAACAATTCCATGTGTAAGTGTCGTGCCACCATGATCTCTAGCAGACAACCATCTTGGTCTTAATTTTCAAAGGACTAGCTACTACAAAAGTAATTAAGATTTTACAGGCTCAGCTCGAGGCCTCCATAGTCCCACCCTATACTTGTGGGCGTATTTCAATATCAGCTTCCTCTGCAAAACAAAGAATCAAATGTCAGAATTTTAGAAAGTCCAAGTAGAATCATGTCTAATGCCATGAAATCATTCCAGAAATTTGACAAAGCCTCTCATCCTGACTAGTAGTAAGCCACCCCATCAGCAAGTTTCAAGTTTTAACTAGTATAGAGGATTTACATGTGCTCAGTGTCATCTTATATTTTACAAGTATACACGAGACCAGATCAAACCATACTTTTCATCCTTCATATCTCATAAATGATATCCACTCATGTAAAGCCATGTTCTAAATGCGATTTACAGACATATAAAGGTCTAAGTTAGAGATGAAACCATAACCATCCATTCACCAGGTCATGAAATGACATCTGGTTAAGACAACAATGGTCAAAGGTCTAACCATTCACATTCAAGTAATATCTTATACGTGCCTGAGTAGAAATGAGTTCACTATTCCAATAGGTTTTGAAATAGATCGATGAAAAAGAATTTATTAGTGACTACCACTAATTCAATGCCCGACACTGTAATAGACCATACTGTCATACCATCTAATAAGAGAACCATAAGCACAGAATATGATGAAATAATACTGGACCAAAAACACCACAGTTGTTACATTTTCAAAACCATCATAAATAAACCAGTCCTTGGTTTTGGCAGAAAGTACTACATTCCATGGATCAATGTCAATCAGATCCTAATAATTCAGGGATAGAAAAATGATACCAAGTATTACCAACCTATCTAGATCAGCATGACGATAATTTGTGAAACTTCACACTGACAAATGTCAAGCTAAGATATCAGTCAAAAGCCACATACGTACCAAATGCAGATCAAGTTACCATGATAGATAAATTGAAGAAAAATAATCAGCAGCAAAATTGAAATTATCACCATTGATAAAACAACATGCTCCAGCAACACTATAACCCATAACACTTGCATGAATTCTAAGGAAAAAATATATTACAAAGATATTAGTTGTTGCAACTGCAATAGAAAATTGGCTGCATACATGAAAGGACAAGGATCCTCTCTGTTTCAAATGGAGAGGATTCTCTCCATTTAGTTAAATAGGGAGAGTATAGTTGTCTTTTCACATTTTTACAAAATGTGAAAAGACAACTACACCCTCATTTTTACACTAAATGGAGAGGATCCAAATTCTACATGAAAACCCACAAACTCTCGTTGACAATAGAGGAGTAATAGTTGCAGGTAACTCAAAAATAAACACAATGAAACAAACTTAAATTTTTACAAACATAAACTCCATCTCTGTTGTACAGCTCATCAAAAAGATAATTTGTTAATTTAGGAATAACCTTTCTTATTCTTCTATATGTTAAACCTTATTTGCTGACTTAAGAGGCAACATTACTAACAGAGTAACCAGAAATTTCTGAATTCAAACTTTATAGTGATAATCCCTAGTCATCCAAGTTACAGTTGAATGAACAAATATATCAGCAAACACAATTATGATGAAACTCAAACTCATTCACACAGGAATGCATGCGGATACTTTGTTTGACAGGAAAAAGTGAAGAATTTGTAATGGTTACCTGTTGGCATGGTATGCCAAGTTTCTTGAGCCTGAGAGTGCGAGTGACAAGTAGCTTCTGGAAGTCACCAATTTCAGTTTCAAGCTTAGCCACATGAGATTCAACCCCTTTCCCTATTCCCTTCAAAAATTCTGGTATGCCCACCTTTTCTGCAACAGCAACCAGAGCCTCAAAATCAATTGTAATACCTACTTACTAAAAACTCTAATTGCTCTGATGCAAATAAAAGAAGAAGAAAAATCAATTTCCTGGTGCAAATATTTGTATTTAGAAGCATGAGAAAATAACACTTCTCCCCAACTAAACCGAATATAACTATTTGGCTTGGTTTGGGCAAGTTTTTCAAATTTTGGGAAACCCAAACAAATAAAAATGAATAGTATGTTCAATTTCTTTCTTCTTTTCTCATTACCTCGGTTTCTCAGAAACCAACCAAAGGCCAATGCTCACTTTGGTTGCTAGGAAAAGGTATCAAATGGCTGTATCCATTGTCCCAACATCAGACCCCAGTAGGCATCAAACTCTACTTTCATACAACCATTTATCTCAATTGATGCATATTTTTCATTACTAGAAAAACCTAAACAACATTAATCGTAAGACCATCCCTTTCTTTCTTTCAAATGCTCGTCAGTTTTCTCAGCAGCCAAAGGGAAGTACAGAATACATAGCACAAAAGAAAAATCAAAATGCTTGATATTACCCTGTGCAGCTAATCTATTTAGTACGGTAAGGCAAGTTTCTCATTTATGGAAGAGCCCAAACAACATAAATCATTATACCCAGAATTTATTTTCCCTTTTCTTTAAATTTTCTATGCAACCAAACAAAACTAGAAAACACAACAGAAATCAAAATCGTTAATCTTAGTCTTAGACACCCATTTGGCTGAAGAGCATTACATTTTCATTTCTACAATAACCTAAACAATGCAAATCCCAAAACCCAAAATTTATTTTCCCTTTCCAATCTTTCCTTCAGCTTTCCCAGCAACTACAACAAAATTACAAAACTTGACAACTAAAACAAATCAAAATGTTCATCCTTAATCCTCACACAACAATTTGGCCTAAACAGCACAAACTACACGACCCAATAATTTTTTTTTTTTCTTGGAAACCAAACAGAGAGAAAATTGTGTAATGGGCAATGTGTTAAACCCTCAGAAAAACCTTACCTACATATAGGGATGATTTGGAGAAGAATCTAGAGAACCCAGGAGTTGGATGTGGCTGTTGTGACATCGAAAGCACCCTTGTTTTGAAGAATATCTGCCTCCACGCCATTGTCTTCCACCTGCGCGAGTCTATTCCGAAACATAACACAAAACAAAGTCACAAGCTCTAATCTAGGCAGATGAAAACCGCTGAATTTAATGGCCTTTTTATATGTGAACAGTGTACGTTTAACTTCTATATTTTATAAACGATAGATAGTTTAACTTAGGCTCTGTTTGTTTCGGTATAAAATATTTTCAGCTCTGAAAACATTTTTCGGCATTTGTTTCGTACGGAAAATCAGCAAATATTTTTTTATATTTTCATTCAATCATATTAACCTAAAAATATCAATTTTTATTCACAACATAAAAATATAATATAAAGCAACTAAAAAAATAACCTAAAAATTATGTTTAATTAAAATATACACATTGACTAACAATGATCATATATTTTCAAGTTGGGAGAGCCATAGATAATATCCAACAATACATTCAAACTACAGACAAAAGTTCAATCGTAAATATTACCATTCAAGTTCAACCACAAATATTACAATCAAGTTTTGACATAAAGAATATTATTCATATAAATCTCTGTTTCATACTCTCGATTAACATGAGGTTCCCTACGTAATAATCTCCTAAATCTAATATCTTCTAAGATTACAGCCCCAACAGCAAGAATAGATGCAACTGAGGTCATAATTGCTGCTTGAATTTTTTTCATCCATCTACAAACATTATTGATATCAATCAACCCACTTTGCTGACATCGAATGGAAAACAAGAATGCAGATAGATACATCTGACAAGGACACTAAAACCGTTATTCATGTTTGGTACAAGTTTCAGCATACAGCAACCTACTTCTAGACGTCATGGTAGCCAAAATGTGTCTTAACAAGGCAATAAGATAACAAACAACAAAAAAGAGGAGAATTGATTTATGGTGTTTCCTATCTAATTTGGTATGAAAGTAGGGTAAGGGCATTGGCAAGGATGGACTTCAAGCCTACAAGGAGACCTGGTCCTAGATCTGTACCACCAACAAACTTATACACTTTTAATACCTCCTTATTTGCAAACAAACAGGTTTGAAGACTTGAAGTTTGAACGATGTAACAAGTCGTTGCAGCTAATGACTCGAAATCTGCAGAGCTTATGGACAATTCACATCAAATCTACATTTCATTAATTTAAGCAAAAGGACCAGTGCCCTGAATATCGTTGACTAAATTTCTGTGATAACATCCACAGAAAGTCATTTACTGGACAAATCATCGTTTATGAGGAAGTTCAATTTCAGGCTAACCTGATATATTTCAACTACAGGAGAGAGCCACCAAAAAGTAAACAACTGGCCAATAAGACAAATTGGCCCAACCCAAGGTGCAAAGAGAATGCATACAATCCCCCAAAGGCCAGTGTAGGAGTACCTCAAACAACACCAGCTAAATTTCACACTAAAATATGGACTCTTCAGGATCCAAGACTTGCCACCACGATTTACTCCCATACTCATGTACAAAAATGAGATATGGACAACCAATTCTTTTAATTGACATAAATATATGATAAGCCGTTAGAAAGCAACTAATATAACAATCAATTCAAAAATATGGCTACAACAACCATTAATACTAATGTATAGATATTACTCCTATAATCAATTCTAATACCATATACATGCCCATCTCTTATGCTAATGTGCAACATGCAGAAATATATATGTTTCGATGTCAATTATATACCCCTTACTTTGTCAATGATGTAGGTCAACCCAATCTTCTATTAATCAAAACCAGAGCTCCTACCAATCACTCAAGAAAACAGAAGAAGAAATCTGCTAATGCAAAGGTCATTGTATGGTGTTGTTATGCAACAATTGATCAAAACAAATTTGTACATCAAATAAAACCAATAACATATGACAAGAAAGGGTTACACACCAAGCTCATGAAATCCATGTTTTCTATTAATGACCAAGTTCAAATTACAACAGAACCAATAATGACAACACCAAAGATACTCAACCAACTTCTGCAAGTCATGACAATTTGAGTGAAAATAGAAGGGTTCTTTTTCTCTCAATTTTTTTTTTTTTTTCTAATGAAAATAATTTGAACTCAAGACACGAATGATCCCATCAAATTCTCTATTTCCTAAACAAAGGTTAAAAGCAACACAAAAAATATATAAATCATAGTAGTGCTTAGCAATTGGGAGCTCTTACCAGCTCCTTCAAATTTTTTGGCCGTCAATAACCCACAATGTGAAATTAAAGTAAGTTTAATATGCCTCTTATGAGGAGAAAGAGACTATTTGTCAAATTTGCCTATATTATCAAACTGCTCAATAAACAGCTACCATAAATGAGGAATGATCCTTGAATTGCCAATCTTTCATCCCATAGGCCTAAACCTGAATCAAGACTTCAAGCCCCATGAATCCATTAACTGGGTCAATGATTTGATTACCCAAAACCTGAGGTGTTAGGATAAGACCAAAATTAAGTCCATTTTTTATCCAAACATAGCTGACATCCTTAGCACTTGAATGTTTTCTATTAATGATCAAGTTCAAAGGATTTAGGAGCACCCAAAGAACAGAAAAACATCATTCATTTTTTAACGATTCGAATGCCAACACATCCACATACAAAGCAAATTGTCAATCGTCTAATAAATCCAACTAATCTTCCTGTCATTATTAATACCTGAGTTTTAATTTCTGCTAGTGTTAGGCAAAACCCCACTGAAGTTCCAGACTCAATACAATAGTTCTCAATACAACACAGATTACTATCAAAACAAAGGCTGAATCAAAGCTGCCACCCCCCCCCCCCCCCCCCTCCCCTCCCCCCCCGGGAATGTTCGAAATACCCCCTTTTACTCACCAATATGAAATGCCCAAAAACCGGAACCCGTAAACAGAGAGAAATCGGTGAGTGGGTGAGAAAAATCGAAGAGAGAGAGAATTGCATAAATATATAGAGAAGTACGAGAATGAGCTGCGGGAGAGTACCTGAGATGCGATAACCCCAACGGCGACGGCGAATGGAAATTCAGAAGCCGAATCCAAAGAGAGACGTGAGTGCCTGAGAAATTGAGAATGAGAATCAGAGAGAGAGAGAGAGAGAGAGAGAGAGAGGGAAGGAGACTTTGAAGTTGAGCGAGAAGAAGGTCGGGTGTCACTTGTCAGGGTTGAGAGTAAAGGTGAAGATGGAATAAAAAATGGTTTACGAAAAGAAAAATGATAGATTTACAACACCATCACAATAATTACACAACAGCTCCTCACATGGGGTGGGGCCCAGTGTGTGAGGCCTACCCCCAAGTGAGGGGCTGTTGTACAATTATTGTACCGGTAAAGTGTAGGAATTAAACCCCTTACGAAAAATAGGAAAAAAAAAAAGACTTATTATTTGCACTTCAAATGCACAACACCCCTCATATGGGGTGGGTCCCAGTGTGTGGAGCCCAACCTCATGTGTGGGGGTGTTGTACCCATGTTGTGCACTTGAAGTGCAAATAACATTTTCCAAAAAAAAAAATTTAAACGGACAGAAATTTTCTACAAACCGATTTATAAAAAATTTCATACAATTCACATATAAGATTGACATGTGTCTCTTAATATGTGAGCTTCTCGAATGCTTTTTAATAATATAAGAAAATATATATATATATATATATTTCTCACATATTTAAATGACCCATATCACTTTTATATGTGGGTTGTGTGAAATTTTCTACGAACCAAATTACAAGGAAAAAGTACATTTTTAGTCTTTATAGTTTTAAGTTTTTGACAAATAACTTTTTGAGTTTTAAAAAGTTATTAATTATTCTTTAGGGTAACAAAGAAAAAAAAAATGGTCTTTACACTTCAAAAAAAGTTGATTAAATCTGTTAATGTGTCATGTATAATGCTCTGCTATCATGCTGTGTAATATGCTTCCTAATTTCCTTTACCTTGCAGGGCAAACCTAAGAAGGAGAATCAGCAAAAATAAAAGTAAAAATCATCTCAACATTTTTCCATTCAATTTGTCAATTATAATTAACAAAAAAGGATGAAAACTTTCTTCGGCCTGCATAGTGCCAGGGAATTCTTGAAGCTAAACTATGAAACTTAAGTCTTCATCTCGCTCGTCTCGACTGTGTTGTTCTTGACCTAGAACAAGATTGTGGTACGGGTTTTCAAAGCTAGACTTTTAATCGTGATCATTCATGTTTTGCGTCTTCGAACACTAGGTTAATTATGCAACCTATCTCTCCAAGCCTTCAATCATTCTGTCTTGCACATTGCGTTCGTGGTATAAAAATTCCTCATTCGACACCTATCTATGCCGACCACAATCATGACCACCGGCCATGAAACTAATGAAAAGAAGATAGTTGAGCTTTGATATCAACTGACGCTGAACAGAACTATAGTGGTTCTGACAATGTAGCCTAAAAATATGAAACTGTGGATTGAAGTTGTAAGAGAACCTATAAGGATAGAAAAACAATGAATAGGGTAAAGAAAAACTCTAGTCTTGAAAATGCCTTATATCTTCAGGCTGCCTAGGCTTTAAAATTCATTGAGAGGGAAATAATGAAGTAAATGAATCCGAGTGTTGAAACAGAAAATGTTAGTGTTTCTCATAGATAATATATTAGACACTGATTAATTGAGATCAATTCTCAGTTTTCACAGTGTTCTTACAATATGCTTTTATGGTAATTATAAAAACCATTGTGTAGCCAACAATAAGATCAATTTAGAATTCTTTGAGATCGAGTTCCTGATCTTTTGGAATGATTTGCCAACTATATTTTCCCCTCGTTTCCTGCCAAGATCATGTACTTGTCTTTCCTTGTCAAATTGGTGCACTCAAACAGCAAGGCTTCAGCTATCATTGCCTGCACATGGTTGGCTACTTCAAACTTGGATTTTCCTCCAACCCCACATGTAAAATCTCTTGGTAACTTCCCAAGAATGTTGACAGTGCATGAGGTAGTTGGATTCATGAGTAGAAATACAGGGTCTAAGCATTTAAACCCACAAGCTGTTGTTCCATAGAACATGCCAACCTGAATATCGATGGCAATGGGAACTATCTCGTCAGTTGTCTCTGCAAACAGAGGACTAAATCGAAGTAGATAAGGTTCCCTACAAGTTGTTCCTTCTGGACAAACCACAAGGTTCCCCTGGCTCAGCTGCTCCGCCATCTTCTTTGAATCTTCCTCCTTGTTTCTTGTTAATCGAATCGTTTTGAGTGGTGAAAACCGCTCAGTAATTGTACTTAAGCTGTATGTGGCTGCAATGACAGGTTTCATGAGAGCAACTGAAACATATATTGGGTCAATCAGAGTTCTGTGGTTGCAGACATAAAGTATGCCCTTTGATTTTTCTTCATGGTTGTTGTTGTTTGAGGTAACAGAGGAGCTTGGCCATGATACAGTGCATTTCATCCCAAGAAGTCCCAAGATTGGCATGGATATCTTGAAAGGGAGTAGTATGGCAACAGCGGCTCTGATCAAGCAAAGCAAAAAACCTAACGGTGCCCACATTAACATGACTAAAAAAGCAAGTGGAGTTGGCCGAAAAACCAATCTTCCATCGTGGAAGATCAATGGCTTTGGATATTTCTCCATTGGAAGGACTTGACAATTCTTCTTCTCAGCCTCACTTACCAAGCAAATTACCTGCATGGTGCAACACAAATTACTGAAACGGTTGTTAAAATCGTACTTTAATATCAACCCTAAGGAATTGGCTTGAGTGGTAAGTCACAACTTGTCTCTGGTGCCTTATGAAGCATCAGGTCTAAAGTTCGACTCTTTTTGAGTGCAAACAATTTTTTGTCCGACCCATGTGGAGGAGACGCTTTGCACGATCTCCTAAATATCTAGCCAGGGCAAAGCCCCAGATCCCCAGTTATTATAAAAAAATAAAAAACTTTAATCCCCACACACATGGAGAGAGTAGAGGAGAGGCCAGGGATTTCAAGTTTTCAACATTTTTTTTTTTTTTTTTTTTTGTGAGCAAATATAGAGAAACGGAAAGGAGGGATTTCAACCTTGCAATGAGAAAAAAGTTGCTCGTGATGAAGAGACATGTTATAGGAACCAATACCCACCACATTAGCACATCCCTTTTCCTCCCCAAAGACCTCTTTCAAAACAGTCTTAGTTGGCTTGTTTTCCTCCATCAAACCCAAAAAATACCCACAAACTACCTTCAACTCTCTCCCCAAGACAGCCTCAACTCCCATGTATTCTCTCAGAAAATCATCCACCATTACTTTAGGCAAATTAGTCACTCCCACCCTTCTCCCACTTCTCATCACCACATCAAAGCATTCACACCCAACATCCTCTAAGAAAAACTTGGGCAACACAGCTCTTCCAGCTCTAAAACTCTCCTTCCTGATCCCCACAAAACATACAAAAACCATAATCTTCAGTCCCAGTTCCTCATCGACCAAACAAAACAGTTTTACAAAAGGGTACAAAAGAAACAGAATAAGAGCTCTCAAGGGCCCTCCAGCTTCAAAGGCCACCAGCATGAAGTAAGGGAAGAGGGATGGTGATTTCAAAAGTGCCCCCTCCACATGAAATAACAAAGGCTGGTTTCGAAGCTCCTCCGATGTATTGGCAAGATAAGAGTACTTCTGAAATTTCAAGTGGGGTACGTGGACATTACCAAGCTTCCCTTGGAGATTGAGCTGGTTCCCTTTTCTCCTGAGCAAATTTTTGGACAAAAAGAAAGGAGGAGCCATTTCCTAGCTGTTGCTTGATTATCGATCGTTTAACAACATTGATGAGCTGTTTATAGAGCCTTCATTTGTTAGAAAACAGTGAGAAAAAGGTACAGAATTTAATTAACCCCTTGATGAATTGTCCAAGTCAACATATATTTAACCAACCATTTAATTAAGTTTGAATATTAATCAAACAATTAATTTCTTCATTTTTTATTCCTTCAAGCTTTTTTGAGATAAAAGGTAGAATCTTAATTATCTTAATTCGTATCCGGCCATTTATAAAGAGAAAATTGAGACAAATGAGGAAATTAAAGCAGAAGTCTTAAATTCGAATACTGTCTCATCTTAATTCGTGTCGAGCCACGTATAAAGAGAGAGTTATACCAAATTCTTCTTTCACAAAGTCTTGATCAATCGCAACCAAGAATCATGCTAAACATGTTTTCCAATTGAACTGAAGTGGTCCCTTCTTTTAGTTTGTCTCTTACGTACGAAAGAGGTCTTATAAGATTCACCTAATTGGCATGGGCTGTTGTTAGCTTCTAGGGTTTCAGATCGTTAATTAATTGCCACGAATGGTGTTTTGGTACGTAGTTTGGAGGTCCTGAACCTGAAGTCGCGTTTTTGTAGACGACGCCATTTATTTCACTATTAATAACATCATTTTTGGTTTTGCATCCAAACGAGGAGTAATTGCACCGTTGGTTCTCGAATTGGTTATAATTATTTTTTATTTTATGTGGTTCAAAAAGTTTATAAGAGGTTCTCGTAATAAACAATAATTACAAATCAGTCTCTGAACACATTTTTCATTCAAAAGTTAACAGATTTCGTTAGTCAGCCACGTCACACCTAATAGAAAGCCGACACGTGTTCATTACAATAAAAAAATAAAAAATCAAATATAAATATAATTATAAATAAAATATTTGTTTTTTTAAAAAAAATAATAAAAAAATACAAAGAGATGGCGCGGCCAAATGATTTTAGGGGTGACCTTTGCACCCAGGGGTGGCGTGCGACCACCCCCATTGGCCGGGGGTGGCCAGGGCGGTAGCCATCCCTTTGTTTTTTTAAAAAAATATATATATATATATATATATTATATTTTTATTTTTATTAGATTTTATTTTTTTTATTGTAATAGACAAGTGTCGGCTTCCTATTGGGTGTAACATGGCTGACTAATGGAATATGTTAACCTAGTGGATGAAAAATTGGTCCAAAGAGTGATTCATAATTATTGTTTACTACGAGGACCCTTCATAAACTTTTCAAACCACGGGGAATGAAAAATAATTATGACCAACCCCATAGACCAACAGTACAATTATCCTTCTAAACTATTATATTTCTTTGTCACTTAGATCTCACTAAACTTTAAACTATGAAACTTCTTCTCCTTCAACTACAATCTCGTTATAGATCGCACCATTCGTTTACATTTGACGTTAAAAGGGGTTAAAAAAAAAACATACCATATGTGTGCCATACATGAACTTTTTTTACTTGAACTTCCCCCCCCCCCCCCCCCCCCAAAAAAAAAAAAAAAAATCTAAAAAGTAATTAAAAAAAAAAAAACCTTGAAGGGTACGGTGGATGGTTCAATCAGAACTACCCTCATAGCCTATTCGACTTTCGAGGGTGGCGGTCCACCCTCACAGGCTTGGTAGGGATGAAAACAGAAATTATTTTTCAAACCACGGGGAGTGAAAAATAATTATGACCAACCCCATAGACCAACAGTACAATTATCCTTCTAAACTATTATATTTCTTTGTCACTTAGATCTCACTAAACTTTAAACTATGAAACTTCTTCTCCTTCAACTACAATCTCGTTATAGATCGCACCATTCGTTTACATTTGACGTTAAAAGGGGTTAAAAAAAAAACATACCATATGTGTGCCATACATGAACTTTTTTTACTTGAACTCCCCCCCCCCCCCCCCCTAAAAAAAAAATATAAAAAGTAATTAAAAAAAAAAAAAAAAAAACCTTGAAGGGTACGGTGGATGGTTCAATCAGAACTACCCTCATAGCCTATTCGACTTTCGAGGGTGGCGGTCCACCCTCACAGGCTTGGTAGGGATGAAAACAGAAATTATTATATGCCAGGTGTCAAGAGGCATGGCCTATACTAATTCTCCTCCTTCGTCCCTGACTATGGGGAATAAGAGTAGCCAAAACACCTCCAAACGATCAAGGCAATCCATCACGGTTGAGGGGTGGTTCGACCATCCCTTAATTTTTCTTTTCTTTTTCGGTTGTTTTTATTTATTTTTTATAATTTTTAGCAGTATTTTGTGAAGTTAAAGTAAAAGAAAAAAAAAAGTCACGTGTAGTGCACACGAGAGATTTTTCGTTCACTTTAATGCAAAATGCTATCAAATGATGTGATTTAATGGAGTGGGAAAGCTTGGTGGCAAGAATTAGGTACGTTTACATAAATAGATCGATGTTACCAACTATATACTAGAATAGGCAATTTGGCTTGCTAGATGTTGCAACGGGTATGTTTGGTAAGTAAGTGAACAAAACATAATAGTTAAAAAAAAAAAAAAAAAAAAAAAAAAAAAAAAAAATTGAGTTAGGAAGAAGTAGTAAATGTGATATAAAATAAAAATAATTTATATAAAAAAATAAAAAAAAATTATATTATAGTGAATTTTTTTTATTTGAATAATAATAAAAAATTATTCATGTGATATAAAAAGTAAAAAAAAAATGATAATAAAGTTTAAAAAAATTTGTGTCACTTGGCAAACATTCTCGGAGCCTCTTAAACCGGCCTGATCTTGATCCTCCCCCATCTTCGCCCACCGCATCGTAGGTGTGCTGTACACTGCCGTATTCCCATCCAAGCCACCCATCCCATCCAAGCCACCCACTTCAACACGTGTCATGAAATTAGATGAGTAAATTGATATATGAAAGGGAAATGAGAATTCTTCTTTGAATGCTCCGACTTGACATGAAAGTTATATAAATGGTCCAACTTGACGTGCGATTAACTCTCAAAAAAAAAAAAAAAAAAAAAAAACAATTGTGGCCGGATGTAATCTTAATATTCCAGATATACTTTCAACATTGCACATAAAATGTCACTTCTCCTCCACAACATCACTTGATTCACTTTGGTGGATGTTCAGATCAAGTTTAATGATCATTGGTGGTCAGATTGATTGCGATTCTTGTGTTTCACGTGGAATAATGTTATGTATATTTTAACGTAAAATAATTTTCGTCGTAAAACATTTTTCAGTGTTTGACTCGCACGAAAAAATTACGAAATATGAAAATTCGAGTTTGGCAAATGCCGCGGGAATCCGGCAACGTCCGGTCACTGTTGTTGAATTCCGACGAGCAAGTTTGGCCGGATTTTTGTCGAACTCTTCCGGATCCGGCCGTTTTAGTCAGAGTGCGCCGAATTCCAGCCATTTTAGCTAGATTTGGCGAGCTTCTGACCATGGCCGGAATCCAGCAATATTTCGGCCAGTTTCGGCCGGAATCCGGTCCGCTGGCCTCCGGCGATGGTGGCAGGATGTCACCGGATTCCGGCGACCCCATGTTGCCGAACCCAGGCGCCGGCTAGATTCCGACGACCAACAATTGCTAAATTCCAGCAATCGGATATCAAACATGCATACAAGGACGAAGAGTTTAATTTCAGAAAACGATTTACCGCTTTAAAAACCATAAATCGTTTTTCAAAAATTAAATAAGCTTTTACGGTCAAACTAAAAATGATTTTCGTTGATCCTTATTTTCACCCCTACCCAAACACCGTAAAATGCAGAAATCATTTTACGCCGAAACAAACAAAACATAAATGTAATCTTAATCATGTATATATAAGCTTTTTGACACCCTTTTTTTGCAAGTTGGTTTTTAAAAGCGAGTTATATCCAAATTTTGTATTATTTTGTATCAGAACCAAACATCACGTCACGAATTCAAGTCACGGAGAGGGCGATTGATGGGTTTGATTAAAATATCGATAGGTGAGTGGAGCCGTCAAAAGAGAAATAACTACCATTAAATCAGAACTAATAGGGTGAATCATCACCCATAGTTGAGGTCGGCTGAGGAAGCGTGGTGGTATATGGGATTCCCTATTCTATGTTCATAACTTCATATTTATCCCACATTTACGTAATTGAGAGCATCGATCTCGTGAAGGCAACTGATGTGCGTATATCAATCCATTATTTCCAACTTCCAACTACTCTCAGGAACCGTCTCTGTCCATCTTATTAATAGATCACGTAAAAGACTTGTCAGAATATGCGAAAAATATACTAATTAATAGAAAATATTTTAAATATCAATCAAATATGATATCTGTTAATTTAATAAATATCAATCAAATAGTTAATGTATTCCTCAAATTACTAATTGTGTCAAAATCTCCCTTTTAAACTATTAAAAAATATTAATGTCTCTCTAATAACAAAAATACCCTTAATAAAATTAAAATTTTAAAAAAAAAATTATACCAAAAAAATAAAAAATAAATAAATAACTGTTTTTCCTTTTTTTTTTCCTTTTTTATTTTTTTTTTAAAAATAAATTTCAGTTATTTTTCATAATGTTCTTTTTCGTTTTTTTAATTTAATAAAAAACTTGTTTTTCTTTTTCGTTTGTTTTGTTTTTTTTAAAAAAATGTTTTTATAATTTTCAGTTATTTTTTCTTTGATTTAAAAAAAAAAATCATTCTTTTTCGTTCTTTTAATTTTTTTCATTTTTTATTTTTTATTTTTTAGTTTTTTTTTTTCATTTTTTAGTTTTAGTTTTTTTTTTAATTTATAAGGACATTTTTGTCTTACTCAACAAAATTTAAGATAATTTTTGTTTTTTTTTTAGTTTTAAAGTGGACATTGACATTTTTTAGGCTCAATATTAATATTTGAGCAACAAGAGCTCATGGTCACTAACATACCTAACACACAATTATGACTCATGAAGGACAACAATCTCTTCATTGAGCACAAGTTGCTGATTAAATTCATTTGCAACCAGTCTTGCTTTGTTTTTATCAACTGACCCATCAATTCTGCATTCATAGCCTAATGATACTCTAGGGATTTGATAAATGTGGATATAGACCAAACATAGTAACATACCTAACACACAATTATGACTCATGAAGGACGACAACCCCCTCCCACCCACCCACCCTAAGAAAAATGAATGAAATATATCATTTTACAAAGGGAAATGCTTGATGGGAGACACTCATCCGTCCCTCATCAGCCATTTATAATAAAAAATAGTTTTTTTATTAAAAAATTGCCTCTGATGTGACATCAGAGGCAATTCGAACCGAGCTATAAAATGTTTATTCAAGCTCGGCTCGTTTAAAACTTAGGCAAGTTCGAGCTCGTTGAGAATGACATTCGAACTTAGTCGAACCGGGTTACTCGACAAGCTTGGCTCAACTAAAGCTGGAGGTAGGCTATTAAATTTTTCAATGTGTGATCAAAACGGAGTTCAAACCCAAATTTGTGAACAACCTATACTAACTTAATATGTTAGTTTAACATACTAAATACTATTATCAAAGTATTATAATGAATATGTACTACAATATTTACTTGGCTAGTATATTATATGCTTTTTTAGTATATATACATATTTTATCAAAAAATACCTATAGATCATAGTTAACTACTATATTATATTTATATATATATAGACACACACACACACAAGTAATATATAGTTAATTACATTTACTTATGTTAGTTTATGAACTAATTAGTTAGTATGTTAACTAATACACACACATATATAAATATTAAGTAACATATATATATATATATATATATATATATACATACACACACACACACACACATATACAAAATATATAAACGAGCTAACGAGTCGGACTAAAGAGCCGGACGAGCAATTCGGTCGAGCTTTAAACAAGCTAAGCTCGCTAGCCCCCTATCGAGTTTTGTCAAACGAGTTAGATATGTATCACTTAATAATTGAGCATGTTTCTACAGTAACGAGCGAGTTTCTACAGTATCAAGCGAGAGTTCGGATTGGGCTAAACCAAGCAAATTGTCAAAACGGACTAGTTTATTTACATCTCTACTTACAACTTCTACACAACTCCCACACAACCCCCTCTCACATTAGATGGGACCCATATACATGGATCCCATACAATGTGAGAAGGGGTTGTATGGGAGTTGTGTGGGAGGAGATGTAAGGGCAATTTCAAATAGACTTGACTCAGTCTCAGTACATTTAACAAATGAGTCGAGAGTGAACAGAATATTATGCTCAATTATTAAATAAGACATACTCATATAAGTTTGACTCATTCGTGTGTGTGTGTGTGTGTATATATAGATTAACATCTTATATAAATGTAAAATTGTTATACACCATATGTTGTGGTTATATTTATATACTTATATACTACTAAGTATATATAATATATCATATTATAACATGTAACCTAGTTATTTATGCTTATATTTTAACTATAGCCTATAATTACATACCAGTTACTTATGTACCTAAGTAATTAACCCTTTTAAAATGTAAATATATAACATATGATATGATTACTAGTGCTTAAATTAACCAGTTAGTAGTTACATATTATATAGATATACTATTGTAACTATTGTACAATGTTTATCCTAGGTATTTCCTACAAGAAATGTCTAAGTATTAAAGTATATAACTATATACATATATACTATATAACATATGGTTAACTATAGTTATATATAATATACTAGTTACTCTCATATGCTATAATCTATAGTCATAGCTTATGGTTACTATAGAGTTATAGTTAATATTTTGAAATTCATAAAGAAAATGAAAAATGTTAATGCTAAAATTAACCATTTGAATTGAGATGTATCATGTCATGTTGACATGCCAAGTTCACATACCAACTAAACCGAAGCATTTGATGGACAAATGATATGGAAAAGGAAAATAGCAAGAAAAGAGAATGATTTCTTTAAACTTTAAACTTGAAACAACTGTTTTTATGCACATCCAGTGACTGATTGAATCGTAGGTGTGCTGTACACTGCCGCATTCCCATCCAAGCCACCCACTTCAACACGTGTCATGAAATTAGATGAGTAAATTGATATATGAAAGGGAAATGAGAATTCTTCTTTGAATGCTCCAAGTTGACATGAAAGTTATATAAATGGTCCAACTTGACGTGCGATTAACTCTCAAAAAAAAAAAAAAAAAAAAACAATTGTGGCCGGATGTAATCTTAATATTCCAGATATACTTTCAACATTGCACATAAAATGTCACTTCTCCTCCACAACATCACTTTGGTGGATGTTCGGATCAAGTTTAATGATCATTGGTGGTCAGATTGATTGCGATTCTTGTGTTTCACGTGGATTAATGTTTCGTTTATTTTAACGTAAAATAATTTTTGTCGTAAAATAGTTTTTAGTGTTTGACTCGCACGAAAAAATTACGAAATACGAAAATTCGAGTTTGGCAAATGCTGCCGAAATCCAGCAATATTCTGGCCAGTTTCGGCCGGAATCTGGTCCGTTGGCCTCGGACGATGGTGGCAGGATGTCACCGGATTCCGGCGACCCCATGTTGCTGAACCCAGGTGCCGACTGGATTCCGACGACCAACAATTGTTAAATTCCAACAATCGGATATCAAACGTGCGTACAAGGACGAAGAGTTTAATTTCGAAAAACGATTTACCGCTTTAAAAACCGTAAATCGTTTTTCAAAAATTAAATAAGCTTTTACGGTCAAACTAAAAATGATTTTCGTTGACCATTATTTTCACCCCTACCCAAACACCATAAAATACCGAAATTATTTTACGCCGAAACAAACGAAGCATAAGTGTAATCTTAATCATGTATATATAAGTTTTTTGACACCCTTTTTTTGCAAGTTGGTTTTTAAGAGTGAATTATATCCAAATTTTGTATTATTTTGTATCAGAACCAAGCATCACGTCATGAATTCAAGTCATGGAGAAGGCGATTGATGGGTTTGATTAAAATATCGATAGATGAGTAAATAAATATTTATATTTTATTTATTTATATTTTTATTAGATTTTATTTTTTTTATTGTAATAGACACGTGTCGGCTTCCTATTGGGCGTGACATGGCTGACTAATAAAATCTGTTAACCTAGTAGATGGAAAATTGGTCCAGATAGTGATTCATAATTATTGTTTACTACGAGGACCCTCCATAAACTTTTTAAACCACGAAGAGTGAAAAATAATTATAACCAACCACATAGACCAACAGTGCAATTATCCTTCCAAACTATTATATTTCTTTGTCACTTAGATCTCGCTAAACTTTAAACTATGAAACTTCTTCTCCTTCAACTACAATCTTGTTATAGATCGCACCATTCGTTTACATTTGACGTTAAAAGGGGTTAAAAAAAAAAAATACCATATGTGTGCCATACATGAACTTTTTTTACTTGAACTCCCCCCCCCCCCCAAAAAAAAATAAAATAAAATCTAAAAGTAATTAAAAAAAAAAACCTTGAAGGGTACGGTGGATGGTTCAATCAGAACTACCCTCATAGCCAATTCGACTTTCGAGGGTGGCGGTCCACCCTCACAGGCTTGGTAGGGATGAAAACAGAAATTATTATAGGCCAGGTGCCAAGAGGCATGGCCTATACTAATTCTCCTCCTTCGTCCCTGACTATGGGGAATAAGAGTGGCCAAAACACCTCCAAACGATCAAGGCAATCCATCACGGTTGAGGGGTGGTTCGACCGTTCGACCATCCCTTAATTTTTCTTTTCTTTTTCGGTTGTTTTTATTTATTTTCTATAATTTTTAGCAGTATTTTGTGAAGTTAAAGTAAAAAAAAAAAAAAAAAAAAAAAAAAAAAAAAAAAAAAAAAGTCATGTGTATTGCACGCGAGAGATTTTCCTTTCACTTTAATGCGAAATGCTATCAAATGATGTGATTTAATGGAGTGGGAAAGCTTGGTGGCGAGAGTTAGGTACGTTTACATAAATAAATCAATGTTACCAACTATATACTAGAATAGGCAATTTGGCTTGCTAAATGTTGCAACGGGTATGTTTGGTAAGTAAGTGAATAAAACATAATAGTGGAAAAAAAAAAAAAAAAATTGAGTTAGTAAAAATTAGTAGATGTGATATAAAATAAAAAGAATTTATATAAAAAAATTAAAAAAAAAATTGTATTATAGTGAATTTTTTTTATTTGAATAATAATAAAAAATTATTCATAAGATATAAAAAGTAAAAATATATATATATATATATATATATATTAATGTTAATTGTTTTTGAAAAATATGATAATAAAGTTTAAAAAAATTTGTGTCACTTGGCAAACATTCTTGGAGCTTCTTAAACCGGCCTGATCTAGATTCTCCCCCATCTTCACCCACCGCATCGTAGGTGCTGTACACTGCCGTATTCCCATCCAAGCCACCCACTTCAACACATGTCATGAAAGTAGATGAATAAAAAGAGCATTCCTAGCAGCTTCCCTTCCCTTCCCCTTCATTTTCCCTAAATGTAGAGAATAAAACTACTTTTTACTTCCCTATCAAAAAACACCCTACAACAGCTTCCCTTTATTTTTCCCTATATCATTAAAATATTATTTTGTTACTTTTACTTTAATTAAAAGTAAGAAAAGAAAGAGATAAAGTAAGAGAGAGGTTATATTTTTAGAATAAACAATTGAATGAGAGGTGAATTGGAAAGCACTGTTCACTTCCTAGGGAACAGATAATTGTAGGGAAGCTGCTGTGGAATGGTTTTTTTTACTTTCTTAAAATTTTTCCTAAAATTTAGGGAACAGATTCCTTGTAGGGAAGCTGCTAGTAATGCTCTAAGAGCACTAGCAGCAGATTCCCAACCATTTTCCCTATATTTAGGGAACAAAACTACTTTTTGCTTCCCTATAAAAAAATACCCCACAATAGATTCCCTTAGTTTTCCCTATATCAATTAAATATTATTTTTTTACTCTTATTTTATTCTTTTTCTCTCTTTCCTATTTTTTCTCTCTTCCCTATATCAATTAATTATACTTTTTTATATTAAAATAATACATAGGGAATGAATAGTAGATATGTATACATTGAGAATCACTATTCATTCCCAACCCCCTAATCTAAATATAGGGCATCTGCTGTGGGAGGTTTTTTGATATTTTTTATGAAATTTTCCCTAAATATAGGGAAGAGAACCAATATAGGGTAACTGCTACTAGTGCTCTAAATTAATATATGAAAGGGAAATGAGAAATCTTTGAATGCTCGAAGTTGACATGAAAGTTATATAAATGGTCCAACTTGACGTGCGATTGACTCTTAAAAAAAAATTCAGTGTTTGACTCGCACGAAAAAATTACGAAATGTGAAAATTCGAGTTTGGCAAATGCCACCGAAATCCGGCAACGTCCAGTTATTGTTGCCAGATTCCGACGAACAAGTTTGGCCGGAATTCTGGCCAAACTCTTCCAGATCCAACTGTTTTAGCCAGAGCGCACCGAATTCCAACCATTTTAGCCAAATTTGGCGGGCTTCTGACCATGGCTGGAATCCAGCAAGATTCCAGCCAGTTTCGGCAGGAATCTGGTCCGCTGGCCTCCGGCGACGGTGGCAGGATGTCATCAGATTCCGGCGCTAGTAGGATTTCGGCAACCCGATGTTGCCAAACCCAGGCGCCAGCTGAATTCCGACGACTAACAATTGCTGAATTCCAACAATCGGATATCAAACATGCGTACAAGGACGAAGAGTTTAATTTCAAAAAACGATTTACCGCTTTAAAAACCGTAAATCGTTTTTCAAAAATTAAATAAGCTTTTACAGTCAAACTAAAAATGATTTTCGTTGACCATTATTTTCACCCCTATCCAAACACCGTAAAATGCAGAAATCATTTTACACCGAAACAAACGAAACATAAATGTAATCTTAATCATGTATATATAAGTTTTTGGACACCCTTTTTTGGCAAGTTGGTTTTTAAGAGCGAGTAATATCCAAATTTTGTATTATTTTGTATCAGAACCAAACATCACGTCACGAATTCAAGTCACGGAGAGGACGATTGATGGGTTTGATTAAAATATCGATAGGTGAGTGAAACCGTCAAAAGAAAAATAACTATCATTAAATCAGAACTAAGAGGGTGAATCGTCGCCCATAGTTGAGGTCGGCTGAGGAAGCATGGTGGTATATGGGATTCCCTATTCTATGTTCATAACTTCATATTTATCGCACATTTACGTAATTGAGAGCATCGATCTCGTGAAGGCAACTGATGTGCGTATATCAATCCATTATTTCCAACTTTCAACTACTCTCAGAAGACTTGTCAGAATATGCGAAAAATATACTAATTAATAGAAAATATTTTAAATATCAATCAAATATGATATCTGTTAATTTAATAAATATCAATCAAATAGTTAATGTATCCCTCAAATTACTAATTATGTCAAAGTCTCCTTCTTAAACTATCAAAAAATGTTAATGTCTCTCTAATAACAAAAATACCCTTAATAAAATTAAAATTTAAAAAAAAAAATATACCAAAAAAATAAAAAATAAATAAATAACTGTTTTTCCTTTTTTTATTTTTTTTAAAAAAATAAATTTCAGTTATTTTTCATAATGTTCTTTTTCGTTTTCTTAATTTAATAAAAAACTTGTTTTTCTTTTTCGTTTGTTTTGTTTTTTTTTTTTTTAAAAATGTTTTTATAATTTTCAGTTATTTTTTCGTTTGATTTTTTTTTAAAAAAAAATAAAAAATCATTCTTTTTCGTTCTTTTAATTTTTTTTCATTTTTTATTTAGTTTTTTTAGTTTTTTTTTTAATTTTTTAGTTTTAGTTTTTTTTTTAATTTATAAGGACATTTTTTTCTTACTCAACAAAATTTAAGATAATTTTTGTCTTTTTTTTAGTTTTAAAGTGGACATTGACATTTTTTAGGCTCAATATTAATATTTGAGCAACAAGAGCTCATGGTCACTAACATAACTAACACACAATTATGACTCATGAAGGACAACAATCTCTCCATTGAGCACAGGTTGCTGATTAAATTCATTTGCAATCAGTCTTGCTTTGTATTTTTCAACTGACCCACCAATTCTGCATTCATAGCCTAATGCTACTCTAGAGATTTGATAAATGTGGATATAGATAGGCTCGATATAACTTATATTTGAGCAACAAGAGCTCATGGTCACAAACATACCTAACACACAATTATGACTCATGAAGGACGACAACCCCCTCCCACCCACCCTAAGAAAAATGAATGAAATATATCATTTTACAAAGGGAAATGCTTGATGGGGGACACTCATCCGTCCCCCATCAGCCATTTATATAATAAAAAATAGTTTTTTTATTAAAAAATTGATAGAACCGAGCTATAAAATGTTTATTCAAGCTCGGCTCGTTTAAAATTTAGGCAAGCTCGAGCTCGTTGAGAATGACATTCGAACCTAATCGAATCGGGTTACTCGACAAGCTTGGCCCAACTAGAGCTGGAGGTAGGCTATTAAATTTTTCAATGTGTGATCAAAACGGAGTTCAAACCCAAATTTGTGAACAACCTATACTAACTTAATATGTTAGTTTAACATACTAAATACTATTATCAAAGTATTATAATTAATATGTACTACAATATTTACTTGGCTAGTATATTATATGCTTATTTAGTATATATACATATTTTATCAAAAAATACCTATAGATCATAGTTAACTACTATATTATATTTATATATATATAGACACACACACACACACAAGTAATATATAGTTAATTACATTTACTTATGTTAGTTTATGAACTAAATAGTTAGTCTGTTAACTAATGCACACACATATATAAATATTAAGTAACATATATATATATAGAGAGACATACACACACACACACATATACAAAATATATAATCGAGTTAACGAGTCGGACTAAAGAGCCGGACGAGCGATTCGGTCGAGCTTTAAACAAGCTAAGCTCGCTAGCCCCCTATCGAGTTTTGTCGAACGAGTTAGATATGTATCACTTAATAATTGAGCATGTTTCTACAGTAACGAGCGAGTTTCTACAGTAACAAGCGAGAATTCGGATTGGGCTAAACCAAGCAAATTGTCAAATGGACTGGTTTATTTACATCTCTACTTACAAATTCTACACAACTCCCACACAACCCCCTCTCACATTAGATGGGACCCACATACATGAATCCCACACAATGTGAGAAGGGTTGTGTGGGAGGAGATGTAAGGGCCATTTCAAATAGACTTGACTCAATCTCAGTACATTTAACAAATGAGTCGAGCGTGAACAGAATATTATGCTCAATTATTAAATAAGACATACTCATATAAGTTTGACTCATTCGTGTGTGTGTGTATATAGATTAACATCTTATATAAATGTAAAATTGTTATACACCATATGTTGTGGTTATATTTATATACTTATATACTACTAAGTATATATAATATATCATATTATAACATGTAACCTAGTTATTTATGCTTATATTTTAACTATAGCCTATAATTACATACCAGTTACTTATGTACCTAAGTAATTAACCCTTTTAAAATGTAAATATATAACATATGATATGATTACTAGTGCTTAAATTAACTAGTTAGTAGTTACATATTATATAGATATACTATTGTAACTATTGTACAATGTTTATCCTAGGTATTTCCTACAAGAAATGTCTAAGTATTAAAGTATATAACTATATACATATATACTATATAACATATGGTTAACTATAGTTATATATAATATACTAGTTACTCTCATATGCTATAGTCTATAGTCATAGCTTATGGTTACTATAGAGTTATAGTTATATACTATATTTTGAAATTCATAAAGAAAATGAAAAATGTTAATGCTACAATTAACCATTTGAATTGAGATGTATCATGTCATGTTGACATGCCAAGTTCACATACCAACTAAACCGAAGCATTTGATTGGACAAATGATATGGAAAGGAAAATAGCAAGAAAAGAGAATGATTTCTTTAAACTTTAAACTTGAAACAACTTTTTTTATGCACATCCAGTGACTGATTGAATCCTAGATCCAAAACCTCCCAGATATGTATAGCAAAATGTTCAATGGGCCCAATTCCAACTTCATGGTTTGGATATTCAAATTTTGACAGGCCCAATTTCAAAATCATGTTTACACAATAGAAAAGGACAACCGAAATAATAAGGTTGTTAAAAAGAGTGAATGAATTATGTGATGTCTGGAGTAGACTTTTAGGGTTAAATCCAAAAATAATCCTGGTGACTTCATGTTTATCAAAACACTCTTTTGGGTTTTAGAAAGTAATAAAATTGGTCATTGAGGTTTGTTCTTCTGTCCATAACCCGTCAAGCCCGCTTGTCACTTGTGCCAAAAAAGCCACGTAAAAACCTAAGAAATGATAAAGAGGGACCTTTAAACAGCCCCCCTCCTCTCTTTTTTAATAAAAAAATGCAATTTTATTAAAAAAGAAAAAACAAAACAATAAAAAGTACACTTTTTTGAATAAAATTATATTTTTTGTTGAAAAGAGAAGGCGGGGGGCCGATTAAAGGTCCCCCTCTATCATTTCTCTGTAAAACTTATCAAACATTGTTACATATAAATCTTTTTCTAACAACACACCCCACACAAAAAGGGTCACGAGGCTAAAAGATCATGCGACCCACTCTCTCTCTCGTATTAGGGTGGGTCGCAAGGGACCAAACCCCACTATCGTAACTACCTCCGCAAGGCAGGAGGTGCTCCCGTTACCCATCTTAGCACAAGAGGTGATTGCGAGCCACCCTAACAAAGAGAGGGTGGGTCATAAGAGCATTCCTAGCAGCTTCTCTTCCCTTCCCCTTCATTTTTCTTAAATGTAGGAAATAAAATTATTTTTTGCTTCCCTATCAAAAAAACACCCCACAGCAGCTTCTCTTCATTTTTCCCTATATCATTAAAATATTATTTTGTTACTTTTACTTTAATTAAAAGTAAGAAAAGAAAGAGATAAAGTAAGAGAGAGATTATATTTTTAGAATAAACAATTGAATGGGAGGTGAACAGTGTTTCCCAATGCATTAGGAAGCACTGTTCACTTTCCTAGGGAACAGATAATTGTAGGGAAGCTGCTGTGGAATGATTTTTTTAACTTTCTTAAAATTTTCTCTAAAATTTAGGGAACAGATCCCTTGTAGGGAAGCTGCTAATAATGCTCTAAGGTGAGGGTTCCCAATGAGCTCCCTCCTTGGGATGGCATGGGTCACTAGAGAACTCCACTAGCACCAGCAGAGTTTTTTTTTTTTTTTTTTTTAAAGAATATATTGATATGCTAAAAGAAAATGATAAAAAAACTACAATTACACAATTTCTGCACAACAATCACTCATATGGTAGTAGGCCCCACCCATGTGAGAGTAATTGTTGTATACAAGCTGTGTAATTGTTATTTTTCTATTACTGCCCAATTAAAATTTTGACTAAAAACAAATAGACAAAATGACTGATCTTTATAAACTTAAAAAGGCTCAAAGGCTAATTATATTAGTTTCTAAACCCTAAAAGGAGTATTTTAAATTTAACTCAAAATTTTAATTGGAAAGCCCGTTGCAAAAACAGTGAAGTCGGCCGACCCAGCCGGCCAGCCGGCCTTCCGGCCCATTGTCCGTAGTGCAGATGATTCCATCGGAAAAGACGATTTGTAGAGCTTTGTAGAATTGTGTAGAATCTCCAAAGTAATGATTATATAATCCGCCGTTGCATCATGGACCGGCACTGTCCACCTCACTAAAGTAACAGGTTCAACTACTTTTTATCCTTTAATCTATTACTTTTTGAAAAGTTACAATTAAATTAGAAGACCTGAAATACCAACTGGGTGAACTTTGAGTGATGAGTCTAGCAGCAATTTCTTTAATTTTTTATTTTTTTTTAATAAATATAAAAAATAAAAAATCTAAAAAAAATTATTAAAACAGATTTCCTTTTTGTCGTCTAATCTAATGAAAGATTAAGATAATCCAAAAATGGTAATTCATTTCTCAATTACCATTTCAGAATAAGCATATAACTACAAAAATATTTATATTAAAAAGGCACAAAGACGCGTTACGAAAATTACAACCCCCGCACCCCGCAAGATTCATCCCCAAACGTGGCGAGTTTCTATTGGATCCTATTTTAGAACACCATACACTGCTAAAATATTAAATTAAAAACGAAAATGAAGAGAAGACAAAAATCTCAGAAGGATCCACGTGACCGCCTCACAGTCACGTGCTCATCTACCTCTGAGCTCGTCGCGGCTCCGATTGGAGCTTCGAGGGAGGGTTCGAGAAGCTTCTAGAGAGTGCAGCCGCAGAAGAGGAAGAAGAAGCACAGCATGGAGACCAAGGCCACGGACTCGAACGCCGAGATCAGCGCCCACGCGACGTCGTCCACGATCCACGAGAAGCTCATGAGCAAGCCCCGCGTGGCCCACCTCGGCGCCAGGTACGAGGAGACGAAGCTCGGCCACCTCGAAACCGACGACCGGCCGAGCGAGATCACACACTCGAGGTCTAACCACCGAAATGCTGACGTGGCCCACGACATCTCTCTCCCCACTCTGGATCTTTTTTTTTTTTTTCAGATTTTTTCTAGCATGTTGGTAAAAGTTGGGGTGGGGGGTTTAGTTTATATAATAATGCTGGTCAAGTAGGCAATGATAAGCTGCTTTGGTTGTGTAGTTTAAAAAAGGCTTTGCAGTGGGACCCACACGTGGGGGCCAGTTATCTGACGGTGGGGGAAGAGGATGGACAGGCTGGATACTGGATAGGGGGTACTTGGATATGAGCGGCACTGATCATTTCTAGTCGGAACTGTGTAGGGATATGGTAATGAGAGGTGTGTTGAGTTCGGTGTGAGGACGAGAGTCACAGCCGCAGGATGACAGAGACGCCTACGTGGACGGCTGTGATTGAAAGTTTCCCGATGTGATTCCGGACAAAAAGACTAGGAAAGGTTTCGGTGGCAACTGCCACCGGCATGTACGACAACAGACGTGCCTAATTTTGAATTTTTACTTGGGAGGGAAATTTTTGGGTCCAAACTTAAAATCGAAACTCGAAAGTATTTTTTGTCTTGTTTTTTGTAAATGGGGCATGACGTCAGAGCAATATGCACCGCCAAATATTCGCAAAAATTGTAAAACTAATCATTTTAAATACATCATTACACAGAAATTTAAAATAAATAATAATATTTTAAATATTTTTTTTTTAGTTCTCTATTTTTTTAAAATAAATAAAAGCATTAATAAACAATTCAAAACATAAAACTCTCACAAAATACTCTGAATTTCTTCTTTATATTTCGTCACCAAAAATATATCTATTTTATATTGCTTACTCGGGTTTGGACACTATAAGTTAAACCTTTCACTTTCCAGCCTTTTGAATTTCTTCTTCCCTCTCATTTTTTTATTTATTGTATAGGATACATATTTGTCAAATAATTCTCATTTCCCACCATATTTTTTCTTTCAGTATTTCAAAATTCAAATTAGTATGGGAAAGTGGCTTAAAATTTATTCATATATTTAATTATAATATTTTGAAGTTAATATTTTTTTTTTTTTAAAGAAGTAAAAGTAATAGAAGGGGAGGGAAGAGAGTTGACATACCAGGCTAAAGCCTTTGATGATTTCATATGATGGTTGATTATGGTGATGTGTGTTTAGAGTTGGTGGCCGAATGGGGTTAGAAAACGGTGGGGCAGTGATAGATGAGAGGAAGAAAATAGTAGTGTTTAAGAAAATGATTAAAACAAAAAAACTCTAAAATTAATATTTAAATAAAATAAAATAAAATTATAAAGTAAGCATCCTATCATATTATATATTATAACGTTAATATTTGCTCTTCCTATAATTATTTTTTCATAACAGAGAGGTTGCCTTTTACACCTCAAACCTTGGCCTTATACAAACTGATAATAAAATAAAAAGATTAAGGAAATAAAGAAAATATAAAGATTAAGGTGGTTCGGCCTATAGTCTACATCCATACGTTAAAGTTTTATGAGCTACATATTTTATTCATATTTAATTTGAGTACAAGGCTCTACTTATAGAGCTTCACATATGATTTGAATAATTTTAAATACAAGCATATCCCTTAGATTATGGTTAACAAATCACTTAATTTACGATAATCAAATCATTTGAATTCTTTGATTGATGGGATACAAATTAACAGTTATCTTAAATGATTTTTATCCTTTAACATAATGGTCCATTAGCTGAAGAATGGCTACTATGGCCTGAATTAGAACATCGGTTACTATGACCGAAACCTTGATTTCAGCAACTTTGGCTGGTATCGGTTACTTTGACCAGAATTTGAACTTCGGCAACTCTGGCCGGCATCGGTTACTTTAACCAGTATTTGAACTGCAGCTTCTTTTGGCCGGAATGGGGCCAACTGTCGGCCTAAATGGGCTACGTAATCACACAAATGCCTAATCCAATATTAATATTAAATTAAAACCAGAAAATGACGGAGAACAAAAGAGATCTAGATATCTAATGTTAGGGACCAATGTTCTTTAGCTTGGGACAGACCATATTTCCATTGCCATTTTTTAAAAAATAAATAAATAACAAACAAAAAAAATTAAAGAAAATCAATAAAAGAAACAAAGGAGTTTTCGTGACTGATTGAAATCAATTCCGAACAAAATATAAGTTAAAAAAAACAATTTTAAATTGCAATTCAACTAGTGTTAGTATATAGCTCTGATACCATATATAAATTAATAATAAAATAAAAAAGATTAAGGAAATAGAAAAAATACAGAGATTAAGGTAATTCGGTATATGACCTACATCCACACGTTAAAGTCTTATAGACTACATATTTTCTTCATATTTGATCCTACGTATAGAACTTTACATGTGATTTGAATAATTTCAAATACAAACATATCAATTAGATTAGGATTAACAAATCTTTTAATTTACTGTAATCAAATCATATAAATCCCTTGATGTATGGGATACAAATCAATAGTTATCTTAAATTAGAGGTGTAAATCCGGCCGATAACCGATAAATCAATTTGGTACCCGGTTGAAAAAAAATCGGTAACCGACTACCTGAAACCGGTTACCAATTTTAGCATTTTAATATATCCTGTTATAACCAGGAAATTGGTTATATAAACGAATAAAATATGAAATTATTAATGGTGTGTTTGGGTATCGAATATTTCGAATATGAATAATATTCTGAATCTGATTACGGATTTCAAGGTAATGAAAATGTGTTTGGATGTTGAATATAATTCAGATTTTTTTCGAATATGTGTTTGGGTGTTGAATTTGGAAGATTGAAAAAAAGTGTTTTATAATGGTAGAAAGTGGTTAGAAATGATTGGATTATATGAAAAGTTGTGTATAATGATTGGTGTTATGAAAATAAGTGTTAATTTTTAAAAATTGAAAAAAAAAAAAAGTTTTTTAATAGTATGAAATGATTAAAGATGATTGGTTTGTATGAAAAGTTGTGCATAATGATTGGTATGGTAAAAAATAATAAAACTAATAATAAAAAAATTACAAAAAAATTAAAAATTAAAACTAAAAACTAAAAAAAGTATAATTATATTTTCATTTTCATTTTTATTCTTTTTTTTTAATAATAATTAAAAAAAAAAAAAAAAAGAGAAAAAAAGAAGAAGAAAATATAGGTGGCAGCCATCCTTTGGGAGGGGGGTGGCCTACGAGCCACCCCCATTTTCCTATTTTTCTTTGAAATATATATATATATATATATTTGCTTTTGGATTTTAGTTATTTTTTTCAATTTTTTTTTTAAAAAAAATCTATAATGACATGTGTAATACCCCGTATTTTTAAATATGAATATAAATATTTATTTACTAAGGAACATTTACCTTTATTGTTTTAGTTATAGTTCAATAAAGATTTAAACGGACCTTAAACTTTGAAATTACGAAAATGTGGTCAAATGAACTCCGTTTTGGTCGATTCAAAAGTCAAAACGCTCGTCTCAAAATCCTCTAACTACCCTCCGAATTTTATAATTTTTAGACTTCGTTAAGGGTACGAAAACACCTGCGAAAACTGCTGCATCTGTTTTGGACGAAATTAATGTATAATTGAGGGCCCATTCTATTCCTACATGAAACCAGCCCAACCCATGTGGATCCAGCCCACATGATTTAAACAATCATGTCCAGCCCACGTTGCAACCCAGTCCCAGCCCATCCTTCACGTAAGTAACAGCAGACATGGAGTTAAGCAAACTACCGTTTGATTGATGAAAGGCGTCCAGATGCTGTGTTTCTCCTCAGCACGTACGTCATGCATTACGTCACCCACATGACTCTCAACTTGCTACACACGTCTATGATTTCCAGCCCTTGATCACATTTCTCCAAATTGATCCAAGCCATCCAATTCATTGTAAAAGAAGGTGCTTCCCCTTTGATTCACGCACAGCATCTTCTCTTCTTCGTTCCCAGTTTCTCTATGCAGAAACTCTCCTTCTCTCTTTCTGTTTTTCTCATTCGGCCAGCAGCATTGAAAAGTAGAAATCTTCCTCTTAAACTCTCTCTTGCTCACCTTCGGCTTCTCTTAATTCCCAACAGAAGAATTCTCACTCAAAACACCTTAAACTTTCTTTTGATTCTCTTCCCTTTCTTCCTCAGTTTCGGCCAAGCAAGATAGGAAATTCTCTCAGTTTTTGCCCCTCTCTCTCTCTGGTTGCAGAAAACACAATAAGAAAAGAGGAAGAGAATAGCAACAATATCTCATTGTAAGTCCCTCTTCCTCTAGTTTTCTGTTGGGTGTGTGCGTGCGTGTAGGTGTAAGAAAACAAGTGAAACAATAAAAAGGAAACAAAAGGAAGGAGAAAAAGTAAAAGAAAAGAGACAAACAAAAAGAAGGGATCTAGAAGTCTCCAAGGGGTCTCTCGGTCAAGCACACAGAAAGAAAAGAAGCCAAAAAGAATAAAAGAAAATGAATAAAAGGAAGAGTTGTGTTCTCGGTGATTGTATATATAGAAAAGGAACAAAAAGTAGTCTATAGAAAAGGACAAAGGAAGGTAGAAAAAGGAAAAGAAAAAGATAGAATAAAGAAAAAAGGATTTTTTTTAGAATTAAATAAAGCTTTGTTTTAAAGCTTGTGATTTTATGAGTTTTAATAAGTACTAATATTTTAAGTTGTGTTTTAAAACTGGCTTTTCAAGTAGCGCAAAAGATTTATAAAACATGTTGTTGTAATGCCTAAGTAAAAAGTTATTATTTTACAAAAGCGTTTTTACGCCGCCCTAATATTTTAAAATATTTTAGGCGTTATTGATATTAATGCCGTTATTATGTGTTTAATTAATTGACGAAAGAAAAGAAATAATAAGGAGAAGATACCTTAGTTTCAGTTTTAGGTTTTAAATCTCATAATATTTCTCTAAACTTTTTATTGTAATTTATTTAGGAGAAGGTAGCAAAAATACTGCTGAGAAAATACCAGGTAAGGGAAACACTATCTCAAAACCCCGGCAAAGTTTTAGTAAAACTCTTTCAAAAGAAAAAGTCGGGAATTTTCTAAACTCTTTCAACTCTTTTAATATTACTTGTCTTTTTATATTACCATTATAAATATGCTCTTGTTATATGATGTGATTGAAATCTCATGTGATTATACTTGGTTTATATTTGATACATGTGCACCATATGAGTATAGATGATGATATCATAGTATATGTGTTACATGTGCACCATATGAGCAAAGGTTGATGATATCATAGTATATGTGTTATATGTGCACCATATGAGCAAAGGTTAATGATTTCATAGTACATGTTTTATATGCACACAGTTTTACCCCCGTGGTACCATGTCATAGACGATCCGGATCATATATGTGTTACGTGTTATGTGCTATGTGTTATGTGGGTAGCATGGCAACCACACGGAAGGACTAAAGTGTGGGCTACCGGCCGGGGAGGCCTTCACCTAGGGAAGTTCCCAACCCGGTACGGCTCTCCCCTGTGACGACAGGATGGGCTCATAGTCGTCTTTCGAGACGAGCCAAACGTGCGCCGCTCATGGTTAATTAGCGGATATTGGACCAAGGGTGATTAAAACTTACACGTAGCATAAATAATTCATGCACCATTTTACATTTGATATAATTGTATGTCAATTTACTGTTTCTTTACTTGCTAAATTATTTGAATTCTATTTAGAATTCCTGAAAAGAAAATTACACTATTATTGTTGTGTTTTCCTTACTGAGTTGTCGAACTCACCCCCTTCTTTCCCCAAATTTTTTCAGATGACACTGTAGACCGGAGTCTTTTCGTTATGGATGGCATAGACCCTACCCCTAAGAGCAATAGATCAATAAAGACCGGCCTAACTTTTGTATTGTGCATATTTATTTTGAATTTCTGAAAATATGATGTAATAATTAAAGAACTACTATGTATATATTCTTATAATGAAATATAGCCATGCGCTATTCCTGGAAAATTGTGTGCATGTTTTAGATTATAGAGATGTTTTATAGCTCAAGTTCGCGTTCCCCTTATATCCCAAAACGGGGGCGTGACAACATGTGGCATGAGTAATATGGACATATCTCGCCCAATGTGGCATTTTTTCAAAGGTTTTGGTAGTTTGAGCCTTTGAGAGACCGAAGTCGGAGTGTTAGCAATTTTTGGGGCTAGACACAATACCGGTGGTAATTTGGGGGACTAAACTGTAATTTTTCTTTAATCTTGATAATGATTGAAATATTCATTGTATACTAATTAAAAATTGAGTATTAAATTTTATGGACTAATGATTTTAATTTATTTTGCTTTATTAAATCTAAGATAAACACGTTTTTTTGTTTTAATTTTATGATTAATTTTAGTTAATTTTATTTAGTAACGAATATTTTTTCGAGTTTAATATAAATTATTTCCTTCTCATTTCTCGTGAAAAATGCCTATTTCATTCTCGTTAAAATTAAATTACTTATCTGCTTTAATTCAAAATCATAAACCGTTATTATCGACATATTCATTTACCACAAATTAATTTGAGCAAGATATATCTAACATAAAATAAAGAAACTAAAAGCAAACAAAAAATCTATGGAAAGGAAAAAGAAACAGATAGGTACATTATGAAGAAAGGTTGGCATTCAGTCAAATGCATAGCTCCATTACCGTTCATGAGCGGTACTGAAAATAAAAAAAGGTTCAAGTAGCGATCTCTAGGAATATCCGACATATATTATACAATAAACTGATACCAATAAAAGCAAAATATATGATATGATAAACCACCCGCATTACAAACCAAACCCCTTCAGGCGAAGATGAGAACCAACAAAAACAATAACCCTAACAAACAAAGGACGCAAATCCATGTAATACCACAACATCGCATAATGCCCCCGACAAGCCACGGCATGCCCGATGCGTTGCCCCGCGCATGTATGTGCACAGCGGGGTCCTCGTGTACCGGTTCAGCAAAATTTTGCATCAACTCATCTTCCCAGTAGAAACCCCCGGGATGATTCTACAATAATACATTAAAACGAGATGAGACTGCCACTGCAACATACACTTAAACATAAAAATCATTAACATGTAAATGTTGGTTCAATTTGAGGCCAGCGTTTTTTTACGAGTTCATACCTTTCTTAGGGGACACTTGTAGAAACGCCGCATGTAGTTCCTTTCTGTTCTTGAAACGAGGAGTCTCATGGGTCCAGCACCACATGTACAGTTCACCTCGACGTCCATGTCTACTTGGTAATGCGTTAAGAAAAATTAAAAAAAAAAAAAAAAAAAAAAAAAAACTTGTAAAACAAAATTAATACGGGTACAAAATCGTACATAAGAGTATATTTTACTCGAAATTAACCAAACACATGCGTAAAACCACAACCATACGTAATGCATATCCAAAACAAAAATTCACTACTTGTACAATATAATTGCAAATTTTTAAATTTCCTGCATTCTAGTGTCCATGACGGGTATCCCACATTGCTTGTGCAATGCCTTCTCTAAATTGGGCCATTTCAACGGAAGCTGCTTGGGAGAAGTCATAATGTCCTGAATTTGATGAGCCTGCCTCATCGTTGTTGCCATAATCATCTGGGTGCTCACTCATGTCTGCCTGATCGACGTCCATTTCCGGTTCTGCTGCATCATTGCCGCTGAAGATTTCATCATTCGGATTGTGTACCCCGACAAAGTTGTGTAGCGTGCAACATGCCAATATAATGCTAGGTTGACGCACCAATAAGTACCCAGGGATGCCATTTAATATACGCCATCTCCTCTTCAATCTAGCGAAGCAGTTCTCGATGATCATTCGCAACGATGAGTGCCTAAAGTTAAATAGTTCCTTGTACCCACGTGGCAACGGCCTGTTGCGATAAGTGTTGAGATGGTACCTCTCCCCTTTATATGGAGGCAAAAAACCCCGCGTACATGGATACGCTGAATCAGCCACGTAATAGTGCCCTTCATAAATAATGCAATAAAAATGTCAATATAGAAACAGACAGAAGGAAAATGTCTGATGTATACTTAAAGGCATTTTGACTACAAGGTACACACCATCTGTGGGCCACTCAAAACCGTTGTCACCTGTAACAGCATCCTTAAATACGAGACCATCGTTAGCTGTTCCCTCCCAACCAACGTACACGAACGTGAATAACATAGCGAAATCGCATATTGCCATCACGTTGTGTGTGCAATCATTTTTCCGGCCACGAAAGAGGTGTTGGTGTTCGACTGGGACTTCCGCCTTTATGTGTGTGCCATCGATCGCACCAATACAATCCTATCAAAATATAAGAAATAACAAAAATAATAAATCATAAAACCGGGGCATTCTATATAGTATTTGAAAGGTGACATTAATATAACATTGTTGTGTTACAAAAGGACATGAACTCACCTTGAACCAAGGATAATATTTGGGATCATCGCTTACATGTGGGGCCACCCCAGTCCTGTGACGAACTCTAATGTAAATCCTCGCTAGATGACCCACTGCACCAAGCACCGTCTTGATATGGCGGTTTATTGTCTCAGTGGAATGTTGAAAGCAATCTGACGCGACCCGCTGCCCCTGGCTGTGGCCGATAACCACAAGAAATATAGCCACACTTTCCTCAACCTCAACGTTCCTTGTACTCCTCTTGAGTTGGCACTCCCTCAACTCAGTACACAACGTTATAAACTGGAGTTGCTCCATGCGGAACATTTCCTTAAACGGCGATGGGTTACCGTTCAGCATGCACCTTATATACATAGCCCCTCGTAATGGCAAATTGCATGCCGGCATTTTGCAGTTTCCATCGTCATCGTCATCGTCATCTGATATGTCTAGCACAGCCAATATCAAATTTATTTCGTCATCAAATTCCTGTTCACTATCCTCATCCATGGCGTCGAAAGGGATGTTAGATCCATCCATCCTACCAACGGACACATTTGAGTTTAATACAGCTTCAAATAATTTGTACAACATACCAGTAAACATAGATTCAATTCAATTATTGTCACATATGCACACAGTAAAACACATATCACCAATCATACCACATTGCAATAACTAATACCGAAGTTACATTAAACTAACATAATTGGTCCTCAAAGTTAAGTGAAAATAGAAGAACACATTGCATCCGAATATAATTGTCTCATACTTAATACCTAAAATACAAAACAAACATAAATTACCCTCAAAGTTAAGTACAAATACAAGTAGCTATTTGTAATCTTATCCTGCCTGTCAATCATCAAGGGGCTTCTGCTTTTTTAGCCAGATCAATCTGCGTGCTCTTGTCATGCGGATCCATGCGGCTTGAATTTGTTCATCCATCAGGGCAACTGTTGCAGCTACGTAAACCTCGTCACTAACCTCATGCTGCAACTCGTCCAGGAAGTCGAGAGCACGATCCATCGGGAGTGCGGATCTGGCAGTGCTGTGCTGTTGTGTGGAACTCATATCCGACTGACTCCGCCGAAGCAAGATGTCTTTCCTTGCCTTCGCCATCTCCCTTAACTCGTCGTACAAAGCTTGCTTCGAAGCCACCATCGCGCTTTTCGTTTGCTTGGAGGCGTTTTTGCCTGAGGATCCTTTTCGTGTAGATCCCATATTGACGCCCAGTCCAATATCCCGTGCTAGGTCAGATGGTGTATCCTCCACCATCGGCTCTTTCCCCCTGCGCCTACCTCCACCAAATGAAGGTCCACCGGCCTCATCATCATGAGGACTGTCGAGGTCAACAAATGCCTGTGACGGATAACCTTTTGCTCGACCCGTACGACCAGCCCCACCACTATGCACGTGCATACCCTCCGTCTGCATACGGTGCATGAGACGTTCTTCCTCATCGGCGTTAGGCGGGGAATGTGCGGAGGATCGGCGGAGAATGCCCGTTGCAGTGGACCGATCAAAAAGGATCCCCAGCTGCTCATAGTTACGGCACCCCTTTGACTTGAAGCGTGTGATTCTATCATCGACCTACCAAAACCCGAAAAAGGCACTCAGTTTACATTTAGATGTTTTTCATGATTTCTATAAAAGATTGATCACACTGAGGTAATTTGGGATAGAGCATACCATCTTGGCACGCTCCCATTGCGTCGGGGTCCCACTGACGGTGTTTAATATAGGGTCCCAGCCGAAACCGGTTTCATGATTTAACAGGCCTGAGAAGTCTGTGTGGTCTTTACGAAACTTGTTGTACTTCGTCGATAGTTGGGTAGGAGTAAAAACCCTAATGGCCCTCGCATTCATTTTATTGGTCAGTTCCAGCCATGTATTTTTGGTCACGGTCCCTCTGACAATGGTACCGTTATGCACACATTCTAGAAGAAGTTCGAGCAACATGTCAGCTTCCTCAGGAGTCCACTCAATTCCCTTTCCTTTTGGCATGGCACCTCGTTTTCTATAGTATGGAGTGAAAAAGTAGGGCCATTAATTTGCTATAGTTATGACGTAAGGAAAAATATCCAACCAAAAGCACATGAAGTTGACATATTTGTACATAGCCCCTCACACTACCACCTCATTCTCCATATCCCCTCTAATGACAGCGATGCATTGTATGAAAGTATATTTTTTTTATAGACACAATTGGTATTTACGAGGGACATTGACTATAGAATTTAAATTAATTACAATCTAAGATTCCAATATATGCCTATAGTAAAAAAGTTATAAAATGCATTATTTGTACAGCATACATTAAGAAACAGGTTGTGAGGTACCTTTCGAATATGAGATGTTTTTAACGCGTGAAGAAAACACTGCTTCTTGCTTCTCGTCGAATATGGCTGTATAAAATGTAGCATGAATTTAAGACAACATTTAATTTGTGCTATGAGCATGTTAAATCTACCACAAAGTTATAATTTGTGGTTAGTTTTTTTAATTTGTGCCGGTTTTGTTTTAAAGTTAAGAGTGGTTCGAACACAATTTTTTTTTAAAGATATGAGTGTGTTTTAAATTAATTTGCTTTTCATAAATTTTTTATTACTTTGTGGTTTTTTTTTTTTTTAATTTGTGCCAATTTTGTTATGAAGTTAAGAGTGTTTTAAAGATAAATTTATTTTTTTTCAACATATTTGTTACAAATATGAGTGTCTTGTTTATAAATTTTTTTTGATAATGTTTTGATTTGGGGGTATTATTGTGCCCATTTTCATTTTTTTTTTATTTTTTTAAAATTTTTAAATTTTTGAAAGATATGAGTGTCTTTTAAATTAATTTGCTTTTCATAAATTTTTGATTACTTTGTGGTTTGTTTTTTTCAATTTGTGCCAATTTTGTTATGAAGTTAAGAGTGTTTTAAAGATAAATTTATTTTTTTTCAACATATTTGTTACAAATATGAGTGTCTTGTTTATAAATTTGTTTTTGATAATGTTTTGATTAGGGGGTATTATTGTGCTCATTTTCATTTTTTTTTTCAATTTTTTTTAAAATTTTTTTTAAAGATATGAGTGTGTTTTAAATTAATTTGCTTTTCATAAATTTTTGATTACTTTGTGGTTTGTTTTTTTAATTTGTGCCAATTTTGTTATGAAGTTAAGAGTGTTTTAAACATAAATTTATTTTTTTTCAACATATTTGTTACAAATATGAGTGTCTTGTTTAAAAATTTGTTTTTGATAATGTTTTGGCCATAAAAAAAAAAAATATATATATATATATATATATATATATTTGTGTATTGCCAAAAAAAAAAAAAAAACAAACAAACAGAAAGCCATATAAATAGCATCTATAGTTGTGGTCAGTAAAAACAATTAGTTTTGTATATTGATCAATGGATCATATTATGCTATTTTTTTTTCTTTTTTTTTTTCAGTGTTTAGATAGTAAATTAGTTTTTGGTAATGGTTTGATAAGTTAAAAAAAAAAAAATACATCAGAGTGTGTTGTGATTTTATTTTCAAAGGTTTGAGTGTTGTGTACTAAAAATGTGTTTTTGACTAAATTCCGATTAATTTGCTTTAATTTTTTTGGGTTAATCTGTTTTCTACTTGTCCACACATACTTTTTAAACCTTTGTTAAGTAAAAAAAAAGGGACAGATTGTCAAATTGGCACCAAGTCTATTGTAATTTGGCATATTGTTGTTATCCTAAGTCCTAATCAAAAAACAATTTGCACTTTTTCTACAAATTCATTCAGAAAATCTACTTGATGTTATGAAGTCGAGAAAATAGAAAAAGGGACATTGACAATTATTTTGTAAACACACGAGATGGATGTGACCAAGAGAAGAACACACTAAAACAAAAATCACCTCCACGGAAATTATTTGGTCTAGAATTCTACTAGTATGAGATATATTTTTGTTAAAAAATAAAGGATGTCCATTAAAAAAATTACAACAGATCAGTTGTCATGCCGGTCCATTAGATATGATTCAAAAAAATAATTATACTTGCAACAAAAAAAAAAAAAACAATAATAATAATTATACTTAGAAGAAAAAAAAAAACACAGATCAACGAAAATTATGATCTTGAAAATCCAAACAAACAAACAGGAACAACATTTGAACATTAAAAATGGAATACCTATTTTAAAAAATAATAACAATATAATAAATCTCTATAACAGTCTCTTAAACACAAAAAAGTTCTTGTACAAATTACATAGAAAAAAATGAAACCATAATCAACAACAACAAAGACGAAATTGAAACTAACCCTCCAAGACCGTGTTCTTGGACCGTCCACGTGCACTGTCTTAAATGGAGGAGTTGAGTATTGTTCGGTGTTGGAACCAGTTGAGGAAGAATGCTCATCCGAGGAAGAAGGCTTCTCTACAGACATTTGAGGTTTTACCTTTTGATCCACGATCTTATAGCCAATTTCTATTCACTGTGCAAGGCCGTCACTCACAACACAAAGCCCCAAAATGGTTAGTTCAGGTATAATAAATAGAATAAAAGCAAATAATCAAAAAATAACCTACCTATCTGATGGGTGAAAGACCCCAATCTTCTTTGCCAACGAATATTGCTGCAACAGGCAGAAGGAGGTGATGGAAGCCTGAAAAGCACCCTGACACGCTGCTTTTCAAGCAATAGTAACAAGCAGCATCTTCTACCTCAGGTTTCTTGTTCGCCAGGAAGAAGAAAATGAGGGAAGCTGCGGTTTACACCCACAAGAGTTCACACCTAACGTGTAGAGTCTGAGCATGTGATAAGACAAAAGCTTCAATTACTCTTCCAAGAAAAAGCAAATTTTTTGAGATTATTTGATCTCGATGACCCAATAGAAAAAAATTAAAAAAAATAAATAAATAACAAGGCCTTGGATGTGTTCACGTACAGCAGCAAATTTATGAGTTTGCACACAATAAATTCCCTTCCTCTCCTACTGGCCCCCCCCCCCCCCGGTACACGTACAACAGCAGCTCTTGTGCACCTGGTCTTACCCGATGAATGCTGCAGTGACTGCAACTCCCCCCTCTTCGGTCGTCGACGACAACAATGAAAGGAACTCCTTGTCTTCCATCTCTGCAACTTTCTTGTCTTCCATCTCTGGGACAAAGAATGGATTTTATTTTGAATGGATTTTATTTTTTTCAGAATAAACCAAAAAAAAAGGTATGGGTGAATTTTAAAAAATATCACAATAAGACAAATAGGAGAAGTTTCAGTTACTTTTTGACTTTCTCATCCTTGTATGCTATAACTTGATGGAAAAAGAAGGCATTTGGTGCATCACTGAGGAGAGGGCTGAAACGTGTTGATCTCGAAGAAGGCTACCTGCAACTCTGCCAGACTAGTTTCTAGGTAATTGAATCCTCTATAGCTACTTTGCTGTTCGAGTTGTAGTCCCCAGGAAGTCTGATTTCTGCCAGCTCTGAATTAACGCATCGACTCACCTTGAAATTCAAACTTCATTCAATCTTCATTCAAACTTCATTCAAGTGCCAACCGGGTATTATTCAACTTGGATCCGGATTTCCCGGTTTGAATATTGAATAAACATCCGAACCAAACACACCATAAATTACCCTTATACCCTAGTTTTACCCTGGTGTTAGGCATTCTTTTCCTTCCACTTTGCTTTAGCAGATACTACTCAAAGCTCTCTGCCTCTCTGCACCTCACTACAACTAGTCAGCCTCTCCATTTTTAGCTTCCTCCTCCTCCGTCTGCCACTCTCCTCCCAACCCAGGCCCAAATGACCCGCCCCCACCCATGGTCTGCATCATAGGCAGCGGCATCGGCGGCTCCTCCGTTGCCCACTTCCTTCATCGCTACTCCTTCAACCCCTTCATCCTGTGCCTCTACGGCTCTGCCTCAACCGACACCAATTAGCCAGTGGCGATGGTTGTGAACGACAGACCGTTGAAGAGGATGAAGAGGAAGGTCTTCAAGGATTTCCACAACTTCTTTCGTTTTCCTCCCGCACCAGAGGAGGCTGACAGCAGCCCTGGTGCTACCCTCCCTGCTGACCTGGCAACTCCTGTTCCGAGTTGCGGACTGTCCAAATCTGGTGGTCGTGACCCTCCACATGGTGGAGGAGGACGTTACCGGATCTACTCGTCGATCCGTTTACTGTGACCAATGCCGAGTCGTGGGCGATTCTTTTTCTTCACTGTTAAGATGCTCAAAAATTTAAAATCTAATATCTATTTTTAAAATTTTAGTACCCGGTCTGAATAACCGGGGTAGCCGGTTAACCGGCTATCCGGTCATCGAAGTCGATAATCGATTGGCAATTTTTAATAACTGGCTACCACAAAGCCATTTACTGATTTTAGGTTCTATCAGAATATAAAAAAATATTGGTTTTCTCATAATTTAAGGTATATGTTCCCCCGTAGCCGAACAAATTATCATGTTTGTGAAATCATTAGCGTAACACTGAAGGTGGAGATAAACATCACTAAGCTACTCATTCCAATTTTCTATCAAAGTTGTGGTACCCTTAAGCATGTTCGGAGTCCAACTCAAATATAAACATTTAGCTCACTTTTGTTGTAATGCCCCCTCCTCTCAATAATTTATAATTATCGAAAGTTAGGGGTGTAAACCCAGAACCGGTTCTCGGTTAATGGCCAATAACCGAGAATCAGGGACTCTGAACTGAGAATCGGCTCAGGGGTCCTCGGTTATTAAATTTCAATAACTTTCTCCAAAACCGCGTACCCCCGGTTACCCTAATAAAACCGGTTATCCGAAACGGATAGTGATTTTATTTTGGAAGGAAAACATCAAAGAAAGTAAAAGAAAACCAGAGTTTGGGACAATTGTAGGGTCAAGAAATAAAAGAGTTTGGGGCAATTGTAGAGTCAAGAAATAAATGCTTAAAACTGGGTGTAAGGCACTAAGGCAGTCCGCAGAACAGAATGACGGAATTAATTATTAACAATTGTAATTTTATTGCCCATAAAACATGGTAAGTTTAATTTATTCACTGTGGCTCAGTAAATAGAAGACCAGTGAATAGTGATTGTTCTACACTGTTACATCTCATAAATTATTAAATTATGAGATGTAACAGTAACACTTAACATATTAATACTTGAATAAAATGAAAAATTACAGTTTAGTCTCACAAATTACCATCCGTTTTTCAGCTAGTCCCATAAACTGTCAAGTGTCAACATTCTGACTCCAGCCTCCAAAACTACCAAAATGTTTGAAAAATGCACATTTTGATTAAATATGCCCATAATACACCTGTCACGTGTCATTTTTCAATTTTTTTTAAAAAAGAAAAATAATAAAAACTAACTCACTTATGCAGCTGGAAGGGATCCTGCTTTGGGACAATCTACAAATGGAGACCGAGGAGAAGGAGCTGCCAGCCCTTATTCTTTATTCTTTCGATCGATGACCTCAATACGTTCCCAGGGGAAGACAAAACCCGCCTTTACACTGGAAGGTGGGGAAGGCGGGAAGCTTTGGGACAGCTATAAACCAGATCCACATTTTTTTTAAAAAAATTCGGTAAATTCTTGATTTTTCTGAATGCGAAGGTAAGTAGCTGAGAAGATATGGAGCGTGGTTCGATCTTCGTTTCTTAGCAAAACTTAAAATTAGGTCCCGTTTGGTTGTCGATAAATGGTAGGAAAGTAAGAAATTATGGCTTTTAATCTGAGATTCCTGTGTTTGGTAGCTGAGAAAATTGAAATAGAGCTTTTACGCCCTCGCTGACTCGAGGTTGTACTAATTTTTGAAATTATTAGTTTTATTATTTTTCAACTTTTGAAGCGTAAAAGACGTTATAGTAATCCTCCATTTTCCTCCTGTGTATCCGAGATTCAAACCCCGTTTGCAAATTTCTCCTCGTTTGAATTCAACCATAAATGTCACCGCGAGGTTTTGACACGCCCAAATTTGTCTATTATTAGTCTACGTTCTTGTGAATTTTCCAAAAAATAAAAATTAAAGTTAAAAGTAAATTAGACGGCGATTTAAGGCTACCCCATTCACAACCATTTTCTTTTTTTTTTTAAAAAAAAAAAAAAAAAATTAAAGATTTTTTTAGATTAGTTTTTCATTTTTTTTCTGTAGTTTTTTATTATTTTTCAATTATTATTATTTTTTTTATTTGAAAAATGATACGTGACAGTGGTATTATAGGCATATGTCGCCAAAATGAGCATTTTTCAAACGTTTTGATAGTTTGGGGGCCAGAGTCGAAATGTTATAGCACTAAACAGGAGATTTCCAACTATTTTCTCTATATTTATGGAACAAAACTACTTTTTGCTTCCCTATAAAAAAATACCACACAATAGATTCCCTTACATTTTCCTATATCAATTAAATATTATTTTTTTACTCTTATTTTATTCATTTTCTTCCTTTCCTACTTTTTCTCTCTTCCCTATATCAATTAATTATACTTCTTTTATATTAAAATAATACATAGGGAATGAATAGTATACATGTATACATAGGGAATTACTATTCATTCCCAACCCCCTCATCTAAATATAGGGTATCTGCTATTGAAGGTTTTTTAATATTTTTTATGAAATTTTCCCTAAATATAGGGAAGGGAACCAATATAGAGTAACTGCTTCTAGTGCTATTAGAGTACTAGCAGCAGTCTCCCTACCATTTTCCCTATATTTAGGGAACAAAACCACTTTTGCTTCCCTATAAAAATACATCTCATAATAGATTCACATAATTTCCCTATATGAATTAAATATATTTTTTTTTACCTTTTTTTATTATTTTTTCTCTTTCTTACTTTTATTTTTAATCTATTTCTTTTCTTCTCTCACTTCTTCTCTCTCGTCTTCTCCGGCTGATGGCAAGAATGAGTCAATGGCAAAACCCACTGTAAAAATCATCATCTCCTAGAATCATTCATAGCCCAGTTTCACAATTATTAAATCCAGTACCACCCACCGGCCGATCAACCGAAAGACCCACCGGAAATCACCCTCTGCTTTGCCAAAAATATCCTCACCTGGGTTCATCGGTGGCAACCCACCGACGATCGGCTCCTCTAGGTTCGCGGGTTCCGGCGATCTCCCTCTCCGTCTACATCTCTCTCTCTCTCTCGGGTTCATTCTCTCAAACTCCCGATCTCTCTCTCTCTCTGATCTCTTGGATTTTCTCTCAGTATCTCACGGTCTCTCTCTTTCGTCTCACCTTCTGTTCTTCTTGAAAAAAAGAACGAGTAAAAGAAAAGAAACAGAAAAAAAAAAAAAAAAAAAAAAAAAAGGAGAAGGAGATGAAGTGAAGGAGATGAAGAAGAAGAAGTGATGCGGCTGAAGGAGAGAGAGAAAGTTAGCGAGACAGATTTTTTTCATTAAAAAAAGTTATTGGGAAGCTACAGTGCTACCCAACCAAAAAATGTAAATTTGAAGTATCTACTGTGGGGTGATTTTTGTGAGATTTTGTAAAATTTTCCCTATATTTAGGGAAGGGAACCAATAACGGGAGACTGCTGTTAGAGCACTAGCATCAGATTCCCAACCATTTTCCCTATATTAAAGAAAATTTAGGGAACCAAACCATTTTTTTTTTCCCTATAAAAAAACACCATACAATAGATTCCCTTAATTTTTCCTATATCAATTAAATACTATTTTTTACTCTTATTTTATTCTTTGTTCTCTTTCTTACTTTTACCACTAAATTATTATTATTATTTTTACTTTTTATTTTCACAGTATCTCACTCTCACTCTCTCTCATTTATTTCAGTCACCGTTGCGTGGAGGCTCTTGGCCTCCTGAGTCTTGAATGGCCGAGCAGTCTTCTTCATCAGTCATCTTCTTCAACGATCCCTGGAAATCCTTCACGAAAACGAACCTGGCCTGGCTGTTTTCCTCAATGGCGTCGTTTAGGTTGCCGGTGTTGTTGCTACCATAGAGCTTGTTCTTCTTCTCTGGAAACTTCCTCAGGGATTTGACGGAGTTGAGTTCCTGAGAGCGAGCGGATGGCGTCGCTCAGCTTGTTGTGGAGGACTGGGATGGGCCCGGAGAGCTGGTTGGCGGCGACGAAAGGTTTGAGAGGAAGCGCAGATGGCCGAAGTTCGGCAAGAGCGCGCTAGAGAGATTGAACTTGTAGAGGGACAACAACTCGCTGGCGATTATCGCCTTGTTTTTTTCTTGGCTCTGCTGGAAAGGGCTGTATCGGCAGGCAATGAAGCGGAGGAACCATGAATTGGTGAAGTGGCGGTGGCCGTGAGAGTGGACAGACGCATCTTGTTGACAGACAGTGTTGCAGTGGCGGTGGCCTCGAGTGTTGCAGTGGGCTACAAGGGGAATTTGGTGAATAAGAAGAGGGAAGAGGATCCAGCGAGTGAGGGTACAGCTACATGATAGTCAGAGAGAGAGAGAGGTGTTTTTGTCTATTAAAATATTAGATTGGGTAGCACTGTAGCTACCCAAGGATGAAGATGCATAATAGGGCGTCTGCTGTGACATACTTTTTTGTAATTTTTTTTTCAAATATTCCCTATTTCAGGGAATAAAACTACTTATAGGGCATCTGCTACTAGTGTTCTTAGCAATTTGTGAGGCTAGTTGCAAAACAAATAGTAATTTGAAGGACTAAACTGTAATTTTTTCTTAATAAAACCAAAGAAATACTCTTTTCCTAAGAACTGCTAGCATCATATTGACTTTGAAGCTACCATCTATTGCAAACCGAGCTATTCTAGATGCACCCGACCATTCTCTTAAACAATAGATCCTTTACGCGCAAGAGTGACACATACTGTTGCATCAAATTTTCTCCTGAAAAAGTAAAGTAAAATATTTTTTTTAATATATTGTTATTATAAACAAAAAGTCAGTTATCCGGTTATAACCGGGTGTCTATAAAATTAATACCCGGCTTCGACTTCGGGTACCCGGTTATAAATAATTAGGTACCAAACCGGTTTTTCGATTTTTCATTTACCTGAAATTAGTTTTCCAACCAGTTATAACCGGTCAGAAATTACACCCCTAGCGGAAGTGTTGTTGTAGTGTTTCTAAATTAATTAATTAATTTGTAATAAGCTAAGATGTCGCCTCAAGCATCATAATATCAAAATATATGCAACGGAAATATAATATTGATCTTAGCACACTGGCTATTTACCTTAGTAACTTTTCCTTTTCTTTTTTAATCTCTGATATATTTTCCTTTAAAGGCTTGGAATTGTATTTGACAGTGAAATAGTTTTACTTTCCGTCGTATTTTATACCCGTATTTGTTGAAATGGGTAGCACTTTCATTTAATTATCAATTAGTTAAATTGGGGGAGTTATGAGTAATATTCTGAATTATTTACCATAATTAATTAATTTTGAAGCTGTTACATAGAATAAAAAAAAAAATAATGAGAAACTGCCACTTTCTATACTTAACCCTTGACATCTGATTTCTTTTTTATATCATACTTACTTGTCTCACTTATGGCAGTCGTATAAAGAAGGTGAAAAATCTTAAGTATGAGGTATTCACATTACTTTTCTTCTCATATTATTGATTCTTACCATTTTAGAAATTACCTTACTTACTTAGGCATCGTAGTGTCTACCACCGGTGCATGCGACAAATCATTCAAGTTGTATGATAGTCATATAATAGTCGCTTAAATAGAGTTACTCTTTTCACGATAATTAGGAATATCATATTCTGAGCATACTACTTTTCTTTAGTTAAGTAATTATAAAAAGAAATGTAGAGAAAATTTTGTTTAGTCCTAAAATAAAAAGCCCAACTAAAAAAAGTATATTCCATTAAGAGTGGGATAATTCTATAAGTCACTTTTATGTCTCTCCAAGAATGATGTGGCTTTTAAAATTACAACTTAATCAAAATTTAATAGTGATCAATCACAAGTTCAATGGTTATTTTAAAAGTCACATCATTTTTTTATGAACAAAATAGTGACTTATAGCATTACTTATTATGTAACGACATAGGAAAAAGCGTTAGCCACATCTGCGCTACAACTCTAAAAGGGACTAGTCAATTTGAAACTTTCTTATAAAGCCTAATTTCACACAGTAACTAGACAATGTGGACTTAACACCCATGAGTATCTTTATAAACCACTCACTCTATGTGAGATATTCATCTCCTCCCAATATGGGACCAGAATGTTATAAACTCATCCCTTTAAACCCTTGACGTCCACGTTAATGTCACGTCATGCTGCTCTCCAGTACCATATAACATGGCGTTACTAGTTGGCTTTGATATCATTTGTAATAACATAGGGAAAAACGCTAGCTACATCTATGCTATTACTCTAAAAGGACTAGTCAATTTAAAGCTTTCCTAAAAATTCATTATAAAACTTAGTTTCACCTATTAACTAAGCAATGTGGGACTTAGCACCCATGAGTATCTTTATAAACCATTCTCACTCTATGTGAGCTATTCATCTCTTCCCAATATGGAATCAGGGTGTTACACATTAAGAGTGCGTTTGAGATTGTGATTTTGCAGATAAAAAATGCGATTTTAAACCAAATTGTAGAAAGTGAATAGTTTGGAATTTCGCTTTTTAAAAATGCACAATTCTAAATATTAAATTGTGATTTTGTCAAATACTTAACTGCATTTTTAAAAACTACATTTTTAAATCGTATATTTTAAAATTGCTACTTTTAAAAAAACCATACTTTTTTTATTTTTTTTTTATTTTTTTATTTTTAAGATGTAGACCAATAAGCAAGCCCATATGTCATACCATCTGCATGATGAATTTCATTGAGATGCATGAACCAACGGTAACAATTTTGGTAATTGAATCCCAATTTTCATGCACGCCAGACACCATTGAGGAGGGTAGTCAATTTGAAACTCCTAGCCACGTATGCCCGGATGTGCCCCCACACGTACAAGGGGAACCTGAGCGAGCAAGTTAACTCCCCCAAAAATATAAAACGACCTTCTCTACCGAAAACAACCCTTAATCCGACCCGTCTTCAATATCTCTATCCCTCGTTCTCTCTCTCTCTCTGACACTCTGTGCTTCGAACAGTTGCGGAGCAGAGGAATTTGTCGCGGAACCACCGAAAAGCGAGGGCACAATGTCTCTGCGGCCGAGTAGCACGCGCACGGAGGTGCGGAAGAAGGCGTACAAGACGGGGGTGGACGCGGAAGAGGCTCGGAGGAGGAGGGAGGACAATCTGGTGGAAATCAGGAAGAGCAAGCGCGAGGACAATCTCTTGAAGAAGCGGAGAGAAGGCCTCCTCGGCCTTAACTCCCAACCCATTCAGCAACTCGCCGATGCGTCCCAAAACGCCGCCGCTTTGGAAAAGCGGGTATTACTCCTTTTATTTATTTGTTTGTTTTTTAAAATTTTTGTACCGAGTCTGGGCAGTTTTGGGTTTATGATTGATGGGTTTTTTTTTTTTTGGATTTATTGATCTGAAACTTTTACTTTGATGAAAGATGTAATTTTGGGTTGATTGATTGATTTATTTTTTTAAATTTTGGGGATTTGGTTTGTGGTTTGTTTGGTTGATTAGAAAATGTAGGAAAAGGGGAGGAATTTGGATTTCAAAGCTTAGGATTTTGGTGGTTTGGGAGACGGGAAAAGTTACATATTGGTCTAGATATAGGTTTATCGTTTTGATTGATGGCTTTTTGTGGGTTTTCTTGTTTTCTATGTTTGGTTGCGAGAAATGTAAGATCAGAAGTTGGATTCTTTGGTTTCTCGCTGTTTGGAGATGAGAGAGAACTTGAATTTCAAGTCAACTGCGAAAGACGCAACAAACTGGTTTATGGTTATTCGGACGCAACCTTGTTTGTTGGAATTATCAGAAATTGTGTTTGGTAATTGAGGAAATGTAGGATAGAAGAAGATTAATACGTTTTGAATCTTAGGTGTTTTAATGTTTTGGAACACCCAAAAGATGAGCTGCTTAAATCTGAGTTTGACGAGCATTCAATCATATAAATATAAACCTTCAGTATATTTTCCTTATCAGAATCATCTTTATGGATGGTGAAGTGTAACGCCCCATTGATGAGATCTATTCAGAAACTGAAGATTCAATGTTCTATTCAGTGCTACTTGTTTTGATAATTATGGCTTTGATGTTTGATTTTCATGTGTGTTGTTGTACTGTTCTTTAACAGCTAGAAAGCATTCCTGTGATGGTACAAGGAGCATGGTCTGATGATCCTGCTTCACAGTTGGAAGCCACTACTCAGTTTAGAAAGCTATTATCGATAGGTATGGATGAAGTTCCCAGCATATCCTTTTAAGGGAATCTCCCTGGATATTGTTAACTGTTAATCTGCATTTCTGAATTTTTGTGTAGAGCGCAGCCCTCCAATTGATGAGGTAATCAAAGCGGGTGTGGTTCCTCGATTTGTGGAGTTTCTGGGAAGGCATGATCTGCCCCAACTGCAAGTAGGGACTTGTTATAGCTTTAAGTTTCTATGCAAGTGAAATTGTTGGTAAGAGATGTCAATATGATACCAAGACTGAATTTGCTTTTGCATGCAGTTTGAAGCTGCATGGGCTTTGACCAATGTTGCATCTGGAACGTCGGAGCATACACGAGTGGTAATTGAGCATGGTGCTGTCCCCATGTTCGTGCAACTTCTTAGCTCTGCCAGTGATGATGTCAGAGAGCAGGTTGCTTCACTTCTTTTGTTTTATAAATTTCAGGAAGTCCTCTGCTTGACTTTTCTGTTTATGCTTTTTGTTTTCTAATTTTCAGTGCTTTTTTTTCCCTATCACAAAAATTCTGCCCCCCTATATCTCTGATTTTTTTTTTCCCCATGCTCAGCTTTGGATTTTCATACTTCTATATTCATTCTAAATTCCAAATAATTCCCAGCTTAATTATCTCCCCATCTGTTATGTTTTCTCTTTTGATTTCATTCCTAATATGTTTGCAATCCTCACTTATCCTCACTTTCTTGCTTCTTGAACAGGCGGTATGGGCTTTAGGTAATGTTGCTGGTGATTCCCCAAGTTGTAGGGATCTTGTTCTTAGTCATGGTGCGCTTGTGCCGTTACTATCACAGTTAAACGAACACTCAAAATTGTCCATGCTGAGGAATGCTACATGGACTCTATCTAACTTCTGTCGTGGCAAGCCACCAACAGCATTTGAGCAGGTGAGAAGTCATCCTTGTAATTTCACTCTTTAGTCACTATGCCATGTGGATGCTGTATATTAGATTTTCATTGTTGACTTGACTCCTTCCCGAGCAACCACATATGCTGATAAATTATTTTGATGGTAAAAACTGTCCTTGGCTATTTCAGGTGAAGCCTGCCTTACCAATTCTCCGGAAACTTATTCACCTGAATGATGAAGAAGTTCTGACTGATGCTTGCTGGGCCCTATCTTATCTTTCAGATGGCCCGAATGATAAAATTCAGGCTGTTATTGAAGCAGGTGTCTGCCCACGACTTGTGGAGCTTCTGCTGTAAGTTCCTGTGCTCTCTACGAATCTCTCAAGTATATGGCACTGACCTCCATATATTCTAGCATGGTTGTTTTGCATTTTCTCCTTTATGACACTTCAAGAACATATACCTCCATCTATGTGTGTGTGTGTGTATTTTGTATTCTGTTGCTCTTCTTTATAGTTGTGTGTTATGTTACTGACTAACATTTGTTTTTGTTTTTGTTTTTTTTTGTTTTTTTTTTAATTTTTTTAAAGTCATCCTTCGCCCACAGTTCTTATACCTGCACTTCGGACTGTGGGAAATATTGTTACGGGTGATGATGCACAGACTCAGGTATTGACAATAATTTGTACACGTTTTAAATTCTTACCATGTTGCTTATTGGTCAAGGTCATTATTGTTCACCTGATACTGTTGGAGGTTTGTCCTATTGTGTACCATGTGCTTGATTTTTTATGTTAATTGAATTGCTTTGATTTATCTCTAATTATCTTGCACCTATGTTTTACTTTTTAGTGTAAATTAGTTAGGAGTGACAAAGCATTTACATTAAGGACGTTTTCTTTGCATACATTAGTTCAATTTTCGATCCTTGAAATACAATAACCAAGTCAATATCAATCTATGTTTTGAGAAGCATGTATTAGAAGACTGTTAATTAATGTAGCTATCCATATTTAAAATATCTTTTTACTCTCTCTCCCTCCCCCCCTCTCTCTCTCTCTTTCTCTCTCTCTCTCTCTCTCTCTCTCTCTCTCTCTCTCACGTGTGCATTTGAATGAAACTGCTGTCTTTTCTTCCCTATACATAACAACTAATTGACCTCAATATGTATTTTTCAGTTTGTAATTGAGAACAAAGTTCTCCCTTGTCTCTATCAACTTCTTACACAAAATCACAAAAAAAGCATCAAGAAAGAAGCTTGTTGGACAATCTCAAATATCACAGCTGGGAATAGAGGTCAAATACAGGTAAAGAATTCTCTTTATGTATGATGTATCATGAAGATTCTCTAATGTGTCCAACTATATAAATGGAACCGACTAAATCCACGCTCCTCATCATTGTTTGGTTACATGATAGTGTTGGTCAATTATCATTAGCACGAAAATTGATAACTGTGTGGTATTCTTGATCAAAACTAGTGGTTATTGAAATATTCTTTAACCATTACTAGATAGTAAACAGATTGGTGTTTTTTACTTCCATTTTTTGTTTGGCGGGGGAGCGGAAGGGAAGGATACTGTGCCTACCCCATACCTTAGACAGATAAGGTTTCATCTTGTTTGTAGTGGACTAATTTCTTATATGGAAGCTATGTAATTAATTGCTTCATCAAATGTGCTGGTCTTGACTCTTTATTCCTCATCCTTGATTGCTTATTCTTGTTTCTTGGTTATTTTTTTTTTCCAAGTTGTGTAATGATTTTCACAAACATTGTGGAAGATTGCTTTTCTTGATGATTTGCTTATTGGCTGCTCTTACATGTTTGCATGGGAAGAGAATCTCACACAACTTTTTTTTTATTTATTTTGTTTTTTTTTTTTTATTGTATGTAAACCCACTTCTTTTTATGGCTAAAATAAAAAGGATCTCCTTTGGAGCCATTTGTTCCGAAGAACTTAATTCATTGATGCAACACAACAGTGAAATCAAGTAGAAAGTTGAAGGGAGATTGGAGAAGTGGGGAAGAGAGAAAAAGAAGAAGCAACTAGATCCTCTACATTAAATGTGGAGCTAATACCATGGTTGGGCGAAAGGTCAATGACATATGCATTTGGTCCGACCCATTGCAACACCTTGAGAGTGTTAACGCTACGAGCTTGCAATTTTCGAATGGATCTAGGTGGGAACCGTTAAGGTTTAATCCGGACCATGACAGAATCTCCTATGCTAAATGCAGTGTGATGCCTATGTGAATTGGCTTGAAGTTTATATTGGGCATTACTTGCTTGAATTTGTTTACTGATTTCGTCATGCAAGTCATGAGCATGTGCAAATGCTTCGTCTGACTCAGAAACCCTAGCATGCGGAGACATCAGGAGAAGGTCTAAAGGTTTCCTACGCTTATAACCATGGACAACTTCAAATGGACTCATGCCTATGGACCTATTGACAGTGCTATTGTTTGCAAATTGAGTTGTAGGGGAAATCAAATCCCAAATATTTCCTAGACTACAATTGAACACTTCAGTCTAGCCATTTGTTTGAGGATGGTAGACTATGTAGAACTTCAGCTTCGTACCAACCATGTGCCATGCCATAGGGTTTTTCAGAAATAAGTCATATACCTAACATCCCTATCAAACACTATGGTCTTGGGAAGACCTTATAATTTGACAACCTCATCAAAATAGAGCTTTGCAACTTTAGAGGCGTATGAAGTCTTGGCGCGCTAAATGAAGTAGGCCATCTTGGAAAAATGGCTCACTACCACAAAGATGGAATCTTGTTTCTTTAAGGTACCTGGGAGCCCAAGCACAAAGTCCATACATCCTGCCAAGGGTAGTCTGGTACAGGGAGGGGAGTGTAGAGGCCAGTGTTTTACTTTTTGTGCTTGGCCAACTGACATATTTGACATTGACCAATCAAATTGGCAACGTCTCTCTTTAGGCTCGGCCAATAAAGTTGGCACTCCACTTCTTCTATAGTCTTCTCACGCCCAAACCGTCCCAAAAGGCCATTCGCGTGAATCTCCCATTATAAGAAATCTTGCGTTGACGAAAGCTTGTTGGCCTGGAATAAATATCAATCTTGAAGGTAATAGCCATTTGCAATAGGGCACAATCCATCTTGTATGGCTATATATACCTCTCCAAAATTAGGACGTGACTCAGTCCTCTTTGAGTCTTTCAAACCCTGTAACCTTTACACTCATCATGGAGAGCAAAGTTACTTGATGACTAAGTGCATTGGCCTCCTTGTTCTCAACTCTTGAACTATTCTTCAACACAAGTGAGTTGGCTTGTTAGAACTCGACCCAACGACCATGCCTATAATTGAGTTTCTTTTGGAAATTGAGGTAGCGTAGGGCTTCATGGTCAGAGCATAGCACAAACTCTTGCTGCAGTAAATAATGGTGGATGTGGCATAAGGCTTGCACTATTGCATAAAACTCTATCATAAGTTTGAGCACTTTTGTTTAGCCTCATTCAGTTTTTCACTAAAATAGGCTATCAGGTGATGATGCTCCTGACCAAGTGCTCCACTTATGCCAATACCCGACGCACGAATTGCACTCCACTTCGAATGCTTTCTTGAAATTTGGGAGTCACATGACCAAGGCTTTAGTCATTCTTTTTTAATCTCCCCAAATGCTTTAGCTGTAGCATTCACCTGAATTCACCTTGCTTCAAGCGGTCCGTGATGGGAGACATAATGGTGATAAACCCTTTAATCAATCAACGTTATAGTGAGCCCGTGAAAGCTACGAATGTCATGGATATTCTTGGCTCAGGCCAGTCTATGATCGCCTGAATTTTCTGTTGGTTATCTGATATTCCCTCATAGGAAATTATGAACCCTTAAAAGATGACTATCGGTAAAGAAGAAGCACTTCTTAAGGTTGGCATAAAGACTTTCTTTTCTCAAGGTGGCACAAACCTGAGTGAGGTGGTTCAAATGTTGCTCCGACTACTTGCTTGGTACGAGGATGTCATCAAAGTACACGATGAAGAATTTATCTGTGAAAGGCCTTAGTACTTGTGTCATCACTCTCATAAAGGTACTTAGAGCGTTTGATATGCCAAACGACATGACAAACCATTCATATAAACCATCCTTCGTCTTGAAGAAGATCTTCCACTCATCTCCGGGATGGATTCTGATTTGATGGTGTCCGACATTGGCATCCATACACATGTGATCGGTGGCTTGTGTTTGGTGTCCATGTCATTCACCCAACAAAACCATTATACAGGTTGGCTATAATGCAGACGGTTGTGGGTTTGCATGTGCTCTCATCATCATTAGACAACAAGTTTTAACAGAACTGGCGTTCGGTTCTTTACAAGGATGCTAGGATGCTAGATGAATGTAGATTTTTTAAGTCTAACGTGCCAATTATGTTGTAACATTGACTCTGGATAGCAGGGAAACCTTGTTCTCTGATAAATGACTTGCTAAAAAATAATCATGTCTTTGAGAATTTTACTGGTTGAACTCCTTAAACTTACTATTGGTTCTAATTCTGTGTTACAGGCTGTTATTGAGGCCAATATCATTCTCCCTCTTGTACATCTTCTCCAACATGCTGAGTTTGATATCAAGAAGGAGGCCGCATGGGCTATATCAAATGCCACTTCTGGGGGATCTCATGAGCAGATTCAGTATGTTTTACTCTCACACTAGCCTTTCTTCTTTGCCTTCACTTTGTAGCTTACGTATATGCCTGATAACTCACATGGATACCTTGATACCTGTGTTACTGATGCCTTTATTTGTGGTTCATTTTATGTTCTTTCCCATAAACCTTTTCACTCTACTCACATCTTCCTTTTTACTAATCTAAATCAAGCTAAGACCATATCATATACTCCTTGTCATGAAGCTTGGCTTCTCTAAAACAATGTCTAAATAGTTTATGCTTGTTCGAGGTAATGTTTTGGCGGCCATTCTTATGTTTGTGACAGTTGAAGGACTGAACCTTCTGGTTCTAATCTTCTTACAGTGGGCAAGTTGAAGAACCCTTTTCTTTGGACCTTACTTAAGAGACTTGAATCGCAAAACTGATCCATGAACTTCATGTTATAAATTCATTTTATATTTTTGCAACATTATGCATTAGACAAAGCGTGCTTACACGCATGATGTTCTTGTAGATTCCTGGTGAGCCAAGGTTCCATTAAGCCGCTATGTGACCTTCTTATCTGTCCTGACCCAAGGATCGTGACAGTGTGCCTAGAAGGGCTTGAGAACATTCTGAAGGTGGGTGAGGCCGACAAAGAAATGGGAATGCATGAAGGAATAAATGTTTATGCGCAACTGATTGATGAATGTGATGGGTTGGATAAGATTGAGAATTTGCAGAGCCATGACAACAATGAAATTTATGAGAAGGCTGTGAAGATCTTGGAGAGATATTGGGCCGAGGAAGAAGAGGAAGAGCAGAACCCCCAGGAGAATGGGAATGGAAATCAACAAGGTTTTAGTTTTGGAACAAACCAGCCCAACCTTCCTCCTGGCGGCTTCAAATTTGGCTAAATTGGCAGTTTAGGATTCCGTTTTCTAGCCTTGTAGGCTTCCTTACTTTCCCTGTTTAAGCGATATTTATCGAACTTCTTTTGTATTGCCCTCGTTGCCAAGGGTCAGGGTTTTTGGTCTGGCACATAGGCTATTTGTCTACGAAATTTGGTACAAGTGTTACGGCTTCAACTTGCGGGTTTCCATCTTGATGTGTATTTTCTATACATGATAGCTAAAAAGTTGTCATTGTGGTTCCATTTACTTGAAATCGCTTTTGTACTTCTTAGCTTTTGTGTCTGTGTTTGTGATTCTTGGATTATTAGTGAGTTCTATGGAACTAGCGACCCAGTGTGGGGTAAGTCTTGTCGGAGTATATCTTGGTGCACATTTGGTACATGAATCGGTTATTTCTTTAAGAATATGAATTGAGTATTAATAGGAATATAAGAGGTCGGAATGGAATGACTATTTTTTTTTTTTTTTTTTTTTTTGTTTCTTTTGTTTGTGGACGATATATGCACTCACTAAAATTGAATCAAAATTTCTAAAATACTCGAGATTTATTTATAAAACAAATTTTGAAAATTCCATTGATGGCCGACAACCACTTCCTAACTGAACATGTATGTTAGTGTGGTCTGTCACCCATAGAATTCTTTCATTATTTATTTTTTATTTTTTATTTTTAATTTAGACTTGAAAACAAAAATGTGGGTTTTTCAGAAATCATAATCTATTCTTTTGTTTGGGAGAATAGTTATTCTTACGGGAATGACTCTTTCGAGGAAAATATATGATACATTGTCACTTCAATATATAATTTTTAACAATTTTTGTCTAGGTGACAATTTTTACTTTTATTTTTTTTTTAGAAAAAAAAAAAAATAAAAAAAATTTAAAACTAGCTAGGGACCATCTTGCTACATAGGCTAAGATCATATCTCATTAAGAAATAGTGTACAATTTATTTAGTTGTTTCATATAAATAGTCATTTGTGGTTGACACGGCTGAGTTGTTGAACTAGGGTCTATATTAAGGTTATTGTCTTGGTGTTCGTGTTGAGTAACAATATGCCAAAAATTTAGGAGACATTTTCTCCATTTTGGATCTGTCATAATTCACATCACATTTCTTGCTTGAAACTCTCTTCCAATTTGAGAATGAAATAAAATCAAACAATGCAATAAACTGAATCATTGGTGGTGAAGTGATTATTGTGAAGAGTTTGGCCATTTTTCGAACATAAAGGTTACCCTTATTTGGATTTTGCATAGATGGTAGAATTTACCAGATAAATTGATAAGTTGCCCACCAAGTGAAACTAATGGTTTCTCAATCATAGCCGTATAAGGCTAGAGTTCCATTAAAGAATGTTTCACGGGGTAGAACCTTTTTAAAAAATATAATGTTTTCATGAGGTTGATATTATTATTATTATTTAAATGAATGATATAAATATCATTAATCAAGGAAGAGAAACTTGCTCAGCAAGTACTCTATTTTGGATAGAGGAAGGGCATTCCTCCAACCATACATGGTCTAACATCTGCATCAAAGCTAACTTGGCCATTTGTTTGATGGGTTGCTTTGTTAGCATCCTTTCGAATGTGCGTAACTTTAAAAAGATGTAAACTATGAAGCCGAATTCTAATGTTCTCTATCGATTGGCTGAAGTTGCTCTAGCAAGGTGTATCCTTGCACAAAGCAGAGACAACGATTAGTGAATCTCCTTAAAAAATTACTGGCTGAAAACCCAACTCACAACAAAAAGTGATAGCCTTCTAGGCCGCCACTGCTTCCGCTATTGTCAGATCATTAATATATGGAACAATCGTGGCCATAGTTACCAATATATCGCCTTAGGGTGCGTTTGAGATTGCGATTTCATAGGCAATAAATGCGATTTTAAACCAAATTGTAGAACATAGATCGTTTGAGAATTGCGTTTTTAAAAATTGCGATTTGAAAATGCAGAAAATCTGCTTTTTCAAATCGCAGATAAGATGATGCTTTTTTGAAAACGCAGAATTTTAAAGGTAAATTCGCGATTTTAAAGGCTAAACTGCGATTTTGCCAAACGCTTAACTGCGTTTTTAAAAATCACTATTTTCAAATCACACATTTTAAAATCGTTATTTTAAATCGCACTTTTTGAAATCGCAAACCCAAATGGACCCTTAGTCATCACGCACAATCACTTCCACTCCCATCTTCTTCTCGTCTTATCCAATTGAGCCGCCATCTAAGCACAAATACCTATATTTAAAATAAGGGATAATTGCACCGTTGGTCCCTGTGGTATACCATAATTATTTTTCACTCCCTATGGTTTAAAAAGTTCATGGGAGGTCCTCGTGATATGCAATAATTACAAATCGATCCCTGGCGTCAAATTCTGTTAAAATTTTTAACAGATTCCGTCAAATGCCACGTCAGCGCCGCGTGTTGTCATCTTATTGGTGACACGTGGCGCTGACATGTCTAATTTTAATAAAATAATATAAATTTATTAAAAAATAAATAAAAAAATACTTATTTTTTTTTAAAAAAAAAAAGAAAAAACAAAAAAACAAAAATGGGAAAGGGGGTGGCCGCGCGCCACCCCCAGAGGCCGCCGGGGGTGGCGCGCGGCCACCCCCAGGCCATTGGGGGTGGCCCGAAGATCTTCTAAGGGTGGCCCGATGGCCACCCCCAGAGGCCACCTGGGGTGGCGCGCGGCCACCCCCAGTGGCCGGGGGTGGCCATCGGGCCACCCTTAGTAGATCTAGGGGTGGCCCGAAGGCCACCCCCTGGGCCTTGGGGGTGGCCGCGCTCCACCCCCTGCAGTGGCTGGGGGCGGCCACCACCCCTTCAGCTTTTCTTTTTTTTTTTTGTTTTTTTTTTTGAATTTTTTTTATAAAAAAATAAGTATTTTTATTTATTTTTTAATAAATTTATATTTTTTATTACGATAGACACGTGTCGCCATCTTATTGGCGACACGTGGCGCTGACGTGGCATTTGACGAAATCTGTTAAAAATTTTAACAGAATTTGACGCCAGGGATTGATTTGTAATTATTGCATATCACGAGGACCTTCAGTGAACTTTTTAAACCATAGGGAGTGAAAAATAATTATGGTATACCACAGGGACCAACGGTGCAATTATCCCTTAAAATAATATTGGTGTAGAAACTCTCAAATTCATGATTTTTCGTTATATGAATTTCAGAGCTAGACACTAATCAATTAATGCATTTATATTATTATTCTTACATTCTTATGGCATTATACGAAAATCGAAATTAACACATTCTTAACCCTAAATTTTGCGTTTAAAAAAGAAAAAAAGAAGAAGAAGAAGGAACTATTATTATTATTATTATTTTTTTAAAATTTTATTATTAGAAACTATTAAATTATTAATAGACTAAATGACCAAAAGTTCCCCAAGCTAATAGCAAGCAGTCCCTCTCACCTTCTTCCTCCTCAAATACAATCTGCAACTCAAAAGCTGCATAGAAACCCTAGCAATGGCAGAGCCCGAAGCCCAAGGCCAAGACGAAGAGCGGTATGGCGTCCTCCTCTACTACAAGTACGTCGATATCCCCGACCTCGACGAGCTCGTCGCCTTCTACGAGTCCAACTGCAACTCCCTCGGCCTCCTCGGCCGGGTCCGCCTTTCTCCTAACGGAGTCAACGTCACCGTATGCTCAACTCCCCCACTTCACTTTCCGTTTGTTTCCAGAGAGAATGCAAAGATTCAATTTTCAGGTCTCATTTTTCTTTTTCAAAATGGTGATGTGAAATAGGTTGGCGGGAAGTTATCTTTGTTGGAGAAACACATTGCTAATGTGAGGTCAAATAGTTTGTTTGAAGGGACTGACTTCAAGCTCGCGGCTTGTGATCGCCCGCTGAATGACAAGGTTGCAAAGGAATGTGGATTCAATGCGCTTTCGATTCGAGTCGTCAAGGTGATTGTGATTCTTTTGTTGGCTTACAGTTTGAGCATGCTTGAGGTTTTCTTCATATGCCCCTTTTTCTAGATATAAACTTAAGTATCTTGACTTATCAATAATCTGATTCATGTTTTCTATATCAAGTCATAGTATTCTGGTATTGCATTTCCTCCAACCATTTAATAATACGACTTTACCTTGTTATCAGGAACTGGTTACTCTTAATTCTGACCCGTTGTTAAAGTCACCTGAAATTTCAAACGCTGGGATTCATCTGTCTGCAGTTGAATTTCATTCTGCTCTTCAGACTGCTGGTAATTTTTTTTCCCGTCATAATCTCTTCATTACTTGCTGTGACTTGCCCTGACTCTACTCCATGAAACAGTTTTTGGTTATATTTTCCCCTTTATTCTATAGTAAGAATTTGTTTTGTATTGTTTTTCTTTTTCTTTTTTGAACATTTGATACACTGTTATAGAGGACCTAATTGGAAATTGTAGTGATCAGCTTTAAATTTTGTATATGTTTCCAGGACAATTTTCAGAGATAGATAGTCCAGCATACAGTGGAGGACTTGTTCTATTGGATGCAAGAAATTTATACGAGACAAGAATTGGGAAGTTCCACGCACCAAATGTGGAAACTTTGGATCCTGGAATCAGGCAGTATAGTGATCTGCCCTCATGGATAGATGATAACTCTGAGCAATTGAAAGGGAAACGTGTTCTTATGTAAGTGCTCCTTTGGAACTTAAAATTTTGAGGACTGTTCCTGCTATTTAATTTTTGTTTATATTACTGCACAGCTGGAGCAACCTTACCAAAAGATTTAATTGTTTTTTTTTAAAAGTAATAAATTTTATAAAAAAAGTGTAAGGCTCCCCTCAGTACACAGGAATAACCAAAGCAGACCACAAGAAGAAAAAACCCAACAAATCCCCAAATACCAAAGCCCTCTAACCCGAATCCTCAAGGAGTGCTGAAAAATTAGATTTAATTGTTATCTAACTCAAATTGCGTTGATACATATTGTTTTTTTTTTCCTAGCTGAATGATGCTACTTGTACTTCAGCCTTTGTTAGAGACTTAAGATGAGAAAATATGATGTATAAGTCTTATCTCTAGCTATGCGTGGAGCCTGTTTATGTTTTTTATTTATTTATTTTTTTTTTATTTTTAGTTTATAACATGTCATTAAGTGTTTCTTTCCCTGTTGTGCTTGTGTTTTCTACTTGTGTCTTGGGTTTCTTGCTTATCGAAAATGGTCGTTATGTTTGGTGACGTTTTTTAGGACACTTTTTAGTTTTTAAAAACACAACCTGGAAACATAAATGTTTGGTAAAGTGTTCAAGCACAGGGTTTTAAGACACTCTTCCCAGAGAAGTGTTTTCCCCTCTGAGAAGTGTGTGAGGTCCTCTCTTCCAATGTTTGGTTGTTTGATAATTTTTTTGACCGTTAAAGAACATTGTTCCAGCAGGCACTCACACAGCCACACCCAATTGTTGGGTTACCAAGCCACCATGTATAGCCACAATTGTTGGATTACCCAGCCGCCATAGCTAGGCATGACCCAACTGTGGTTATTGGGTTATCGAGCCAGCCACACCCATCTGCCATGGTTGGATTACCGAGCCACCATAGCTGCACGTGGCTGGGGCTATTTCTAAATATTTTTTTTTGTTTATTCAGATTTATTTCCTTTTACCATTTATTTAACTTTTTTGTTTTGTAGGAGGGATATAATGTTAAAATAGGGAAAAATACAAAGGGCTCTCATATCATATTGGCCCTGTTTGTTTGTTTTTTTAAGTAAATTCAATTTTATTAGAAGGTGCAAGGGGGTGCAACCCAAGTATCAAGGGAGCATACAAGAGGTACAGCCAATTAGGGAGAAGAGGAAGAACACAAATCTACAAAATTAGGAAAACGAGAACTGTTAAGAGCAACCATCCACCCACAAAGAGTTTTGAACACCAAAGCTTTTAACTATACCGCTGTTCTCTCCCAATCTTCAAAATTTCTTGCTTTGCAATCAAACAAAAAGTAACAATTCTCTAGACATCTATACAACGGTGGCTACAAAACCGCCCCCTCCAACTAGCCAACAACTCCACCGTTTGTTAGGGCATGACCCACTCTCCCTTGAAAAGGCTAAACACTGATACCCACAAATCTCTCGCTACATTGTAGTGGAGTAGAAGATGGTCGATGGATTCCCTGTTCTTTTTGTACATGCAACACCAGTCCATCACTATGATGTGTCTTTTCCTCAGGTTATCCAAGGTCAAAATCTTTCCTAACGCTATTGTCCAAATGAAGAAAGCCACTCTCGAAGGGGCCTTATTTCTCCAAATGCTCTTCAAAGGGAAAGGAAAGCTCTTAGGGGGCTAAGCACATGATAAAAGGATTTGACCTTGAATGTCCGCCTTTTAGAAGGGTCCAACATTCTATCCTCACCACCTCAACTCATCCTAAATGAGTACAATAGATTAAAGAATGAAGTGACCATCTCCACCTCCCAATCATGCACTAGTCTGACTTGGGTGATATCCCACTGAACGGTGTCATTAGAAAACAGCATATGGTCTGCTACCGAGAGAGGCTGTGGAGACTGGTGGCGAAAGCCAAATATGATAGTATGAGCGGAGTTTGGTGTTCTAAGGATGTAGAGGGATCTTTTGGAGTTGGAGTGTGGAAACATATTAGAAGAGGGTGGGGAGTTTTTTTTCGATATTTGTCAGATATGAAGGGGGAGATGGAACTAAGATTAGGTTTTGACATGATTTATGGTGTAGGGATCAACAGCTGAAGGAATCTTTTTCGAAGTTGTTTAGTATTGCTTGCTATTCGGAGGCGTGGGTTGCAGATAATATGCAATTTCTAATGGTAATCTTTAATTAAATATGTACAGGATTGAGAGGTAGATTTGGTGATTGCATTTTTTGATTTGTTGTATTCCCTCAGATTGAGACAAGGTGGTGATGATCGTATTTGGTAGACCCCTTCAAAGAGGAGGAAGTTTGAAGTAATGTTGTTTTCCAAAGCATTATCTAATTCGGAGAGTTCATCTTTTCCTTGCAAGAGTATTTGGAGAGTCAATGTTCCACTGAAAGTGAGTTTCTTTATATGGACAACGGCTCTTGGAAAGGTTCTGACTTTGGATAACCACAGGAAGAGAAAAGTAATAGTGGTGGGTTGGTGTTGCATGTGTAAAAGGAGTGATGAATCCATAGATCATCTTCTTCTCCATTGTGAAGTGACAAGAGAATTATAGAATGCGATTTTTAGCCTTTTTGAAGTAAAGTGGGTCATGCCTAGAAGGGTGATAGAGTTGTTAGATTGTTGGAAAGTTCTGTTGGGAAGCCGTTTAGTTTTAGCCGCTTGGAGGATGTCCCATTTGTGCTTAATGTGGAGTATACGGAGAGAGCAGAATGCAAGATGTTTTGAAGATTGTGAGATGTCTGTGGAAGAGCTCAAGAACATCTTGGTGAAATCGTTTTATATATGGACGAGGACATATAATATCTCACATTTTTCTTACTTTTTTGAATTTGTGGATTTCCTGTTCTTTTAATCATTAATGAGGGTTATCTCTTGTATACATCCTGTATACCAGGGTTGCGCCCCAGCGCCATCTTTAATGAAATGCATTACATATATATATATAAAAAAAATTAAACCTTTTTATTTGCATTTCATGGGTTTTTACCTTTTGTCAATTGCTTACTCCTTGATTGGAAAATTCAGTGTATTACTTGTCTAGTTTTTCCTAATACCCCTTGCTCAGAAGTGTAATTTAACTAGGATCTATCACGACAATTGTTTCCCCTTTTTAACTTTGTTTGTATGTGGGAGAAACTACATATCATTCATTTCTCTTTCTTCTTTTGCGATTCATGCTTCATTTTGGCTCTTAATCTTCATTTCTTTGTTTTTATTACAGGTACTGCACTGGAGGGATAAGGTGTGAGATGGCATCGGCATATATTAGGTCTAAAGGTTCTGGGTTTGAGAATGTGTTTCAGGTGAGCTCCTATAGAGAGTTTCCCCCTAAACAATTTTGTTACTACTTATGTTGATTTCTTTGAAAATTGTTTCTGAACGTGGGAAGTACAGATACTTCAAACTATTAGCTGTATCCATATCAGGTGAGTATCTGATATAGATACAGCAGAATTCTTTACTCTTTTAATCTCTCTCTCTCTCTCTCTCTCTCTCTCTCTCTCTCTCTCTCTCTCTCTCTCTCTCTCTCTCTCTCTCTCTCTCTCAAACTAATAGCTTCTTAGTTTTATTGTTTTGACATGTTTTATGCCTTTTAGCATTTGCTATTTATCTATGTAGGTATGTATTAACCTGCCGTATGGTATCCAATATCTTCAAGAATTGACATATTGCCATATCCATATCCATATTGTATCGTATGCTTATCCCATCTTGGTATTGATGCTTTCTAGTCCTAAAACATAGACTATAATATGCTTATTTGACAAGCTCATTTAATAGTGAGTTATTTTTTTTTATTACCTTTACAAAGTTTTGTTATGGCCTAGGGTATTCAAGCTTTCATAGATGAGGAATGCATTACCATATTTGCTGCAGCAGTCGTGTTGTTTGGTTGTCATACTGTTATGCACTAAGATGTGTTTGTATTGCAGAGATCTGCTAGGACTCCAGAGATGAGACAAAGTGGGGAATTATACCTGTCTTCTGTTTGGTTGTCATTTACATAAAAATTCTGTATATGCTAATAGAAAATGTACTTACCTTGATAATATGGGATAAGGCTATGGTTCTTGTCCATGATTATAATGATTATATTTCTTGGCGGTATGGGCTTCGTTGCAGTTATTTGGTGGGATACAGCGTTATTTGGAGCAATTCCCAGACGGTGGATTTTTCAAAGGAAAGAATTTTGTTTTTGACCATCGGTATGACACCTTAGTCTCTCAATGCCTCCAATTATTTAAACAAATGTTAATGTTGTATTATTATGTCAAGACAATATAATACAGCTAATTGGAATTTGTAAGTGTTACATACTCAAAATAGCTGCTGGAAACCCCATTTCTTTGAACTATTATTCCATATCCAAAGAAATTAGTTGAGTTGGTTTCCTCTTTCTGTCTCAACCTAAAAGAAATTTACTAGATCTTGGTCATGAGCTTAGGTTCCAGAGCAAAGAGCTTTCTGGCATTTTTCGGAGAGATGCATCAATTCGAACGAGCAATATTAACTAAGGAAGGGATTTTGAGCATTTTTAATTATTTAATCATCATGCTATATTTGGTTAGAATCAGACTTACTTAAGGGCTATGATTTTACGTGAGCGGGCTTAATGATTTAATCATCCTATAAATAGCAGTTGTGGCAGCCATAACTACCCTTGAATTTTTAATTATCAATGAAATTGAAGTATGTCTTACCTAATTGTGCTCCTGACTGTGCATCAAGTATTTAAAACAACTCATTTAGATCCATCAGATGTCTTTGGCATATGCAGTTTGAAATATGCTAAGAAAGTACACTATGTTAATATGAGAATACCATGTTTTTAAAATAAAATTATTGGATTTTTTATTTTATTTTATGCTTATTTTTGTACATATACATGTATGTGTTTCTTTGTTTAATGCATGTGGACCTGGTTCATCCTTCATTTGGTTCTTCAGGCTCTTTCTTGGATATAGTTGATGTTCTCAACTTTAGAATGCTTGTAATTTCTATTTTTTGTTCTCACTTTTCGTTTATTCCTTTGGGATATATTTCATATGGACTTGGGCTGACCTCTATATAATTGTATTGATTTAAAAAAGTCAATGACATGTCCTCTTGGGTGCATGACAGCTTGAGTAAATTTACCTAGAAAAAGGGTAAATAACATGTCTAACCTTTATTGCAATTAAGGCTTTCTTGATAGATATGTATCTAATATTTAACACTTCAAACTGGTGAAAATAACATGGATGATGTTGTAAACTTTGAAGTAATTCCTGCCATTTTTGTTTGGTGCTGGTAGGATATCAGTAGGGAGCTCAGACGCGAGAACTATTTCTACCTGCCTTCTTTGTGGCTCTTCATTTGATGATTATTCTTCACGCTGCCGATGCGCCTATTGTAGGATGCTTGTTTTGGTCTGTGATAGTTGCAGGGTACTGGCAAATTATCCTTTTCATGATTAGAAATTGGCTGAGTGATTTTAGATTTAACTTTGTCTTGGTTTTGTGAAGTGAGATTGAAAACTTTTTGTAAGTAGCTCTTTTTTAAAAAAAAAGGAAAGATACTGTCGAGTCCCTGTGGTTTGACCTTTTTATCAAATCACTCACTTCTTAAGGTTTAAAATGCATCAAATCACTCCTTAAGATATACACCGTTATCAAATCATTTCCTCTATTAATTTTTTAATGGTGAACAATGACATGTAGGCTGATAGACATGTCATATCCAATCAAGTTTTGACACATGTATGTGTTTGAGTCAACATCACCACGTCATTTAAAAAATGCCGTGTCAGAAAAAAGAAGAAAAAAAAAACCCCAAAAAAAGAAGTAAAGGAAAGAAAAAGAAAAAAGGAGAACCACCCCCAACGGCCTTTGGGGGTGGTTTGGCCACCTCATTTGGAGAGTGGGGGTGGTTCGGCCACCCCTGGTGGCCATTGGGGGTCCTCCAACCACCGTCATTGGAGTTTGGGGGTGTTTTGGTCACCCCCTACTGAGCTTTTGGTCCAACCACCCTAAAAGGCCACTGGGGTTGGTATGGTTACCCCAAAGGCCAGGTTAAGGGCCATTCAAAGCACCCCCAAGGGCCAAAAAGGTCGCCAAACTCCCTAAAGGTCATTGGTTGGGGGGTGTTCTGAGGCCAACCACCTCTCTCTCTCTCTCTCTCTCTCTCTTAATGCGGAGGTGCTGATTCAAACATTTGTTTACATGTCAAAATTTTATTGAATATGATGTGGCTATCAGCCTACATCATTACCGTTAAAAAATCTAACAGAGGTGGTGATTTGATAACGGTGCATACTTTAAGTAGTGATTTGATGTGTTTTAAACCCAAGAGAGTGATTTGATAAAATGTCAAAAGCACAAGTCCTGTAGTGTTTCTTCCCTTTTTTTTTGACCAAAACTTTATCCGTTCTCTCCAATTGTCTGTTTGAAAAATCTTTCAAATACTTTCTTTTTTTTTTTGAAATTATAGTTTTCATATCTTGTACTTTCGCTTCTAAATCTTGTTATCATGGTCTGCAGATTGAGGGTGCTCTATATGTTTGCGAGCTTTGCCTGAAACATGGCAAGGCTGTTGGGTCAGTGGCATCAAACGAAAATGGCAAAACTCAGGCAATCTCATCAGAAGTTGAGCTTAAAACTGTTTCGTCAGATACCAAACTCACATCTGAACTGCCTTGGAGTCATGGTAAGGTCTGTAATCTGCATCACTTGAAATTATCTTTCTTTCCCTTCTGGCTAGAGTAACTTGATCTATATTACAGATTTTGTTGCTGGTAGTTAACCACTATCATACACACATTGACGGACCACATATACATATGGCCAAATCTTTTACTTTCAGAAACACTTCCTTATTTGGATGAATCAGATACACTAGTATTGCTGTTTTATTACAACGGTATAATGGATTTTTTTTTTTGATAAATGTTTTCCTTTTTGTTAACGGTTAATTGACAAATATTTCATTGAGTACCAACTTTCCTGACTTGCCAAGAGTTGAAAGTTGAGAGTTCCATGTTTTGCCCCCATTTTATTGTTCCTAACATCCTAATAAATGTGATTTTACAGACAACAGGTCTCCAAGAAAACTAAGAATCTTATGCCTGCATGGGTTTCGGCAGAATGCCTCCAGTTTTAAAGGAAGAACTGCATCATTGGCCAAAAAACTCAAAAACATTGTTGATCTAGTTTTTGTTGATGCACCACATGAACTACCATACATTTACCAACCCTGCTCCACAGGGTCACATGGAGATTGCACATCACCTTCATTACACCAAATCCATCCTCCACCGACTGTGAATTGTAGGAAAAAGTTTGCATGGTTAGTAGCATCTGATTTCAGTGGAAAGAGTGAAGTGGATTGGAAAATCGCGGATGGTCCGTTTGATCCTCTCCAGTACCAGCAGCAAACCGACGGCTTTGATGTATCACTGGCATATTTGAAGACCGTGTTCTCTCAGGAAGGGCCATTTGATGGGATCCTGGGATTTTCTCAAGGAGCCGCAATGGCTGCTTTAGTTTCTGCACAACGAGGGAGGCTAAAAGGTGAAATGGATTTTAGATTTGTGATTTTGTGCTCTGGGTTTGCTCTTAAATTAGTGGAGTTTGAGCGTCAACCGATCAACTGCCCGTCGCTTCACATTTTCGGCAGCAACCACGGTGAGGACAGGCAAATTGCAAACCAAGCTAGCAGGGACCTTGCTTCTTTATTTGATGATGGTTGCTGTGGGATAATTGAACATGACTGCGGTCATATAATTCCTACGCGGTCTCCCTATATTGATGAGATTAAAAATTTTCTTCAACGTTTTCTATGACGGAATTAGAACCCTATTGGTACCTCAGTGTAAGATATAGACTTGTCTGGAAATGGTTCGTTAGCATTTGAACTTTCATCATACATGAAGGTGCCATAATTTAAATTGAGATTACATCTTGAAATGCTGTTAATTTAAATTGAGATTACACTAATGAGCAAGCTAGCGTTAGCCGCTACGAGTCTTGTATATTCCTACAGTTCCACAATTGCAACCAAATGCCCACTATACTGAAACCTAATCAGGAAGGAAAATGATGAAATAAAATTGACAACCCTGTTTATAATTCTCCACTAAGGGTAATGCAAGACCTACGACTTTTTCATGACTTGCTGACATGTGATTGCACGTAATAGGAGTTATGTCGGCTCTTAGAATTTTTTGTAACTCTTCAATCCTACATTGGATGAGTAATTTTGTAAGTCTTTATCGTGTCTATCTAAAAATGAGATTGACTTTTAAATCTAACATTTGATCATAATTTAATAGTGATCAATCATAAACTCAATGATAATTTTAAAAGACAAATTATTATTAGAAAAACACAACTAAAGAGACTTTTAACATTACTCTATGTTGATTATTGATAGGTGTCAGCAACTCCCACTTTTCCCTCGTAGTAAAGATTTCCCTTTGCTAGGAGCCATCAATATTCTGGATGATTCTGGATGAGCATTGTCGTTTCATATGCATCTAGTATGAGCTAGCTTAATGCATGTCGTTAAAGTAGCCCGTAGAGGTGTACAACATGTCGTTTGTAGCCGTTTTGCATATGCAATTATGTTATGCATAGGGGTGTAAACGAGCCGATCTTGAGCGAGTATTAGTTGTTCGAGATCGGCTCGTCTGATTTTTTCTCGATCTCGAGCTCGAGCTCGAGCTTAACACGAGCCTCATTTTTGTGTTCGAGCTCGGCTCGCCAAGGGGAGATCTCTGTGCGAACTCGAGATCGAGCTCGATCTTACTGATCGATCTCGAGTTCGAGTACTCAGCTCGAGCTCGGCTCAAGTTAGAGCATTTTAAGCTTTGAAAAAAAAAAATCAACTGAAAAAATGAACAAATTTTATTAATTAACTTTTCTAAATAACATAACTTAAATTTGCCTAATGATATCACGATCTAGTGCACGATGTGGCACTCCTTGATGGGCAATGAGTGGAGGTAGATCTGCTTCAATGACTTAATCTTTATGGCTTTCACGAGACACCCCAACTTCGTCACCAGCACCCACTTCTGTAATGAAATCCATAACGGCCTTCGGCAATGAAGATCTTAGTATCTACGCAAGGGCCAAGGAGTTATGAGGAAGGAGAAGTTCATGGTGTTTGTCTGAATGGAATATTTGAAATAGAAACGAAATAAGGGGAGAGGGAAGAACATAAGAGATATGAAGATTGGGAAATTGTGGTTTTGGAGTGGATTGGAGAGTTGGAGAAGATATTGATAGGTTGTGACTGTTTGGGGCGTATGACTACTATGGGTGGTTGCGTAAATGAGGGGAAGTGAATGCTCAGAGTTGTGGTTGTGGTTTGATGGCTGAGATTTGAGGGGTTAAAAAATTGGCACGGAAGGGATGAGTATCATGATAAGGGATTTAATTTTTTTTTTCTCCTCTACACGTGTGTAGCTGAAATCAGCTCCACTTGCGATCCTGGCCGTTTATAATAATCACTAATTTGATGATTCTGTTTAAGTCGTTAGATACTATTTAAAAGAGTGTGCTCATCATAATTTGAAACATCATATAATATTTAGTGATATTAGTGCCTTATAGCTGTAACCCATATTCCAACAGCAAACGGCTGCGATTGAAGAAAAAAATTGATCAGACGCTATCGATTAAAGCTTGGTAACTGGTAGGGGTGTAAACGAGCTGAGCTACTCGTGAGCTTACTCGAGATCGGCTCGAATAAACTCGGCTCGTGCTCGAATCGATTATTAAATGAGCTACTCGTGAACACGAAAATCAAACTCGATTATTAAACGATGCAAACTCGTATAAACTCGGCTCGACTCGACTAAAGCTCGTGAACCCGCTCGTATAAGGATCGACTCGTTTATTAAGGCTCGACTCGTGTATATATATATACATATATTAATGAATAATATACTATGTGTATTATGTAAGAATAAATTAAGTAACAAATAACAATAGTTATTAGTCAATATATATTAATTGGTCATATGTATATAAAATAGTAAAAGTAAATAATATCAATAATTAATTGTTAGTCATATGATATAATGACAATCTAGATACTTAATCAAATTATTCATGTAATATAATAGGATTATAATTTATAGGATTATATAATCATATAATAACATAACATTGTACCATACTACCATATGACATATAAATATAAAATATGCAATCACTTTATAATATTTTATGAGTATTATCATTAAATATTTAATAATCATTACATACGGATTGTTAGATCATGTTAATATGTTAAATATATTATCATATGATAATACTTAAATCATATGAGCATATAATATTAGTATTATTAGTAGGTAGTTATGAATTATGAAAAATTTGATAATTATGATTTATGACTCATAAATTTATAATAATCATACTTAATTACTTATTATAGATTCATAGATAATCTCATAAATCAAGTGATGTGATATGATTCATAATTCATAATCATAAATATATATACATATTAGTAACATATATAACTATACCTATATATAGTTTAGTGTCATATATGATATAGTATACAAATTCATACTAATATAATGGTTTAGTATTTAGATACATTTAATAAGTATGATTTATGATTTTAAGTATTTAATAATTATTAGTAATATTTAGATGTAATGACTATGTATATAGATTACGTACGTAAGTTACAGTAAGTATGGATTCACATTATTCATATGATATAATGACATTTATGAAACTTAATCATATTATTCATATATAATAATAATGTGATTCATACAATCCCAAGTTAAGTTATTAGGATTGAAATAACTTATATATTAATTATAACCACAATTCATAAGTTATAAATTATCATTATAATGTAGATCATATGATTTAAATTTGTGCTATATAACCGTTAGATATGATCTAATTAGTATTATCAAGAGGCTGAAGCTATTGTGCCATATGTCATACTTAATTTGCCAGTCATATTATCCATGTAATATAATAGCTTTATATAATCATATAATAATATAACATTGTGTCATATGCCATATAATCACTATATCAGTTAAATATGATTATATGTTATAAGTATTATCATTAGATACTTAAGAAACGTTAGATCACGTGATTCAAAATATAAGATGATATGATCATATGATAATACTTAGATCGTATAATTATATGAAATATGTACTATCAGTACATAGTTATGAATTATGATAGTTATGATTCGTAATGATCATATTTATCATAGATAATCTTGTAAGTCATATAATTTGATTCATATATATAAATATATAACTTAAGCTATATGTATACAAATTCATACAAATAAAATAATTGGGATCTAGCTAATTAGTTACAAAGATTAAGTATGTTTAAAATTATAAGTATTTAATCACTATTAATTATACTTAAATACAATGGTTAGCTATATAAATTACATATGTAAGTAAGAATTCACATTAATCATATGATATAATGACAATTTCAAAACTTAATAACATTAGTCATATACAATAACAAGGATTATGATTATGATTATGATTAATTGAAATCACCAATGTGTTAATTATAATCATGAATTAAGTATTATCATTATAATTTATATCATATGATTTTTATGATTATATATATTATAATTATAATTTAGACCCCATTATCATATAATCTAACATTGTGTTATATAATTATTAAATAATGTGATCTAAGTATTATCATTAGATTAAAAAAAGAAAGAAAGTATCATTAGATACATAGGACCATATGATGTTATATAAATCGTTTGAGAACTACATTTTTAAAAATTGTAATTTGAAAACGCAGAAAATATACTTTTTCAAATCGCATGCAAGATTGTGCTTTTTTGAAAACACATAATTTTAAAAGCTAAACTACGATTTTGTCAAACGCTTAACTGTGTTTTTAAAAATCACTTTTTTCAAATCGCACATTTTAAAATCGTTATTTTAAATCGCACTTTTTAAAATCACAAACCCAAACAAACCCTAAGTATATAAAATAAGTATCTAAGTATCTAAATAAAATGATTAGGATTGAAATCACCAATATGTTAATTATAACCACAAATTAAATATTATCAGTAGAATTTAAATCATATGATTATATGTATTATCATTGAAATTTAGATCACATGATCATATGATCTAACATTATGCTATATAATCATTAGATCATATGATATCAGTATTATTAGACTAAAAAAAAATATTATTATTAGATACATATGACCATATAATAATTATCATTGTTAATATTATTATTATTATTATTATTATTATTATTATTATTTATAAACATTGCCTTATTTTTTTATTAGAAAAAAAAAGAATTAAATTACTTTTTTATTTCTTATCTTTTGTATAATAACCTTACCTACAGAATATCTTAAATTGTTCTACAATTTCAGCAATATAAATAATAGTGAATAGAGCTTAATCATTAAGTTTAATACGACACTGAATTGTCATATATAATTAGTTTTTATTTTTTCTAATACATGGCAAACAGGGCCACAGGGGCATTAATTGCGGCAGTACACCACACGCACATGGACCAAGGCTGCTGAGTGTTGACGCCTGACAACCAATGCTTACCAGTTACCGAGATTTAATCCATGCCATTGGATTATTTTTTTCTTCAATCCCAGCCATTTGTTTTTGAAATACGGGTTACAGCTATATGCACTGATACCACGCCTGACAGCCCATGCTTTTTTTCTTTTCTTTTTTCTGAGCAGTGACAACCCATGCTTACCAGTTACTAGGGGTGTAAACGAGCCGATCTTGAGCGAGTATTAGTTGTTCGAGATCGGCTCGTCTGATTTTTTCTCGATCTCGAGCTCGAGCTCGAGCTTAACACGAGCCTCATTTTTGTGTTCGAGCTCGGCTCGCCAAGGGGAGATCTCTGTGCGAACTCGAGATCGAGCTCGATCTTACTGATCGATCTCGAGTTCGAGTACTCGGCTCGAGCTCGGCTCAAGTTAGAGCATTTTAAGCTTTGAAAAAAAAAAATCAACTGAAAAAATGAACAAATTTTATTAATTAACTTTTCTAAATAACATAACTTAAATTTGCCTAATGATATCACGATCTAGTGCACGATGTGGCACTCCTTGATGGGCAATGAGTGGAGGTAGATCTGCTTCAATGACTTAATCTTTATGGCTTTCACGAGACACCCCAACTTCGTCACCAGCACCCACTTCTGTAATGAAATCCATAACGGCCTTTGGCAATGAAGATCTTAGTAGCTACGCAAGGGCCAAGGAGTTATGAGGAAGGAGAAGTTCATGGTGTTTGTCTGAATGGAATATTTGAAATAGAAACGAAATAAGGGGAGAGGGAAGAACATAAGAGATATGAAGATTGGGAAATTGTGGTTTTGGAGTGGATTGGAGAGTTGGAGAAGATATTGATAGGTTGTGACTGTTTGGGGCGTATGACTACTATGGGTGGTTGCGTAAATGAGGGGAAGTGAATGCTCAGAGTTGTGGTTGTGGTTTGATGGCTGAGATTTGAGGGGTTAAATAATTGGCACGGAAGGGATGAGTATCATGATAAGGGATTTAAATTTTTTTTTCTCCTCTACACGTGTGTAGCTGAAATCAGCTCCACTTGCGATCCTGGCCGTTTATAATAATCACTAATTTGATGATTCTGTTTAAGTCGTTAGATACTATTTAAAAGAGTGTGCTCATCATAATTTGAAACATCATATAATATTTAGTGATATTAGTGCCTTATAGCTGTAACCCATATTCCAATAGCAAACGGCTGCGATTGAAGAAAAAAATTGATCAGACGCTATCGATTAAAGCTTGGTAACTGGTAAGCATGGGTTGTCACTGCTCAGAAAAAAGAAAAGAAAAAAAGCATGGGCTGTCAGGCGTGGTATCAGTGCATATAGCTGTAACCCGTATTTCAAAAACAAATGGCTGGGATTGAAGAAAAAAATAATCCAATGGCATGGATTAAATCTCGGTAACTGGTAAGCATTGGTTGTCAGGCGTCAACACTCAGCAGCCTTGGTCCATGTGCGTGTGGTGTACTGCCGCAATTAATGCCCCTGTGGCCCTGTTTGCCATGTATTAGAAAAAATAAAAACTAATTATATATGACAATTCAGTGTCGTATTAAACTTAATGATTAAGCTCTATTCACTATTATTTATATTGCTGAAATTGTAGAACAATTTAAGATATTCTGTAGGTAAGGTTATTATACAAAAGATAAGAAATAAAAAAGTAATTTAATTCTTTTTTTTTCTAATAAAAAAATAAGGCAATGTTTATAAATAATAATAATAATAATAATAATAATAATAATATTAACAATGATAATTATTATATGGTCATATGTATCTAATAATAATATTTTTTTTTAGTCTAATAATACTGATATCATATGATCTAATGATTATATAGCATAATGTTAGATCATATGATCATGTGATCTAAATTTCAATGATAATACATATAATCATATGATTTAAATTCTACTGATAATATTTAATTTGTGGTTATAATTAACATATTGGTGATTTCAATCCTAATCATTTTATTTAGATACTTAGATACTTATTTTATATACTTAGGGTTTGTTTGGGTTTGTGATTTTAAAAAGTGCGATTTAAAATAACGATTTTAAAATGTGCGATTTGAAAAAAGTGATTTTTAAAAACACAGTTAAGCGTTTGACAAAATCGTAGTTTAGCTTTTAAAATTATGTGTTTTCAAAAAAGCACAATCTTGCATGCGATTTGAAAAAGTATATTTTCTGCGTTTTCAAATTACAATTTTTAAAAATGTAGTTCTCAAACGATTTATATAACATCATATGGTCCTATGTATCTAATGATACTTTCTTTCTTTTTTTAATCTAATGATAATACTTAGATCACATTATTTAATAATTATATAACACAATGTTAGATTATATGATAATGGGGTCTAAATTATAATTATAATATATATAATCATAAAAATCATATGATATAAATTATAATGATAATACTTAATTCATGATTATAATTAACACATTGGTGATTTCAATTAATCATAATCATAATCATAATCCTTGTTATTGTATATGACTAATGTTATTAAGTTTTGAAATTGTCATTATATCATATGATTAATGTGAATTCTTACTTACATATGTAATTTATATAGCTAACCATTGTATTTAAGTATAATTAATAGTGATTAAATACTTATAATTTTAAACATACTTAATCTTTGTAACTAATTAGCTAGATCCCAATTATTTTATTTGTATGAATTTGTATACATATAGCTTAAGTTATATATTTATATATATGAATCAAATTATATGACTTACAAGATTATCTATGATAAATATGATCATTACGAATCATAACTATCATAATTCATAACTATGTACTGATAGTACATATTTCATATAATTATACGATCTAAGTATTATCATATGATCATATCATCTTATATTTTGAATCACGTGATCTAACGTTTCTTAAGTATCTAATGATAATACTTATAACATATAATCATATTTAACTGATATAGTGATTATATGGCATATGACACAATGTTATATTATTATATGATTATATAAAGCTATTATATTACATGGATAATATGACTGGCAAATTAAGTATGACATATGGCACAATAGCTTCAGCCTCTTGATAATACTAATTAGATCATATCTAACGGTTATATAGCACAAATTTAAATCATATGATCTACATTATAATGATAATTTATAACTTATGAATTGTGGTTATAATTAATATATAAGTTATTTCAATCCTAATAACTTAACTTGGGATTGTATGAATCACATTATTATTATATATGAATAATATGATTAAGTTTCATAAATGTCATTATATCATATGAATAATGTGAATCCATACTTACTGTAACTTACGTACGTAATCTATATACATAGTCATTACATCTAAATATTACTAATAATTATTAAATACTTAAAATCATAAATCATACTTATTAAATGTATCTAAATACTAAACCATTATATTAGTATGAATTTGTATACTATATCATATATGACACTAAACTATATATAGGTATAGTTATATATGTTACTAATATGTATATATATTTATGATTATGAATTATGAATCATATCACATCACTTGATTTATGAGATTATCTATGAATCTATAATAAGTAATTAAGTATGATTATTATAAATTTATGAGTCATAAATCATAATTATCAAATTTTTCATAATTCATAACTACCTACTAATAATACTAATATTATATGCTCATATGATTTAAGTATTATCATATGATAATATATTTAACATATTAACATGATCTAACAATCCGTATGTAATGATTATTAAATATTTAATGATAATACTCATAAAATATTATAAAGTGATTGCATATTTTATATTTATATGTCATATGGTAGTATGGTACAATGTTATGTTATTATATGATTATATAATCCTATAAATTATAATCCTATTATATTACATGAATAATTTGATTAAGTATCTAGATTGTCATTATATCATATGACTAACAATTAATTATTGATATTATTTACTTTTACTATTTTATATACATATGACCAATTAATATATATTGACTAATAACTATTGTTATTTGTTACTTAATTTATTCTTACATAATACACATAGTATATTATTCATTAATATATGTATATATATATACACGAGTCGAGCCTTAATAAACGAGTCGATCCTTATACGAGCGGGTTCACGAGCTTTAGTCGAGTCGAGCCGAGTTTATACGAGTTTGCATCGTTTAATAATCGAGTTTGATTTTCGTGTTCACGAGTAGCTCATTTAATAATCGATTCGAGCACGAGCCGAGTTTATTCGAGCCGATCTCGAGTAAGTTCACGAGTAGCTCAACTCGTTTACACCCCTAGTTATGCATGTCTGTGCGCGCGTTGCCCACCACCCAACCTGTGAAGTCAGAAACTTTTCGAACCCTTAAACCCTAAACTGAAAATCTCAGTGATACCAAGTTTGGTAGTTTGTTCAGAGAGTATCTATCTAAGTGAGGGAAGACCAAAACAAGAAGAGCAACAAGCAACAAAATGCAGATTCTCGTAAGAAAACTGCTGCAGAGGATCTCATTCAAACAAGTATGTACTTTGAAAACACTAATGTTCGTTCGAGTACAAGTATGTATCTTTTTTTCCCAAAAGAAAATTACAGGGTTTATAATTTTTGGGTTGAATTATGAAGTGGGCATCGCTCAGATCGTCCACCGAATCTATAAATATCCCATTTGTATTGAACTGAAGCTTCTAATATTGTTAAAGTTGGTTGCTTTTTTGTGAAATCACATTTAACTTTCTGTCTAAAATTTGATGGTTGTCCATGAAGATTTCTCGAGGGGAATTTTATATCAATTCTATTGGGGTTTTGGTAACAACTAACAAGAATTTCCTCCTTCTTTTTTGGTCCCAATTTTACAATTCTGGGTTTTATTTTTGCTTTTGGTTTTTCTAATTTTTGGATCGGAATATCACGTGGGTACTACTCAAATAGGCCATTTACTCGAGTATCGTGAAATAGAGCTTAAAATTGTTGGTCGTCAACTATCCTGTAGCTTTTGACGATAGTTTATGAGTATGTTAAATGGGATTTACAAAATTTTCTTTGGATTGGGAAAAAAAAAACATGTTCAGACTTAAATATTTGGCTTTTGCGGAACTGTAGTTTGTGGCTTTGCTCAACAGTTTACATAGTGTATTATCTATTCTTGTATATGAGAATAAGATTGCCAATCATATACTCTCTAATTGGTGTGAGATATTCATAAATATTATAGTGATAGTAAAAACTACTCTTTTCTCGCTACCTTTTTGTTATTTTTTTCCCTTTTGTCAATTGTGGTTTGTGGTTCACTTTTCATCTAGTTTCTGATGCTTGTGGATTCTAGTATTCTATTATTTTTTATTTTTTAGTTTCTTTTTTGACATGAAGACATCAAGGATTTTCCCCTCTTCAAATTTTCATAATGCCTCCTCACTGGTGTAGAAATGTGCGTTCAATTTTATTGGGCTGGTGGTGTAGAAATTCACGTGATAGGTCTAAGTTTTTTCTGTTGTGAAAAATTAAATAACTAATTCATTAATCTCCATAGGTATAGTCTAACTTTGATGTTCTATGAGTTGACTTTGCAGGTTACAAGTTATCGTACATATTGTACAAAGAAGGTTGTTGATATTGGACAGCCAACTCCTGCATCTCATCCGCAGGTTCTCCTCCTTAACATCTATGTGTGTTCATTTGTGTGCACAAAGCGACTAGCAAATTGAACATTCATGTTACTGTGGCCACCTTCTTGTGCAGGATGGTGATTTTGCCTTGTATATAGTGCTGTTTCTAATTTTCCTTAATAGATATGGACTTAATTTTGTTTGCCTTTTCAGTTTCTCAGAGAAGGGGAGATCACTCCTGGAATAACTAATGAGGAATACATATCAAGGAGAAAAAAATTGTTGGATCTTCTCCCAGAAAAGAGTGTGGCCATCATTGCAGCTGCCCCTGTAAAGATGATGACAGATGTTGTGCCTTACACATTTCGGCAAGATGCTGATTATTTATATATTACTGGCTGCCAACAACCTGGAAGTGTGGCGGTTTTAGGTCATGAGTGTGGTTTATGCATGTTCATGCCAGAAGCAGATTCTTATGTATGTCCAATCTTGTTTAATGAAATTTTCTCCACACATTACCGAGTTCTGTTACATTTTACATATTGAGAAATGATCCCTACACTCATTTCTCACAACAGTCCCACAACAAGCTGATGTGGCTGGTAATATTTTATTACTTTTTTTGTTTTGTTTTGTTTTCTTTTTGTAAAAAAATAATAAAATACTACCAGCCACGTCAGCTTGTTGTGGGGCTGTTGTGAGAAATGAGTGTAGGGATCATTTCTCTTACATATTTACTGCAGAAATGGCATCAGTTTCCTATGATTTTTTGGTTCTCTAGAAATGCAATCTGGGGCATGAAATTAGATTAATATCCAAACATCTATTTAGTGCTTCATTTATTTATTTTTTGTATACCCAAATTTGCATATATGACTCATGATGTCACTACTACTATACATGCTGCAAGGCTGAGAAAGCTGTCATTGGGCAAGCTAGTTACATTAATCTGCATGTGTACTTATCCTTTGAATTGTGGCTATTGTATATCTTACATGGATAAAGAAGTACGGACAAAGATTTCCTCCAACCCAGTTTGGAGGAAGTTACTTCAACCTAATCCAAAAAAAATGACATGTGTCCATATTTTTAATTGCATGTGAGATGCATATGTTTTTTTTTTTAATAAAATTCATTACAACTTTGTCCATGCAATTAAAAAAGCATGTGCTTTTCACATGCTCAAGGGACGTCATTTTTATAGACCGAATTGAAGGAACTTCCTCCAACCTAGTTTGGAGGAAAAATCTGTCCAAGAAATAATTCAAATAGCGACTTAACTTGTTTTCTCTTCTATTTATGTAGGATGTTATTTGGCAAGGGCGAATTGCAGGAGTTGATGCAGCGTTGAAGACGTTCAAGGCTGATAAAGCATATCCAATGAGAAAATTACCTGAGGTAAATTGAATACTTAGGTGGTGTTGAAATCATAGAATTGCGTCATGGACATAGACATTCCATATTTTCTGGCTGTAAGCATTAATTGTGTAACTTTTTGGCATGCCAATTACCTTTTTTATCAATGGATCCATGGTAATGCATCTTGGAATCACTATATAATGTATCTGAAACAATTAACCTAATTTATATAAACAAGTGTGACATTTGATCAACATTCATTCATAACAAACTCTGACAACTGGTGTTGCAAGAAAATTACTGTATCACCAATTGATTTTTTAATTATCTGAACCATGGGTGCTACCCAAGTGTTCAATCTGAAGTTGACATGACCTATTTACTAAGCTTTTGTTATTCACACAATGGCAACACTTATGTTTTATTGACTGCAGATTCTTCCAGAAATAATAAGGAGATCCTCCAAATTGTTCCACAATAAGCAGACAGCCATGTCAACATATATGCATTTGGAGCCCTTTCAGAAGGCAGCTAACAATGGCAAAGTGGAAGATCTGTCTAGTTTTACCCATGAGTTACGTTGGAAAAAATCACCAGCAGAGCTTACGTTGATGAGAGAATCTGCATCAGTTGCTTGCCAGGTACTTCCAAGTCTACGCTACTGCCAATTTTGGACTTTGCAAATAAGCAGTTGCTAGGCACATTTCTTCTTTGATTGAAGGGACCTGTTATAATGTTTATATTGCATGACAGTAATATTGCATGACAGTAATTTGTGAGATATGTAGTAAAGATTCTATGAGATTGCATGACAGATGGCAACATGGCATCTACAGGAACACATTGTCATACCATAGTAATTATTACTTGTTGGAAGTGAATTTATTTTCTCATGACATAAACGGAGTGAGATCACTCAACAAGTTGGTTTTCACCCTGAAAAGATTTACCAAATTATTTGGTTTGCAATTATTTCTAAGAAAAAGTTTACAAGCCTGTTTGCTTCTACAATTAGTTGGCCTGGTTTATGGCCTTGGATAAGGTTGGACAGCCAAAAAGAATGACATTCCCAACACAGTCAGTTGGTTCAAGGCCTAGTTATTTGGATATCAAATAAAACTTTTTTTTTTGATAAGTATATCAAATAAAACATTTGGAGTCTAGAAACCTTAATTCTGAGAGGAATGGAGATCCATTATATTTCCTTTGGTATTGCTCATTTCCCCTTTCATTTACACAAAATTTACACAAGAGAAAAAAAGGGGGGGGGGGGGGGGGGGGGGGGTCCTTCTATTATGCTAGCCTTGCTTTCACAGTGAAATATATTGCTTCATTTATGGTAGTAACTGAGCTTCGCACTGATGCTATGTCTATGTAAAACATAATAATTTGGTAATGTTAATTGGATTATTCCCTGAACGTGTAATAAGTATTTTTGTCTTGGGTAGGCCCTTCTGCAGACAATGTTTCATTCAAAGGCATATCCTTCTGAGGGCGTACTATCCGCTAAGGTTGAATATGAATGCAGAATGAGAGGTGCTCAGAGAATGGCGTAAGTTTGTCCCCCTTTCTGGAGGATTGGATCTAAAAGAATGATTTAGTTTTTAACCAGTTTATATGTGCCACTTTTATAATTAAAATTGTTTGCTGAGGTATCAAACGAGACTGGATTATATTCTGGGTTTTCAATATTATTCTATGCAAGCTCCTTGCCAATGTTTTACTAATTTTTGAAATCTCTTACCAGATTCAACCCTGTGGTTGGTGGTGGACCTAATGCTAGTGTTATACATTATTCTCGAAATGATCAGAAAGTAAGGCCATAAATGAAAGCAATACTAGTTTTTATCGTCACTAAAAAGAATAAAAAAGAAAATTCAGATAATTTACAATTTATCTCCCTTTGGTATTCCCTTACTACATTTTACTTTACTCACTTCTGAGAAGCAACGCCCAATCTCTAGATGTTTTGGACTAAATTGAGATGGTTAGCTTTTCCATTCAACAAACGGAAAATATACAAGTGATTTGCACACGACTTGAGAGTCAATCATAAAAATCTCATCAATTTTTTTACACGACCCCTACTCTCTCTCTCTCTCTCTCTCTCTAGACCTAATAAACAACTTGGGCTTTATTGGTTGAGGGAAAAGATGATGGTGAAGAATTTGGCATTAAGGATGCTATTAGTAACAGTAATTGCTTCTTTTGTTCTTTACACCGATCACCTCGGCACATTCAAATCCTCCTTCTACTTCATCAATTTACAAAATCATAAAATACAAAACAATAGATATGTTAGAACATTTTTCTTGCTATTGTTATTGAGTTTTCTTCAGTACAACTTCTGCACTAAATGAATATTTATTAAAGATGATTCCTTTTCAAATTTTCACTTTGCTTGTAGGAATCTTCCACGACCCTTAAATGGGGTTTTGGTGAAGTTGGTTTGTGAATGGAGGTTGATAACACAACAGCATTGTAAGCAGTGTGGTAGGTATGGAGGGTTTGATTGGGGGTTGCTTTATGTTCATTAGCTTTGGGCAGTGGCTTGGATTTTGGGATGGTGATGGGATGAAAGATTGATGATAATGGGTTTACCAGGGGTTTTAAGATGATTAGGCGGTGATGTTTATTGATGGTTATGTGGTGATGATTGATGCGTGGTTGTAAATTTGAATTTTGGGCCATGGGTTTGGTTGGTGTTAACTATGGTGGATGGCAATTTTTGTTGGTGGTGGGTTATTTGACTATGCACAATTTTTGTTGGTGGTGGGTTATTTGACTATGCACGTGAGTGACCATAGTGCAGTGGAGCTATAGGGAAGGAAAATAGATGAGATTAATAATAGCAGAATCAGATCTGGAAATTCTTATTCCATGCATTGAAAGTTTTGAGATTAAATCATATTTTCTTCTTCTTCTTTCTTTCTTTATTTTTTTTGGGCTTTGCCAGTAAAATAAGGGATGAGGAAGAGGAAAAATATTATGTGACAGCGGACACAAATAGTGAATGCTTTTATTTTATTGGTTAATTAACTCACTTGCAAGTTATGTTCACATTTCTGTTTGAGTGGGATGGAAAGGCTGACGGTTTCAATTTACTCCAAAGTAGAGGGAGGTTTAGTGTCACTTTTAAAATTGAAAAAGGTAAAATGTGGTTAGGGTATATCACAGGGAGGTAAAATTGTGTTTTTTTCCCTACTTTTTATTGTACATGTATAATTCATGATTGTAATAGTTTATAATTCATTTTGCAGATTAATGATGGAGAGCTTGTTTTGATGGATGTTGGGTGCGAGTTGCACAGTTATGTTAGTGATCTTACTCGCACCTGGCCACCCTGTGGTAGCTTCTCTTCTGCTCAAGTATGTGCCAATGGAATTTTGTTTCTATTCTGTCTAGTATGCTATGTTGAAGGTCCTTTCACTATCTGATATATGACATGCCCCATCTTGTCCTTAAAATTCAAAACTATTAAGTAATGTAGTTGTAAAGTTTGTTTCATGTGTTTTCCTAGACAATGATTATTACTAAACAGTTCTTGAAATCAAGGTTTTCATGTTTTCTTATAAGCACCATTCTCGGAAACAATTTTTATTGCTTATGCTCCCCCCCTCTTGTGTCCTTCCTATTGGTCGGGTATTTTGTTAATCAATTTAGTACAGTGAATAGTTTTCCATTTTCAATATTTTGAGAAGTATGGAGTGTCAAGGTTAATCTCCATACTACAAACCACATTGCATGAAAATGTGTAGTTATATGCATTTATATTCTTGGGTATAAAATGCTTTTTCCTCATGCCTCAATGGTACTTGTTTATCTTGTGTATCTATTTGACTATTACTATGTAATCCAAGGGGCCATGATGTAGCAAAAGCGATAGAAAAAAAAGAAGAAGAAGAAGAAAAGTACTACGACTTCAATTCTATAAAATAAATATGCCATCAAATAGCTTAGAAAAAACCAAAGAACCGAAAATGTCACTCATTCAATAAATCATTCTCAAAAGTTGATCTTTCCGTTAGATCCAGCACTCTTTTTATAATAGTAAATACAAAGGATTGAACGTCGGTTGGCCAGCTGGAAAAGGTTATACCTTTCCAAGGGTGGTAGAGACACTCTTATCAATAGTGCTCTTGTCAACTTCCCCATGTATTTTTTTTGTCTCTTTTTCCTCTCCCGGTAAGTGTAGGTGCTCGCATTGAGAAGCTACAACGAGACTTTTTAAGGGGAGGGATTGGTGATGAGTTCAAATATCACTTGGTGAGTTGGTCTAAGGTTTGTAACCCAATTTTAGAAGGCGGGCTGGGTATCAGAAATTTGGTGGTGTTCAACCGGGCTTTGTTAGGCAAATGGTTGTGGCGTTATGGGATCGAGAGGTAAGCTTGGTGGAGAATTGCGGTGGATTCCAAGTTTCGTAGTTTATGGGGAGGTTGGTGCTCCTTAGAGCCTGCAGGTGCCTTTGGGGTGGGTTGTGGAAGAACATCAGGAAAGGGTGGGAGAAATTTTTAGGCCTTTCTAGATTTAAGGTGGGGGATGGGGCTAGGACCAAATTTTGGCATGATATGTGGTGTGGGGATATAGTTCTTAAGGAAACTTTTCCTGTTTTATTTGGGATTGCTTGTGAGAAGCTTTTTCTGCTTTTCCTGTGTTAACTATGGAAGGCAAGGCCAAATTCCATGACTCTCGCAATATCACAATGAAGGAGGAGATGATAGGGAGTTTTCCTAATGCTTTTTACACATATAACACCAATCCATTACTATAATGTGACGCTTGTGACACCAATCCAACCACTTGCCAAACTTTTATCTACTACATGTCGCCAGAAATCCTCTCTCTCCACAACCTACCTCCATATCCACTTTCTCAAAAGGGCCTGATTGAAAGTGAGCAAATTCCTAATTCCCAAACCTCCAAGATGAAGGGTAGTACAATCCTTCAATTGAACAAGATGGAACTTAGACTCGTTGTTCAAACCACCTCAAAAGAAATCCCTCTACAATTTTTCTAGCCAATTAGCAACACCTACCAGGGTGGGAAATATGTAGAAAGGTTGGAAAGTGTAGTCTTGATCAATGTTAACCAATCACCCTTAGAGAAATAGTTCCTTTTCCACCCCGCTAATTTTCTTTCCATTTTTCTCAATAATTGTATCCTAGATAAACTTAGCCTTGAAAGGAGCACCTAGAGGGAGGCCCAAGTATTTCAAGGGCAAAGATAAAATCCTACAACCTAGAATACGAGCTAGACCGTTCACATTCGGTACATTGCCAAGAGGGACCAATTCGGATTTGGCAATTAATCTTTAACCCTTAAACAACTTCAAAACAAAGGACATATCTCAAATAGATTATCCGGTGTAACCCCATAGAAGATAAGGGTATCATCGGCAAAAAGGAGATGAGAGTCATCATGCCTAGCCCCCATCGAAAAACCAGAAATAAAACCCCCATTTACCGCGATTGACATCATTCAACTCAGAGCTTTCATAACAATAACAAAAAGGAAGGGGGGACAAAGATTCACCTTGTCTCAGACTATAAGAGCTATCGAAAAAGCCATTGGGAGTACCATTAATCAGAATAGAGAACCAAATAGTGGATATGCAGTATGCAATCCAACTCCACCATTTTCCCTCAAAACCACATCTCCTTAACATATATAACAAGAAATCCCAGCTCACGTGGTCATAAGTCTTCTCTAAGTCTAATTTTACATAACACTCCCAGCTCGCCAGATTTGAGCCGACTATCTATACATGCATTGGCAATGAGAACAAAATCTAAAATTTGACGACCTCTGATAAAAGTGTCCCGAGACTTTGAAATGATTTAAGTCCTCTTTCTGTGTCCTATGCAATCTTTCCTTCGAATCTAGGAGTAATATGTCCTTCTCTATTTCTTTGCTATTTTCGGGTGTATTTCTAACTGTAGGTTTCATAGTGGCATGAAGGTTTTTTATGAGTAACAATGTTTTAGAATCAAAATGTTTGAGGTTTGAACAAGTTATGCAGTTTATATGGAACCTGCTTTTAGAAAAACTAGGAGAATAGCAAGAATGTTTGAAAGCCACAAGAGATATCCATGACTGACTTTATTTGGTTATGCATAATTCATCCCCAGGAAAGGGAGATTAAGAAAAGATATAAACTCATCCCCAGGTTGATCATTTTGTTATCATGCTCTTCATGCCTAGAAATAGTTTATGTTTTTAACATTTCTTGCTTCATAGCTAAGTGAATTCTATGATGACAGTGCCTGCTCTGCTTCATAGCGAAGTAATCATTGCTGTCGGCTTATTTTCTTGGAGTTTTTCTGTAACATATCAACTTTTGTTACCATAATATTCTCTTCTTACAACCTCTTATACCTGGCGATGTGTTTATTTCAGGAAGAGCTTTATAATCTTATACTACAAACAAACAAGGAATGCCTGAAGCTTTGCAAACCTGGTGCTACCATACAGCAAATACACAATTATTCAGTATGATCCTGTAAATCTAAACTGTTTCTTTATTCTCTGGTTTTCCTTTGCATCAGCTGTATTTAGAAAAGAATAAAATTTCATCTATAAGAGCTTATAAAAAGAATAAAAGGCAAAGAATAGCCTTTCATCTATGAGAGAGATTGAATCTCTTTGTATTTGTTTCATTGTGTTTTATGTCTGTATCTTTGTCTATTTTACTAACTTCATGATATTATTTGCTACAAAGGCACCTATATTGTGTAGTAATTTTAAATTCACAACCATCTGAACTATAAACTAATTTTAAATTGTCAAGAAAAGTATCATATTGGTTACAGTCATCACTATATTTCACAGATAGAGATTACCTGTTGGGCCTTCTCCTTGTGGAAGTATATAATTGCCATTTGGTTGCTTGGATGGGCTTTATTGTCTTGTGTTCTACCTACAAGCTGCTTTAAGCTTAAAATATGTTTAACTTTAATGATATAATCCTTGTAAAACTGTACTTGCATAGGTTGAAATGCTACGAAAAGGACTCAAGGAGATTGGAATTTTGAAAAGTGAGGGAAGCAGTTCCTACCATCAGCTGAACCCAACTTCTATAGGTTTCTATACACTTCCTTGACATATATTCCTGTCATTTGTTATTTAATTTTTTTTGGCAAATATTAGACAAGAAAAGGTATAGCCTATTGATTGATTACCTTTGATGCCCAGTCCATAGTATTCCAAATGTTTTAGTTTCTCAAATTTAAAATTGATTAATTAAGAAGGTAACAAGTACTAAATTGCTAATGTAATTAATCAATTTTTTTTTGTCCAGGTCACTATCTGGGAATGGATGTACATGATTGTTCTAAGATCAGCTATTACCGGTCTTTGGAGCCAGGTGTTGTAAGTTGCCTTCCTGATTGAACAACAATTTGACTTTTGATACCTTCAGATACTGTACTATCCTGTATATTGTTGCTGCCAATGATGATAAGATAATGTTAGCACATCCTTTTTGGGTGGGGGCGGCCGCTTAGTTTTTATTTGTTTATTTTTTCTAGGGGATCAAGAAGATTGTGTTATTATTGGTATCTAGAGAGAATTATCGTGTATTTTCAAGCTACTTTTCTGGGTTTTACTCGCTTATGCAAATTTTATCTTCATTTCTGCAGTCCAGCCTGTTTAAAATACTAGATTTAACAAATATCAATTTATAGGGTTCAGCAACCCTCCATCTCCTGAGGTGTATTTGTCTTCGAAAAACAATGAGAAATATATGGTATTCAATATGCTTTAAATTATATCTCACAACGCGTGAATGGAATACAAAAGCCAGCCAATCAGATGTATTATTGTACCCAAGTGAATGTTTTACCCCTTGTGAGTATGATAAGCAGCCAACTGCCACTTTGCCTGGTGTATGTGTCCACTTGCATTTCTTTTAGCATAACTACTTTGATTTGTTTACTATAATTCTGACCTCTTTTTTAACAAATGGATAGGTGATAACAATTGAACCAGGAATCTACATCCCATCTTTTTTCGATGGTCCAGAGAGGTACTTGTTGAACTTCCTGACATAAATGTTATATCTAACTTTGTGGTTGTATTGAGACTTGTTATGAGCTTGGCCCTTAGCACATTTTATAATTATCCTCTTGCTTTCTCAAGCAGTGCAAAATTAAAGTGGTTTTTACCCACCAGCCTTAACTCACTGCAGAATTTTCATTATGAAAGAAACTGACTGCTAGAGCATCTTATCTTTCTTTTGCACTTTTCTCCTCCAGTGATGTGCGGGGCATGCCCCTATAGTGAATTGAGTGGGGAAGGCCTTATACAAGAGTAACCAGATTTAATTTCTCAGCCTTCTCCCAAGGGGTTGGCTCAAGTGGTAAAGGCTTTGGTCTTGGTGGTATTTCCATCAGGTCTAAAGTTTGAATCCCCTTGAATGCAAACAATCCCTTGGAGCCAGCCTTCTTTTACCCGATCCGTGTGGAGGGAGCGCTTTGTACAGATCCAAGATTTACTCAACAGGAGTAGTTACACGAAGTAACCCTGCCTTAGAGGGATTCCTCGTCATCAAAGATAAAATCTCAGCCTAATTGTTACTCTCTAACACATTAGTAATTGTGTCTACTCTATCGTGTATATAAGCTAATTTATCATGTACTGTTGAGTAATTTGCAAGTTATTTATGAACATTGCAAGTTGGTTTTGTTGACTAATTTCCTGTTCTCTCATAATTTGGAATCTTTGACTTAAGATAATTTTCCCCTGAACTTGCTCTGTACATTATTTATTACTATTCTTGATTTGTGTATGTCATTTATTCGATTAGTTGCTTTTATTATCATTGCGGTTAGCTCTATTTCTTTTTTATGACATGTTATAGTTAAGTTCCAAATTCTTCCCTGCATTTTAAATGTGTTGCTTTGCTAGATACCTCTTAACTTGATGTAATAACATTAAACCTTCTAGCTTCTTGGGATTAGATGTTCTAATAAAATTTAGGTACTATCCAATGCTGAGGACTGAGAATGTATTATGCAGGTATCAAGGCATTGGGATAAGGATTGAGGATGAGGTCCTTATTACAGAAACTGGTTATGAGGTATAAATTAGATTTAAACTTAATTTAATTGTTATTGTTTACTGACTGCTTGAGAAGATTTGGTATTTCAGCCCTTGTGAGCAATACAATTTAGAAAAAAGAAAAAAAATGTCCTTTATGCATAATAGTTGTGGCTTTTGACCGTTATATTCTGACTACACTCTTGATAAGCTGAACGGCCTTTTGGTTCTCCCCAAAAACAACTTTGTTGTAAAATTTTATGTAATATCTCGATAATGGTATTGGATTAATATATTTTTTTTTCTTCATATTATTTTGGTTTATCATTTTCCTAGAATTTTAGGCATTGGTGCTTTTTGGCTTGGATTTTTCTCTTTCATTAGTCCAGAAATGTGCCACCTATTTGTATCTTCATCTAAATAAAAGAAGAGCTGATTGATTACTGATTGATGATCAACTTCATTTGATAAAGCTTGGATTGATATTAAAATGCACACTATTTTTTAAGTCAGGTCCTCACTGGGTCAATGCCAAAAGAAGTTAAACACATTGAATCCTTGCTAAATAACTTCAGCCATGGAATCGGTATGGAGAGCCATAACAAGATCAGAGCTGCATCCAGTTGATAATCCCGTTGTAAATTGAAGAGCCAAGACTGATTTATTAGCAGAGGAAATCAATTTTAAGGCTTTCTCCAAACAAATTGGATTCATCTCGGAAGCGAGGAGTGGCTGATTATCTTCGTGGAACAATTTCCTGCACAAGTTGTGCATCAGTTGAGTTTAACATGCAACCTTATTCTTGTGCAACAAAGTTTTGAACTATTTTAGTCATTGTCATTTTGTTATATTGCTCTCATAGAGGGTAAAAAAAAGCGAGTGGTAGAATACTAGAATGCCAGTCCTTTGTTTTCTTCATCTTGGGGGTCTGTACATTTTTTTACATTTATCCATTGTAGGTATGGATAATCAGTAAGAAATTTTGCAGTAAAAGGTAGTTTATATTATTATTATTATTAGCTTTTACTTGGAACTGTTAAAGCTAGGTGAAGGAACCGATATTCAACTTGATAAATTGTGTGAAAACGAAAGTACACCTAGGTTTACTTCCATTCAATGTATGTCTTGGTCTAGGTTTGCTTCCATTCAATATTTCAATGTATGTCATGGTCTAGTAAAGGAGGCAGTTGGTAGGTTAGGGTTATGTCATGGACATGGGCAAGTTGTGTATTTAAATAGGGTATTCATTAGCTGATTAGGGACTGTGATGGGGATAATGATCTCAAAAGAAATTAGAAAATTTGAATTTTACTTCAGTACTTTAACCTAAATGAAAGAGACATTTGAACTCCTAGTCTCCTAGCGATCCTCATGTGAAATGGGATCTATCTAACAAGGGGAATAAGTTGTTCCAAACACAAAATGTTAAAGAGTATTGCTACGATGACGTGACATTGAAAATCGGCTATTGATTTTTTTGTTTTTGTTTTTGTTTTACAAGCTCTGGTCTAAAGGTTTATTTTCACAGACACATTGTCAAGTTGTATAACAGATAATATTTTATTAAATAGTATTACCCAATGATAAATTCCAAGTTGAATATGTCCTTTTATCACAATTTAAAAGCATGGTCCTTTGAAAAGAACCAAAACGCTTGCCTTAAAAGTTAACCCTTAAGGGTTATCACTCTGAAATGACATAGAGTAATGGTTATCTGATTATTAAAAATCGGTTATTAACCGGAGAACCGGTTTTCATATATTGTTGAATCTAATTGTAACGGCCCAAGGAAAAGTGCTAGTCATATCTGTACTATCACCCCAAAATGACTAGTTGATTTGGAATTTTCTTAGAATTCCTTATAAAGTTCAGTTTCACCTAATAACAAGGCAATGCGAGACTTAGCATCCATGAGTATTTTTATAAGCTACTCACTCTATGTGAGAGCGCTAGCCACATCTGCGCTATCATCTCAAAAAGGCTAGTCAATTTGAAATTTTTTTAAAATTCTTTATAAAGTTCGGTCTTACCTAATAATTAAGCAATGTGAGACTTATCACTCATGACTATCTTTATAAATCACTCACTTTATGTGGGTTACTGATCATCTTCTCAATATGAAACTGGGGTGTTACACTAATATTCAACACCATGAGTAAAAAGAACATGGTTGTAACTAAAAATAAATAATTGAATTGCTTTTTCCTGCATTAACAATTAGCATGCCTCATTGTGATTAATGAATGCATGAAATTTTCTTTTAAAAAACAAAAAAAAAAAAAACTATGATGGAATATATATATATATATATAAACAATACTTTTAATTTCCCAAAATAGAGATGGAGCAATGATCACTTGTTTAATTAAGTCAAGCAATCGTAAAGAGTCTAGAGACCGAGAAGAGAAGAGTTTGCAGTGAAAATTCTCCCTCTTTTTTTTTTAAACTTTTTTTTTTTTAAAAAAAAAAAAGGAAAAAAAAAATCTGGTAGGTGCCCATGCACTGTCGAAACATTAATTAGAAAAAGTAGTTGTGGTAGTTGGAAATGGAATGATGACTTTGACTTTTGGGATGGTCTAAAGGCAGTAATTTTGCATTCATGACCCGCTTATTCTAAAAGTCTCCGGTTAGCGGTTATTTTCGATTAATAATCGATTCGTTTGTACACTCTAATGACAGGTACGAGACATTCTCGAAATAAAAATGTGAAAGATGTATCATCTTCAGTTCAAATGAACGGGAGAGAATTCAATTAGTGTTATTAGAAGGGTAAAATTGTCTACAAAAATATGAAAGGACAATTTTACCTTTCTAATAAAACTAATGGGATCTTCTCAAGTTCATTTCCTTGTCTAAAAATGTGACTTCAAACGTTACTTCTCAAGGTCGAAAGGAAAAATAAACATATTTCTTTCAAATTACTACTCAATTATCAATGTTTCTTCTTAAATTACAAATTGTGTCAATGTCCTCCTAAGAAACTAAGACTAACAAAAAGATAAAAATGACCATAATTTTTTTTTTTTAATAAGAAAAAAAAATTAAATACGAAAAAAGTGAATAAAATAAACAAACGAAAAAAAGAAGAAAAACAAGTTTTTTTGTTGTTATTTTGGATTTTTTTAATAACTTTTTTAGTTTTTTTTTCGAATTTAATAATTTTATGAAGGATATTTTTGTTATTAGGAGGGACATTGTTATTTTTTTGTAGTTTAAGAGGGGACATTGACACAATTAGTAATTTGAGCCTTGGAGAATCATTGACAACGAGTTGATAGTTTGAGGGGTTTATACATACTTCTCTAAAAAAATATTCATATATATATATATATATATATATATATATATATATATATATATATATATATATATATATATATATATATATATATATATATAGCTAAATATTTTATATTTTTCAGTCTTAAAAGCTAGACTTCCCTCTCATTCACTCTTTGGCTTTCCCATAAAAAATGATAATTTCCATCCCTAAAAATAAGTCTCATGCATTACGCATTGCATCATGTCTGTTCATTAACCAGAACCACCCCCAGCTGCCCTTAGCAAGTTCAAAACATTATTCATCACATCCAACTTCTCTTATTACTATGTAAAATTTGATGCATCTAAAAGGAAAAAATTCATCTTTTATTATTTTTGTAATCATATGCATAAATTCTAAAAAGTATCAATTTAGTGTATTAATATTTCAATTTTTTTCAATTTTATCCATCCGTTAGAATTTTTCGTTAACATGGGTATTTTTTTAAAAAAATTATTTTATTTATTTTAAAAAAAAAACATGAGTATTTTAAGAATTTTAACCGGATTTAATGAAAATCCTAACGGAATAATGAAATTAAAAAAAAGAAAAAATTGAAAAATTGATACACTAATTGACACTTTTTAAAGTTTAAGAGTATGATTGCAAAAATGATAAAATATCAGATATGATAAAAAAAATTTTCTCCGAAGTTAATGTTCGTAATTTTTTTTAAATAAAATAAAATAAAATAATATACATCACTAATTTGAGGTACTCGTCTTTCTTAGCAAAAAAAAAAAAATAGTGGGTTGTTAGTTTGGCAAGTGACATTACAGAGCAAAACAGAGTAATGGGTTGTTAGTTTTTGAAATTAGTAAAAAGTGATGATGTGATATAAAATAAAAAGAATTTGTATAAAAAAGTAAAAAAATTTTGTATTGTAGTGAATTTTTTTATTTGAATAGTAATAAAAAATTATTTATGTGATATAAAAAAGTGAAAAAAGTGAGAATGTTTTGATGTTGATTATTAGTAAAAAGTAAAAAAGAAAAAAAAGAAAAAAAAAAGTACATAAACAGTACAATAATGTATTGTTCCTTTACAAACATCCCCGTCATTTGTCATTTAAGTGTGGTTGGTGTTCGTTGGTGGATGATCACCAGTATCTACAGATGTCAGCCGGAATTAATAGGTTGGCTGTCCCAGCTGCATCGTACGTGGAATACTTTAATTCGTCACTGCCTAACTTACTGCTTTCCCTTTAATTCCGCCATAAATGTTCAACTATATTATTATTATTTATTTTTTGATTCAATGTCCAACCATATCATTAATGCAATTTAATTACACGAGCAGGGTAGTCACTAGTCACTCAATCTTCCTTTTCTTTAATACCCGGCCCTTTTTTACACTTATTTTATATCAACTTATATAATGTATTTAATTAATTTCTTATATATTCATCACTTCATAAAACAAAAGCTATTTGAGAAATTCATTCAAATACAGAGTTACTTGGGGACCCGTGCAAAACAACCTCTTCATCGTAGGACTGGCCTCCAAAAAATTATTTGCATTCAAAAGAATTCAAACCTTAGACTTGACGAAAATGCTATCAAAACCATTATCTTTAATCTTTACCGCTTTGAATCAATTTCTTTGAATTGATAACAATTTATAAACCTAAAATACGATATATCAGCCGATATGTATTACTTTTAAACCTAAAAGCTAAACAAACTCAAAGACCATTGGATGAGAGAGAATCGATAGAGAGGGGACGGTTGACGTTTAATCGTCCCCTCTCCTCCTTTTTAATATAAAAAATATTAATTTTGAAAACAAAAGTACACTTTTTTGTTGTTTTTTATTTTATTTTAATAAAAATTGATATTTTTTTATATTAAAAGGGAGAGAGGGGGCGGTTTTCTATCAATTCTCTGGATGAGATGACGATGGTGATTTTTATTACCCTCTTTGATAATAAAAAAAATTGATTTTTATTATCAAAGGGGATGAAAGGAGGATGAGAGTCTCATGTGTAGAAGGATTCAATTCATAAACATAAGCCTTGATGGCATTATTGCAAATATAGGAAAAAGCAAGGGTAAAACTATAGCTTCAGTACTATATAAGCCCAATCCTTTTACCGAAACGATCCAGGTTGTTCTCATAATCCATTTTACATATATACAAAGGAACAATCGAGAAAAGGTTGAGGAAGATGGCTATGGTGACGGAGGAGATTAAGGCCAAGGCAGAGTTCTACCAGGGAGATCAGATTTGTCAAGAGAAGTCAAAAGAGTTGCTCAAGGAAATACTGTTGCCTAATGGCCTATTGCCCTTGAAAGACATAGTGGAATGTGGGTATGTGAGGGAGACTGGATTTGTGTGGCTGAAGCAGAAAAAGGAGACAACCCACAAGTTTCAGAAGATTGGGAAGCTTGTATCCTACGCCACTGAAGTCACAGCATATGTTGAGCCCAACAAGATCAAGAAGCTCACCGGGGTGAAGACCAAGGAGCTCTTGATCTGGGTCACACTGAATGAAATCTCTGTGGATGATCCCCCTACAGGGAAGATCACTTTCAGAACTCCTACAGGGCTGTTCAGGTCATTCCCTGTGTCAGCATTTGAAGTTGAGGAGGCTGTTAAGGAAGTGAAGGAAAACAAGGAAGTGAAGGAAGCTGTGGAGGTGAAAGAGGTCTGATTTTTAGGACCTTTCGAGCTCAAATCAAAGGGCCTTTATCTGTATCTGGGTAATGTTTGTGATGCTTAATTTGTAGCCTTTTACTAGTTTTTCCTCATAATAAAATGATGTTTATCAATATTTCATATAAGGGTTTCATGGTTTGGTCATAGCATTGATAAAGATCATAGCTTGTAGGGTTAGGGTTTACCATGATTTGGATGGCAAGCACTAATTAAGCAGGCATGAAATTGCATAATTTTAATTAGATTGAAACGTGGGATCAGTCTTGGTAAAATGGGTTCAAATTATGTCCTTGGTTTTTGTTGAGCAAATCGCTGCAAAAGATTATAAGCTGCAGATAGGAAAGAAGTAAAGAGCCGATTCAGATTTCAGAGTTCGTCTTTTAGGTCAAAAAGTACTTTTGAGAACTCTAATGAAGTTTCGCTTCTTGTCCTGAATCAGATATTTAAATGGTACGTAGATATTATTTAAAGGACACTTTTCCTATTCAATTGGATTGAAGATTTTTTTTTTTTTTTTTTTTTTTTGAAATATAATCTAAAGAAAAGTTAATTTTATAATCTGAATTAGAAGTTCTTTTGGAAACTGTCCCACTTGAATAGCTTGAAAGAAAAACTGTTTGAAAAAACTTCAATTAACCTCCTTATTACACTCTCAATTTAGTTTATTTAATTTTTAGTTTCTTTTTTTAAAATTTCACTATAAAATATGAGTATTTTGGTAATTTTTACGTCATCCGTTAGAATTTAACAGAAAATCTTAACAAATATGTGAGATTGAAATAAATTAAAAGTTAGACGCACTAAATTTAAGTTTTTTAACTTTATAAGAGGGGAGAGATTGCCAAAGTGATAAAAGTTCACGGAGTTACGTGAAGTTCCTCCGAAACTTTTCCCCTCTGTCAATGCTACTCATATGGGGTAATTAGCATATTAGGATCCTTTCTATTTTAAATTAAATATAAAAAATTTATTTTACGATTAAGATTTTATTTGATTACATTTGAAAAATTTAAATGACATGCCAACACAAATCAATTTCATTTGACTTGAAATAATAAATTCAAGCTACTAGGCTCGGTAGGTGGCTCGTAAATTTATGTTAGAAAGTAGAGTAGGGGCCTTTGCAACTTTAATGGGTGAAACTCATGGTTAAAGCATCTTCAAATATGTTTGTTTATGTGTTCGATCCTAATGTTATTTTAATTCATTAAATACGAGATTTAATTTTGTAAAAAAAAATTTAAATAAGTTGAATAGAATATAATTTATTTTTAAAAAAGTAGAATATTATTCGAACCAAACACACTTGCTCATAATAGGTAAATTTGTCTCCAGCAGGATAGGTAGAATAGAATTTTCCCTTCTAATGTGAGTAGCAAATAGGTAGAAGTGCCTATTCACTATTCGCACTACAAACAGTTTTTTTTTTAATATATTCATTTCCGTCTTTCACACTCTCTCCCTCTTTTTTTCTTTCACACAAAATAATATTTAAAGAAAATAAAGATTAAAATAGAGAATTTGTTGGAGAGAGTATAAAAAAAAAGAAATTAAAGTAAAGAATTGTACTTTTTCAATAGCTACTTTAGGTATTATTGTTAAAAATGCTCTAACAATTAACATTGTTGATTCTAACATTGGTTGATTTATGCTATAAAGTAGAGTAGGGACCTTTTCACTTTTTATATCACATGAATCATTTTTTATTACTATCTAAATAAAATAAAAATTACTGCAAAACAAAACTTTTTTAACAAACTTCTTTCTACTTTAAATCACATCGATCACATTTTATTACTATTAAAAAAAAAAGAAAAAAAAAAAAGGAACTTATTTTTCAACCTTGACAGACTTATCTCATATAATGTATGGCTTGTGCGTGGTACTAATTCTATAAAAACAGACACCAATTTTTTTTCTTCTTAAGCGGCAAGTAATCCATGAGAGAGTGAAATTACTCAACAGACAGTAACAGAGAAGCCCTTTTCACATGCAGAAATCAATTTTGAACAGTAAATCCATGAAGCATACAGCTAGGTGGCCCATTTGAGAGAGTGAAACTACTCAACAGACAGTAACAGAGAAGCCCTTTTCATATGCAGAAATCAATTTTGAACAGTAAATCTGGTCAAATGCCAAGATAATCCAACAGTAAACTTAAAAAGCAGATCTAATTAATTACATCATGATCTTTTTGCTTTGGTTTAATAAGTTGAGGAATGCTTCAAATAGGCACTAAAATTAGCAGTGTGTTAAGCAAGAAGTGCAAGTAATCCAGGTACACAAAGGATGCCTTTCCAAGTTTCTCCAGCAATCACAACTCCAGAGCCTGACATGAATTCAAATTTAGCCAACAATCAGTAAACAACTCCAATACCACAATACCACATAATATATATTTTACAAATTACAAATTATATGGCTGTTTGGGTTGATTGATACATACTGCAAGGTAAGAAACTGAAAATTAGAAGAAAGATGAAAGCGTGTAGGTTTCAAACTGTGCCCCATTTATGAAACTTCCACCCACACCCACATGGTGTTGCCGTGTTGGTGTAGTCACCACCTAACTCCTTTTTCATATGTTTTTGTCACTGAATAGCAAAAAGCTGGCCAAGGCTTTTTGCAAATTCACATGGGGTCATTTTCTCCACTTCAATTCTATTATTCCAAACGTTCCAAATAGGTGGATTTTGGCAGAATTCATCAAATATTAATGAAGTTCAAGTTTCAACTAACAATAATTTTTTCCTTAAAATCTTGGGAAAAGGCCAAACTTTCCCTAAACCTAAAGTTTGTCCTCATTTCAATTTTTAGCACCCTGCCTGAACCTGACCAAATGGTCGTGTCCTTACCTTTTAGTATGCATGTCAGTGTCAAAATATAGATTATGATTAAATTTATTAATTTCTATCAGTTTCAGTTAATATTGTATCAAAGCAAAAGTTCTGAGTTCGAACATATTTTTGTCATTCACCTTCCATTTCAATTAAATATTTCACGTGTTTAGCTTCGCTTATTAAAGAAAAGTTTGAACCTACATGTGAAAATGAGCGTTAAAATATAGATTAAATGATTAAATTCATCAATTCCTATCGGTCTAAGCTTTTGAGATAAATAGTAATTCAGGCCAAATTTGCAATTTCAGACACAATCCCATTTAATACCTGAGTAAAAGAAACCAGATAAACAAAAGTTGTTTCAAGCATAGAGAAGTCATACCCGGGAAGCCATAACCCATTTGCCATCAATCCAGTCCTGGTGTGGCCTTAGGTTACAGTGTTGAAACTCTATTTCCTCATTGCTGTCCCTAAAGTAGACTCGGTATTTTGTGCCAACAAGAACCTTAGAAATCACACCGACCCACCAAGCATCATTATACCAAGCATCAACTTCTTCAAAAAGATTGAAACGATCAACAACAAGAGTTTCTGGGGGATACGGCCTAATGTGGAGGGTATCAATCTCTTCTCTTAGAAAGCCTGAATCATCATCTGTCCTCAGGCTCTGGTACTGGACAAGAAACATGTCCTTTCCCACTGCTTCTTCAACAACGGTACCGGCAAACCAAGCACCATGAAAACCTTCTTCATCACTGCCAACCTCAACCAGTGCCCCCTTGCTAAATATCTCCTGGGTTGTTTTTGCTTCGATAGGTTTTACCTCTGTCATAGTAGACACTTTCTGCAATTCAAATCCAAAGAAGGTGAGCACTGATGATTGATGGACAACAAAACACAACACCCAGCAAAAAGATAAGCTACCAAGATTGTCTTACCCCGTGAATTGTGTGAGAACCTGGACCATTTAAGTGATTAGAGAGCTGTAACAGTAGCTAGGCTTTTTGGGTATTAAGCAGATATAGCAATGAAGTAGATTATGAGGGTGAAGAATGAATAAATAAATTGCATAGAAGATGAAAGTAGAATATGATAATGAAGAATGATTTTATTTTTACAATCATAAATTTAAAAGCTTTAGGCTTTGCATTCAAGTTTCAACCTTTGGCTACACAAACATGGTCTCCACTCTCCACTAGCCACAAAAGCCATACGCCTATCAGTTCCGTTCGTTAAAATTATGTTTCTTGTATTTTGTTTTCTCATTTCAAAACAAAAATGTTAGCAAACAACTCAAATATAAAATATTTCACAAAAACAATTTTCACCTTTAGGTAGCCTAAAACACATTTTTCAAACCATTTATTATTATTATTATTATTAAAAAAAAAAAAAAAAAAAAAAAAAAAAAAAAAAAAAAACCCAAAACACTGAGAAATGTAGCCATGTCTTTTTTCTTATAAGAAGTAAATAAACCAACACTAAAAAGAAAAGAAAAAAAAAAATACAACTATATCTTTCCTGAACCATTTTCAGCCAAACCAAACAAAACCGAGTAAAACCCATCAAATTCCCACCTCGTCTTGCTCAAATGGCGGAACCCATTTCCCATGAACCCAGTCCCTGTGCAGCCTGAGGTCCTCCTTCTGAAACCCAATGTGCTCCCTGGACGCCCGGAAGAAAACCCCCAACCTCCCACCCGCCAACTCCTCTGTCACCACGCCCTCCCACCACCCCTCGTTGTGGTACGCGTCCACGTCATCCCCCACCCGGAACTCCCGCTGCGTCTCCCGGGGTGGGACCGGCCGGAGCTGCGACACGTTGAGGCTCTCGCGCACGGGCTCGGAGGGGTCGAGGTCCGCCACCAGGGTCTCGTATTGGACGAGGTATTTGTTTCGGTAGGCTTTGAGGACCGTGCCGGTGAACCTGGAGCCCACGAATCCGACGTCTTTTGGGCTGATTTCTACTCGGGTGCCCGGTGGGAAGGGCCACCGGGTGGTGCTGATGCCGATGGTGGTGGGTTTGGGAGGCATTGGTTTGGTTTAAGGGAAGTTTAAAGGTTGCTAAAGCCACCGTTTTTTTTTTTTTTTTTTTTGTGTTTATGGAATGGAAGTTGAACACTCTCCCCTTTTGTAATCATACGTAAAACTATACAATCATGTTCAAAAAAACAAGGATTAACGGCTAATTAATGAGGTACTCCTATTCCAATCATAAACTCTTTCATTTGAGAAATGATCCCTACACTCATTTTTCACAACAGCTCCACAACAAGCTGACATGGCTGGTAATATTTTATGAAAAATGTTAGATTTACAACACCAATACAACAATTGTACAACAATCCCTCACATGAAGGTGAGTCCCACATACTAGAGCCCACCCTCATGTGAGGGATTGTTGTACAGTTGTTGTATTGGTGTTGTACAAGAATCAAATCCCATATTTTATTATTTTTTTGTTTTGTAAAAAAATAATAAAATATTACCAGCCATGTCAGCTTGTTGTGGGACTATTGTGAAAAATAAGTGTAGGGATCATTTCTCCTTTGATTTATAGGGTTCCACTAAGGCCATTATCTTTCTTGTTTTAATAAACTTGAGAAGATGCTTTTAGGCTCTTTCCAAAAAATAAAATAAAATTAGGCATATATATAAGCATTAAATCTAAAATTGGTTCATCTATTTTTCATGTTTATCAAATCAATCTTTGAATTTTCAAAAGTTCTTACAAACTTCTTATACTTTATGATTATGTAAAATTACTAAGGTTGTAAACGAGTAATACTACTTGTGAAGATACTCAGGTTCGACTAGGATTAGTTCGGTTCGGGATCGGTTTGTTTATTAAACGAACAGAGCTTGAACAAAAAATTTAGGTTCGTATAAATTTAGGCTCGGCTCGTATGACTTCATTTTTACTATTTTTCTAATATTATTCTTTACTTTGTAATGAGAACATGTTAATTTTTTTTTTATTATTATTTTAAAAAAATACTCTTCGTAATGTAATGGATATAAGTTGAATTATTGTAATTGTGAATCTGTATATAAATATAAGTGTATTTGTGTGTATATATGAATGTATATATATATACTAGAAGATAAACATCTAAAATTGAGATTAAATTATTTAAGATTTTAGCTAATTTCTCCAATTACTCAAACAATAAATCTTAATCATTATTAAGTAACTAAAAATTTGTATTAATTTTTTTTTTTAAAAAAATTAAACAATCACGACATTTACTTTATATATGGAATGGCTAAATTATTGAATAGCTCGTGAACAAGCTCGAGTTCATTAAAAAAATACATGAAAACAGAGCTTCAACAGATTATTTAATTTGGTGATAAGCTTGAGCTTGGCTCGAGTTAAAAAAAAAATTAAATGAACCAAGCTTGAAAATTTAATACTCGGATCGATTACTGCCCTAAAAATTACTTTTTTCTGACCATTGTGTCCAGTAAGTTTTACATATTTAATAGCCTATTTTCAAAATTAGAAGATAGAAGAATACAAAAAAAAAAAAAAAAAGCATTCGTCATGTCCGTAAACCATTTGTCATACCAAAGAACTAGTTGGTCCAATCAAATTATGCAGCGTGTATATCCACACACATGTTTATCCAGTAGTGATATCAACAGATTTCCTAATAAAAATAAAAGAGGGTAGCAATGGGAAAAACTCATTGGTGGGTAGTGGTGGAGGTTCTTCGATGACCCAACCCCACCCTCCATAGAGGTTGCTCGCGGGAAACCCTCACCCTGTGAAGGTGGTTGCAAGGACCTCCTACCTCGGCAACCACCTCCTTTCATGCTAGGGCACATCTTGAGAGATTCCATTAAGATTTAGGACCCCCTAATTAGTGCCTAAGTGTTTGTGGTAGAGTTGGATTAGTCACAAATCCTAGATTGCCTTGGCCAGACTCCACCCGGGCTCGGAGCTTCAAAGATACTCGTCATGCCATCCTCTACCTTTTACAGGCCCATCTAACTTATTATGCGCAGTTAGCAATTTTTTCCAACTATCCACCAAAGCGATTATGTGATTATAGGCGATTATTAACCGCCTACTTGTTTACCTTTATTAGGAACTTCTAAAATTCCTCATTTTCTCCTTTCTTTCTCTCTCACGAATTTTGGGCGCTTGAAGCTCGCAAATGAGGCGTCTAGAACTCATCATAGGCCCTTAAATAAGCCCTCCACGTGTTTATGCTAAGTTGGCTTTATCTAATTCTCATTCAGACTATCACCGTTCGAACGGTCTTCAGATTTTTTCGACTTTTTGATGACATGGATCATTCGAACAATGACCGAACGTCTTTCCTATTTTTCTGTAACCTACCGTTCGGACGGTTTTCGTAGGGAATTACTCCTAAATGTTTAAAATCTCATCTTCCCTTTCGGGTTCAAGCTCAACTCAAGCGTGTGCCAAGGCTCAAGGATGCAGTCTGGACCCGAGGATACACATGGGGCTTCAACATCTGCAGAGCTCTCTCCTTAGGTCTATGTGGGAGAGTGAATATATATCTCGAAGTGCACATGGGATAGATGTCAAGTAAAGAGGGCAGCCTCGTGGCGCTTAATGATTGTGTTTTTTTTCTTTTTTTTACACTTTGTTTGATAACATTCTTTCATCTTTTTGCTTTCTTTTTCAAAACAAAAACATTAAAAAACAAATAACAACATAAAACACTCAAAATGATTTTTACTTTTATATCATGTACTCAAAACATTTTTTCAAACAAAAAACACAATCTAAAAAGCATTAACAAACGAAGTTAATTCCCCTAGACCACCTTTTCAAAGTAATTTGTTGGTTCAAAGTTGCCATAATGATAATGCCTCAAAGGTCAAGTGAAGGACTAAAAGAAGTAGGAATCAAATACAAGTTGTTTTTCCTTCTGGCAACGGCACCAAAGTCTTCAGTCATGTCCAAATCCTCTGGTTTCATCTTGCTTGGGAGTTTCCAATCAAATTGGTATAGTAGTTGAGCAAGAAGAAGTTCAATATTAGCTAAACCAAATAGTATTCCTGGGCACATCCTCCTTCCTGCCCCAAAAGGAATATATTCAAAGTAAGTCCCTTTAAAATCAACTGAACTACCAACAAACCTCTCTGGTATAAAACTCTCGGCATCATCCCAATATGCAGGATCTCTTCCAATTGCCCATGCATTTATGATGACTTTGGTTTTGATGGGAATTTCATATCCATCAATTTCACTTGGCTCTCCACATTCTCTTGGGAGTAACAACGGACCAGGAGGGTATAACCTTAAAGTTTCTTTGATCACTGACTTCAAGTAAGTTAGATTCTGAAGGTCTTTTTCATAGATTTTTTTCTTTTCTTTTAAGGCTTGTCTTATCTCAGCTTGGGCCTTTTCCATCACTATAGGGTTTCTCATCATTTCTGACATAGCCCACTCTACTGTGGTAGATGAAGTATCAGCTCCACCACCAAATATATCCTGGGAAAAGTTTAAAATTTTAGTATAATCGTGAAATAATTATATTCATAAAATTTTGTAAGCTTAATATTTCTAAACAACTGAAAACTTAACCTGGTATTAGTGGTGATTTTGGGTCTGAACTTCGACTCATACTAGTTAAATCTACCATTTAAAGTACATATTTCAAAGTGTTACACTCTTCTCTCTAGAATTATTGACAACCAAAAAAAAGGAAGGAAAAACTTCACTTATAGTCCCTGATTTTTTATTATTTTTGCAATTAAGTACTCAAATTTTAAAAAGTGCCAATTTAGGGTATTCGTTTTTCAATTTTAACCCTCTGTTAGAATTTTTCCGTTCAATCCTATCAAAATTTTTAAAATACTCTGTTTTTTTTTTTTTTTTTTTTTTTTTTTTTTTTTTTTAACAATTATCGAGCTATTAGGATTCAAGCAGAAATACTAACCAAAATGATGGCTTTGATGTTGTTGGTTGTGAATGGGAACTCAAGTGTACCACTTTGCTGGAGGCCTAAAAGGACGTCAAGAAGATCCTCCTGCTCTGCTGATGCATTCTTCTGGTTCTCCCTATGCTCATGGATGATGTTCTCCAGGATCTTGTCAATCTTCCCATGAATCTTCTCTAGCTTAACTTTCATCCCACTAATCACATGAACAAATTTATGTGAAGGGAACAAATCAGCCAACTCAAAGCCTCCTGACAAGGATGTAAATTCCTTGGTCAACGACTGAAACTCATCTTGGTCTTTGCATTTGCTTCCGAATGCTGCTCTAGAGACAATGCTACTTGTCAAAGTGAAAATACTTTCACTAAAATCGATTGGAGATCCTGAAGATGAGTGAGTGGAATCAATGAAACTACCTACCTCTTCTTCTCGAAGAGAAGAGAATGACTGGACCCTCTTGGCACTAAGAAGTTACAAGACGCAGACTTTTCTCATTTGCCTCCGGTAATCAGAATATGGAGAGAAGGCAATGTCTGAGCCACCATAGAACATAATTCTAGGAACAAGAAAGTCTGGCCTATGCGCAAAGGCAAGGTCATGTGTTTTCATGAGCTCTCTGGCCATCCTAGGAGATGACACAACAACTGCAGAAATTTCACCCAGTTGTAGGTGCATGAAGGGTCCATGTTTTCTGGCTAGTTGTCGGAGAGCATGGTGTGGTAGTGATCCTACCAAGTTGTGCAAGTTTCCTATAAGAGGTAACTTCCATGGCCCTGGGGGCAATTTCTGAAGTTTGGATCTTTTACATACCTTTAACAGCCAAACCAAAGAGAGGAAAAGAATGAAAGTGGTGAGAGCCAGAGAATATTGCAGCACCATCGCAGTCCGCAGAAAGGAGAGAAACAAGTGATTGTGGATCTACAGATTTCTTTCACTAAAGTTGCAATATTATATGTAGTGCATGCTATCAGCAAGTAGGTAAAACGTTGACTTTTGATGATAGGATATATCTTTTATACATCTCCATATAACTAGTTTTTAAATTTATTATTGAGTCCCATAAATTCAATAAACGTTGACTTTTAGTGCAATATGAAAATGATACCATACATCTCTTATACACTTTCATATAATTAATTTTTAAATCTACCATTGGGTCTCATAAATTCAATAGCAAATTTGAAAATGAGATGTGTAAGAGATGTATTTATATTATTTGTTTATATAGTATATTGGGTGAGAAATCCTATTTTGTATTCTCTTGTCCTTCTCTCATCATTTTTCATTGGTGTGGCATTATCAATTTACTATTTTTTTTTTTTCCTTTTAAATTAAGATTGGTCTAAAGGTAGATTGACAACGTCATGTCAAAGAAAAAAAATATGAGAAGGACAAGAGAATATCAAGTAATATATCTCATATCGGACTATATATCATAAGAGACGTGTTATATGTTTTCTCATGGTCTTCATTTTATCTTTCTGCTTTTTAAAATTATTGTTAGATAGGATGATTTTGAAAAGTAAAATAATAAATTAAAAAAAAAAAAAAGACCCGGAAAAAGAAAAAGAATCATTTCTCATGCCACAATTATTGAAACAAGCACGACACAGAAACTTTGTAGAAAAGTACTGGTTATAAGAATAAACGTAATCATTTGATTATTCTAAAGACAAGGAGATCAAATCACTTGGGATCTTGTCGGCATTCAGCCTAATCTAGAGCCTGCTTAATTAACAACTATCATGAAAGTTAGCCATTAATTAACTGGTTTAGTTAGTAAAGTCAATTGGGATTAAGAAACTATTAGAATCAAATTAATTTTCCCTTTAGAAGGGATTGGGAGGAAGGGGTATGAAATACAATAGATTATCATGTCACTATACAGAAACTCTGCGTTTGGTGGCGTGTTTACAGTAAAGTACTTTTTGACACCTCACTAATTAGTGGCGTGTTAGTCAGACACACTACAATTTTGTGGCTTATCTGACCGACACACCACTAAATTGTTTTGATTGTTATGAATCTATGATATATATATGTTTCTGATTGTTCATCATCGATAAAAATACAAATTGTTGTGATTGTGTTGATCATGGCCGGATTGATCGATGGAAATGTAATAGATTATTGAAACTTTTGTTTTGATTTTTTAATAATTGTGATGGTTGATTATCGATAAAAATGCAAGCTTGTTGTGATTGGGTCTAGGATAGATTGCAGAGATATATATATATATATATATTTTAAAAAAAAAATGGCCTTAATTAGTGGCGTGTTACTGGATGACACGCTACTAATTCAACCAATAACACGCTATTAAATCACATATAAATACCGACTTCCTGATTAATGGCATTCTAAAAAGGTCATTAATCAAAGGTCATTAGTGACCTTTCAGACATCTTAAAAAGGCCAATAAAACTCAGTCACAAAAATCATTTATTTTTGTAATCTTTATATGTTTATAGCATACAATGGGTCCTCAACTTCTGATAACTGCGTGATAAAGAAGTCTCATGAACGCTTAATATGTTTATGCCCAAAGCATATCTTTGGGAGGAGAGTCATTTCCACCGTAGATCCAAATATTAAGGAGGTGATAAATAAGCAAATACATGCATAGTCGTGGTTTTTTGTGTAAGAGTTCGAATCTACGTTAATAAATAAGCACATAAATGTGTAGTCTCTTTATGTGTATACGCATATTTATGTAAAATAAATAATAATAAAAAAAAACCATTAAGAAAATCTCCAAAGCAGTTGGGCATGTACTAAGGAGAGTTCGACTCTCAAAATGAAAATCTTTAATTCTATTAGAATTAGCTGCTTTGGGTCTCGTTCATGTCCTGATGAGGCTGGGTCAAGCTATGACTCAATCGAATTTAGAGAACTCCTATGATTCCCACTGTCTAGGCCTCCTCCTGCGATGAAAAAATTGGTTTTAGAGAAAAATTATTTTACTTGCGCCTTTTCTTGGATCATGTGAGCACTAATAACTTCATTCTTTTAATAATTATAGTTATTAAATACAATCAAGCTAGCATATGCTAACAAATTATATTAAAAATGTTTTTTATTATTTTATTTTTTAAAGTACATTGAAACAAAGAAACCAACAACTAACAAGCTTAAGAAAAGAAATAAAACATAAAAATAACTAATAACTTATTAACCTAATAGAGGGTGGGTCTTTCCCACTTACAATAGGGATTGAGGGAGGGGTAAGGGGAGCAGTGAGAATGCGGCCCAAAAAAGATCTAGTTGCGGCCCAATGTGCCACTGAGTGAGCATAGAAGTTTGCATTTCTATTGACTTTCCTAGCATTCCAGGATATGGAGACTAGAAGGGAGTCAATGATATCAAAAATAACAGACAAGATACGCCAATCAAGCGGATTTTGGAGATGTTGCAAAAACAGAATAACAACTTGAGAGTCACCCTCAATGATAAAATTCTCAAGATTAAGAGAAGTGACAAGAGAAACTGCGAGACACATAGCTAAGGCTTTGCCATAATTTGGCGAACAATGAGAACTAATCTGGAAGATCATACTGATGATATTACCTCGGTGATTGCGACAAACTGCTGTTTGTGCTGAAAAGGTATCCCGGATTGCCGTGTTGAAATTGATTTTGTAACCAGGACTTGTAGGAGGTAGCCAGTGTTACACTAGAGATGGAACTTTATGCCAAGCAGTAAAATGTTTCATAGAAATCTTGTTAATATGCTGAGAGACTTGAATAGCATTAGGAAAGGCCTTGTTGCAATAATGCTATAGAAGATCACACGACACAGCTGCAAATATTTGAAACCTGTGATGAACAGTTATGTGAATGCAAAGAAAAGTTAGGGAGATAATTAGTTTGACCTAATTTACCATATTAGAGAAATTAAGAACCGTAGAATCTAAGGGCCAAAAGAAGTTGCGTCATATTACTTAGACAAATGTACAGTTGAAGAACAAATGCCTAAGAGAATCCACCGCTGATTTACAAAGTGGGCATTCATTCAAATAAAATTGTTTGATTGCTACACTTGGTGGCGGCTGCTATAGATTACATCAAATTTCAAATTGAGGGTAGAAGGCCAACATGGTTCATCTCAACCCTTTTGTATTTTGTTTTTGCTTGGACGCTGTTTGTCATCGTTGTACTCGATCCACCAAATGAAACAGTCCTATAAGAAAACAAAAAGGGCTTAATGGCTAAATCACATTATCCAACTTGACTCTCTCCATTGTCAAATGAAGCATGTACATCTATTCCTTTCAAAAACCGTGTGTTTTGTGAATTTTATGGATATGGTCTATCCCTATCATTTTCACAACATGACCTCCATTTCTTGGAAACGTGGATAAGAACTTTATTATAATTGGTTGTCAATTTTTTGTGCACTTTACCACGTGGCAGTTGCCAAGTTTGGACTTTTGCCTACATAAATACAAAAATGATAAAAATACACTCTCGTCCCACCCTTATTTTATTTCGGATGTGAAACTTAACATATTCGTTGTTACAAATCATATCACAGTCGATTATAATACATTAATTCCATATTGAAAAGATAAGTAGCACACAGAGTTTATAGTTTATAAAAACAACATAGAGAAAAACGTTAGCTACATTTACCCTATCATTTCAAAAAAACTAGTTAATTGTGAGCTTTCTTATAATCACTTATGAAGCTCAGTTTCACATAATAAGTAAGTAAGATACTTAACACGCATGAGTATGATGTATTTATATAAACCATTTACTTTACGTGTGTTACTAATCTTTTCAATATGAGATGAGAGTGTTAGAGATTCAAATACTAATGATTAGTGTCATGTCAGCCTAATGAAATTGAGATTGGATACAGATGTAATTTTTAGCATTACTCACATAAATAACATATAGTATTTTTTTTTTTTTAAAAAAAAATAAAATAAAATAGAAAGACCAAGGATATGACCAAAAGGCCCCGGGGCACGTGGCAAATTATTAGTGGTGCAAACGAACATGATGTTTGCAATAGTAAACATAAGATACGAAAAGTAGTGGATAGCAATCTCCCTTACACGTCACCAAGGCTTATCTCCCACTTTTCTCACGCGTTAGGCACGTGATGTAGATAATGGCAAAACGGCCATAACCAAACTTTCCAAATATAGCGTAACAGAAAATCCATTTTTATTTATTTTCGCTGAATAATGCTTAAATATATTTTTTGGGCCAATAGGCAACAGCCACGTGGACCACAAACTAGTGAGTACCATTAGACAAATTTCTTGTTTGAAGGAGGAGGAGGGGGATCATTCATTTCATTATCAAAATTTTATTTTGTTGCATAATGACGTACGTGGTGTTATGCTATTTAAAATTCAGTAATATTATAAATTATATTTTTATTTCAAAATGTTAATATGTTAATCTCAATCAATCAGAGATACATTCTGAACGAAATGAGTCATGGCCACCATTATTTTCAAAATTTCTCTTAATTTTTTTATTAAGCTTTGATCCATTCTTGAAACCAAACATTGGAGTTTTTATTTATTTGTTTATTTATTTTAATAATTATTGATCAAATGATTAGTTGAGACTGAAAATCAGAATTGTAAGATAATTGTACAATAAAAATGTAGTTTCTAACATTATTCATTTAAAATTTTAAATAATATAATAATATATGCACTATTTAGTGGCATATACACTATTAAATTTATAAAGTATAATATGAACAATATAATATATATTTTTCATTTCACTTAAAATGAAATGGATTCTTATCCTCATTTCACTTAAATGAGGGGGTTATTTGTATTTTCATTTTGTTTTTACGAAAAAAAAAACTCCCAAAAAGAAAATAAAAATCCAAATGTTTTTTAAAAAGACAATTAAAACTCTTCTTTCCCAAGGCAGCCTTTTTTTTCTTCACCGCTTATATATATATATATAAAAAAACCACGTCCCACTTTTTTCAACCATTCCTTTGTCCTCCGGCTCTCGCACACCGTATGCTTTGCTGCAAAGTCTCAAAGCAAATTCCCAATTCTCCATCGTCAAACTCGGCAATTGATTCTAACACGCATCTGTACCTGCTTTTGCAATCCCAATAACTCTGTTATGAGCACAATCAGAATCCTTACCAAATCAACCATGAAACCCACCTGTAGAATCTTCCTCTCGCATCGAAACTCGTTGTTTTTCAATACCAACTATCAATCCAACATCGACCCTTTTCGAGTCTTGGGCTCTCTTCACGGAATTCACAATACCCACCAAGCCTTTCGATTGCCCGGCTCGGGTTTTGGCCAATCCAAGGCCATAGCAAGGCCTAATGATGGCTTTGGCTCGACATCCAGTAGGGTCGTCTTAGTTCTCTCTCAGGTCGCGTCGTATTCGACGTCTGTGGAGACCCGAGTGAATGACAAAAGCTTCGAGAGAATCTACGTTCAAGGTGGTGTTGGTGTGAATGTGAAGCCGTTGGTGGTGGAGAGAATTGACAAAGATGAGAATATAGTCGGTGAAGAAGAGTCTAGGATAGAGGTTAATGGTGATTGTGTTGGTGGTGGTGATGCAAATGTAGGGAATTCGGAGGGTTTGAGTGAGTCCAAGGTGGCAAGGGAGGAGAGTGAGGCCGAGAAGGAGGCGTGGAGGTTGCTGAGAGAGGCGGTAGTGATGTATTGTGGGAGTCCGGTGGGGACGGTGGCGGCCAATGACACGGGGGATAAGCTGCAGCCGTTGAATTATGATCAGGTGTTTATAAGGGACTTTGTCCCCTCCGCTCTCACCTTCTTGCTGAAGGGAGAGGGAGAGATTGTGAGGAACTTTCTCCTTCATACCTTGCAATTGCAGGTATATATATAACCAACTATATGCTCTTATTCTTGTATTTCAATTGGTGATTCGTTTTCTAGCAGTACTGTTTTGTGTTAATTGTTAGATCATATATGGGTGTACCTCTTTTGGCATGTGGCTAATAGATGATGGAAGTCAATCTTGTTTTACGATTGAATTTTAATTTACAATTGGTAACCTCTTAATGTTTAAATATAGCTTTGGTGTAACTGTTGACTAATATAGGACAAGGTCAATTATGGGTGGTTTTGGAGGCTAATGTAATTCGTTGAATTTGTGCTTTCAAGTGCGGTAGAAATCATATTCTAGTGCTCTTAATGCCGCCCCACTGGTGATTGAGGGATGGTCCATGATGAAATTTTAGGATCGGTATTTGGGGGTTTGCGGTTGTTGAGGGTCGTATTTCATTAGTTTGTCATGTTTTGGGGAGAAATATGTTGTTCTTACTTTGTGTACTGATACTATATGCTGTAGTAACGTCTGTAAATTGTAGTTAGACATTAATGTTTGAGATTTCTCGAATTCATAATTTTTTTTCTTATTTATCGCTTAGAGTTGGGAGAAAACAGTGGACTGCTACAGCCCAGGGCAGGGTTTGATGCCTGCAAGTTTTAAAGTTAGAACCGTGCCTCTTGATGAAAATAAGTATGAAGAAGTTCTAGATCCTGATTTTGGTGAATCAGCTATTGGTCGCGTTGCACCTGTGGATTCTGGTTAGTATGGTGCTATGATTTTATTTTATCGAAAATGCCTATAAGAAATTGCGGTTCTTTTGAATTAAGAATGTTGTAGAATCCACTATTATTGGCCTCCAGGTGATGCCTGAAAGAGTTGCTTATCTATAATCTATAGCATAGTATGACTTTAGTTTTGTTGGCTTCTTTCTGTAGGGTTGTGGTGGATTATCCTGTTGAGGGCTTATGGAAAACTCACTGGTGACTATGCATTACAAGATAGGGTGGATGTTCAGACGGGCTTAAAAATGATACTGAACTTGTGTTTAACTGATGGGTTTGATATGTTTCCGTCTCTGTTAGTCACTGATGGCTCCTGTATGATAGACCGGCGGATGGGTATTCATGGTCACCCCCTTGAGATCCAAGTGAGTTCAATTTCTTTGATAATTTTCGAATTGCTTCCTATTGTCCTTGTTGTGTGTGTTTCAAGCTGTTAATTGGATTGGTTACTGTAGCCATGGTATTTCTGCGTAGTCTAGAAAATAAATGAAGGATACTGTCTTGCTTTTATTGTTATATTGTTCAAATGCACATTGTTGTATTTTGTAACTTTTGACATTGGTGACATGCACAGTTATGTGACTTGTCGAGAAACAGTTGTTGGAGGTCACCTTTGCAAGTAGAATGTGATCATCTCAACCAAATGGCCAAAATTCATGGAATGGTCCCATGGAACTATTAACTAGGGTTTTTGTATTTTATTTAGTCTTTCTGAAAACCTAGATTGTTTTTAAGCTCTCTAGAAAATGTTGTAAGGCGCTTAGCGAAGGTTGTTAGTCCTGATTACATTTGTTGATGTATAAGACAACAACCGGAACATTTTTTGAAACTAAGGTATTTGAAAGTAATTGCTTTCTGATGTCTGCCCATGCCCCATGGTCTGATGCAATTTGTTTCTAATATTGTCCCATAATATCATGGCCATTTTTTATGAATTTGATTTTATCTTACGCCAAGTTTATTTATGTTACCCCATGGTCCCCATCTTTGGTGTATCTCATCCCTGACAAGTTTGATTTCACAGGCCCTATTTTACTCGGCTCTACGGTGCTCACGTGAGATGCTAGCTGTAAATGATGGATCCAATAATTTGGTGAGAGCCATCAACAACAGACTCAGCGCACTGTCATTCCACATCAGAGAATATTATTGGGTGGATATGAAAAAAATAAATGAGATTTACCGATATAAAACAGAGGAGTACTCCATGGATGCCACCAACAAGTTCAATATCTATCCCGAACAAATTCCTTCTTGGCTGATGGATTGGATTCCAGAGAAAGGTGGCTATATGATTGGCAATCTACAGCCTGCTCACATGGATTTTAGGTTTTTCACGCTTGGAAATCTTTGGTCTGTTGTTTCATCTTTGGGTACTCCAAAACAAAACGCAGCTATATTAAATCTCATTGAAGCCAAATGGGATGATATTGTGGGGCATATGCCTCTGAAGATATGTTACCCTGCCGTAGAAAATGAGGAGTGGCGTATAATCACTGGCAGTGACCCGAAGAATACGTGAGTTTTTAGCATGTTTTCTTTTACTCTATAGCTAGCTGTTTAGTGTTATATAAAAAATTTCCATCAAAACTGAATTGTTTCTTTGATCCTTGCAGCCCATGGTCATATCATAATGGCGGATCCTGGCCAACACTCCTGTGGCAGGTAAGCTTGGATTTGGTTGCTGTATATTTATTAAAGGGATGCACAACTAATGTGAATTTTTGGTAGAATTGAATGTCATTATGCCCGTCCTGATTTACCCTTTGGCTCACATTGGGGGATCTGTGACTATTGCAAATAGTTTCCTGGGTCCACTAGAAGGAATCTGTGATAATGTTTGGTGGGCAGGTGGTGAGTTCCACTGGACTCCCTCCCCACCCCAGCCTGTTTTGAATCGTTATGGAGGTTGAATGATGTCATGTTTAGCTCACCAATTTATTTACATGCTTAATGACATGAAAAGTGGACAAATATGATAGGAAAAGGTGAGAGAAAAAAAATGCTTTGGATACTGTATTAGATATTCTTTGTATATTGGCGGAATTGGTGGCAATTATGGGAAGAGAAGTATTAAGATATACAAATTGGATGCATCTGTTTTGTGTTATTGGCAGGTTTTTTGGGTCCTCGAGTCATTTGACTTGTCTGTAGTTTCTAACTACTGCCTCATGTATTGTTTTCAGTTCACGTTGGCGTGCATCAAGATGGGCCGATTAGAACTTGCCCAAAAAGCTGTTGCCTTGGCTGAGAAGAGGCTTCCACTTGATCGTTGGCCTGAATATTATGATACTCGGACAGGGAAGTTCATTGGAAAGCAAGCTCGACTTTTCCAAACGTGGACCATTGCTGGGTTCCTTGCATCTAAAATGCTCTTGGAGAAGCCAGAGATGGCCTCTTTGTTATTCTGGGAGGAGGATTATGAACTTCTTGAGATCTGCGTTTGTGCGCTTAGCAAGAGCGGTCGGAAGAAATGCTCCCGCTTTGCTGCGAAGTCTCAAATACTTGTGTAATGAGACTTCAGTTTTGCTGGAAGGTGAAAGACAATGCCTTTGTACTGTACAGCTACAAGTAAAGGGTAGATCTCTAAACCGTACCATAAAGCATTTGTTTTATGAGTTACTTAGCCTCATTTGTTATCCGATTAATCGATATAGTTGATCGGTTTTAGAGGTTAAAATGACTATATGTTGAGGGTGCCTCTTTTTGATGGCACCTTGATGTGGTCATAATTTATGTAAATTTTTAACAGGTATAACATGTTTCCATATTTATTCTCCCATGACAAGGCAGTGGGCAAGATATACAAGCAGGATTCTTTGTAGTAATTTGACCTAATCTTACTTATTTTTGGCTGAAAAGATGCATGTATATGTAGCTGCTTTTTTGTTTATATATTATTGTTAATACTATGCGTGATATTGGTTGAGAAAAACTGATTTGAAAACCTTCCGAGATTCTCAATCAAGGCTAAAGGCTGCAGGAAACAGATGGGGTGTTCCTCAATAAAGATTAGTGGCATGGTGAATTTTAAGAAAATGTTGATCTCAGTAATCTTTTCTGTATGTAATTCCGTGACTGATTAATGGCTGAAATCAGCAGTGAAAAGGGAACTCAATTACCCAATGGCATATGAGAGGTTGAAAGAGAAGACAAAAGGAAAGGAATTCTTTTATCCCTCACTGTACTTTCTCCACCAAGGCTGCCTAAAATAGCTATCCAAAAACGAAGTATAATTTTTTTTTTTCTCATGTTACTGCCAGTACTCATATATTCAAACATTATCTTTTCTAATAGTCATATTTTCTCAATGACCATATGATCCATCATATTTTCTCAACATACAGATTTTTTCACCACTCATAAATTAAAGGGTTGATGTAGCAATGAGTAGTATCCCAATAGAAAGGAGTGTAGTATTTAGCATTACTCATAAACTAGAGGGTACTGAATAGGACTATAAATGAACAAGGTTGTCTGACAATCTGTTCGTGTAAACTCGACTCAAATCGATTCATTTAATAAATGAGCCGATCATAACAAAATTAGGCTCGATTATTAAATGATCTATACTTGTATAAACTCGTATCACTTCATTTTTATTATTTTTTATTGTATTATTTTAATTTCATAATTAGAACATTTTAAGTAAAGATGAATTTTTTCCTAATATAATAGATATGGCTTGAATTATTATTATTGTGAGTCTTAATATAAATATGTGTTTGTGTGTGTGTCTGCATAATGAATTGATACATACTATATATAAACATACATATAAACTCAAGATTTGATTATTTAAGATTCAGGTTAATTTGTTTAATTAACTCAAATGATAAAAACTTAACAATAACTAATTAACTAATAATTAGTTTGTACTTACAAAAAAAGAAAAAGAAAAAGAAAAAGAAACAATCATGGTATTTACTTTATATAATAAATGAATAGGTTAACTGAGTAGTTCGTGAACAAGTTTGAGTTCGCTTGAAAAATAAATGAGTTAAACTTAAACAAATTATCTTGCTCGATGATAAGCTCAAACTCGGTTCGTATTCGAAATAAAAATTAAATGAAAAGAACATAAACATTCAATACTCAACTTGATTTGACTCAATTACAACCCTACTACTAGAAATGCCACCAGATGTTCAGTTCAGTCCATCACTTGAGAATAGTGCGGGAAGTAGGGGTGGATGTCGGTTTGGATCGGTTAACCGACAAAGGGTTAATTCGCCGACTTCATTTTGACAACCTATAATTTCAAAATTTTTGGTTAAAGAGGTATCGGTTAAAAAGTGATTGGTTAAGTCAGTTAAAAGGCGGTTGGTTAATAATCGGTTAATGAAACGTCGTTTTGATATTTTTTTTTTAAGGAGAGAGAGAGAGAGAGAGAGAGAGAAAACGATCAAACGAAACGACGTCGTTTCTATTCAAAGTGTCGGTTCGTTTCGATTAATAGGTTAAAAATCAACTATATCGACTACCGAACCGATCCGAACTGACTTTCGGAATAAAAATCTATACCGACTACTGAACTGAAATAAGTCAGTAGACAATCGATGGCAATTCGGTGGCGGTCGGTAGGCGATAGTCAAATATTTTGCCCACCCTTAGCGGGAAGAATGAAAAGATATGGCAAAAAGTAATTATGGGTTTCTCACATATTGGTCCTAAGCCACCTCTTAAGGCTTCTCAATTTTTATTTTTTATTATAAAGTTGGGAAATACATGGACCGTACAATGGGAAATATCTTTTCTTTTCTTTTCTTTTTCTTTTCCAGTGATAACAGTATTTATGTAATTTAATTATGAGAAATTTGTAGCCTTTCAATTCCTTGAAATATATATATATATATACCCTAATATCACACTCATAAGAGTCACAGTGACTCGAACTCATTTCCACTCCCTCCCAAATCACGTGAGAGTGAAGCCTTTACATGAACTATACTTTGTTACAACATATGAAAAAACTAGAGCTCAAACTCACATTTGGGGTTATGAGGGTATGATCATGTGCATGTAACAACAGAAATGAGTACAAAAAGATTACTATCCGACACTTATTTCCATTCAATCCCACCCATAATCCGAAATTCCATTCAGTGGGCCCAAAACTGCAACACCCAATCAAAGCCGCCTTTTTTACCAAAGGGGCCCTCCGTATTAGCCACAAATCTCATCAAATCATACTTTGAAAGGGGTTTGATTAAAGAAGCCCGGGTACTGTTCGATGAAATGCCTGAGAGAGACGTGGTTACATGGACAGCCATGGTTGCAGGGTACACCGCTTGCAACCGCTACTGCCATGCATGGACTGTGTTCGGTGAGATGGTGGGGAACGGAATTGAGCCAAATGCTTTTACTTTGTCCAGTGCTTTGAAGGCGTGTAAGGGCATGAAGGCTCTTTCATGTGGAGAATTGGTTCATGGATTAACTATCAAGCAGGGAGTGGAGGGGTCTATGTACGTTGATAATGCACTCATGGACATGTATGCTACTTGTTGTGCTAGCATGGACGAGGCATGCATGGTCTTTCGGGATATACGTGCAAAGAATGCCGTGTCATGGACTACTTTGATCACGGGGTACACTCATAGAGGTGATGGCTATGGTGGGCTTCGAGTTTTCCAGCAAATGTTGCAGGTAAGTAGCTGAAAGAACCTCAAATTCCTTGAAAATAAATTTAATTGTATCTGAGTGTATTAAACTATAAAGTCATTTTGCAATGTCCCCTAACTTGACATACGGTCATTTGTACATTCGTTTGGATATTGCAAATTAGTCTTGAATTAGGATGTTGATTGTAAAAGTTTATAGTTTAGGAAGATTGCAGATGGCCCCATAGTTTAGGGTGGATCACTGCAATTAACTTATGAAAATATTTGGGTTTCAAAAGAATTGCATATTCAGTACGTAGCAGACTTGTTATTGTTCATCTGCACCTCGTAGTTTCAGATTTCGACAAAAATTCAGCTTCATTTATCTCAGCATACATTAAGTTCATGAATTCTGTTGGCAAACAGGAGGAAGCAGAACTCAACCCATTTAGCTTTTCTATTGCGGTTAGAGCTTGCGCCTCAATTAGCTCTCACACTTTGGGCAAGCAAATACATGGAGCAGCGATTACTCATGGGTTTGATTCCAATCTTCCTGTCATGAATTCTATACTAGACATGTATTGCAGGTGTGGGTTTTTATCTAAGGCAAATCAGTGCTTCCATGAAATGAATGAAAAAGACTTGATCACATGGAATACTTTGATTGCTGGACATGAAAAATTGGATTCCAGCGAGTCCTTGCGTATCTTTTCACAGATGGAGTCAGAAGATTTTAGTCCAAATTGCTTCACGTTTACCAGCGTTACAGCCGCCTGTGCTAATCTAGCAGTTTTGAATTGCGGACAACAGGTTCATGGAGGAATTGTTCGTCGAGGCCTTGATGGTAACTTGGCATTGGCTAATGCCCTTATTGACATGTATGCCAAGTCTGGAAGCATAACTGATTCATGCAAAGTTTTTAGTCAAATGAGCTGCAGAGATTTGGTCTCTTGGACTACAATGATGATCGGATATGGGGCTCATGGATATGGAAGAGAGGCTGTTGACTTGTATGATGCGATGATTAGATCAGGTATTAGACCTGATAGGATTGTGTTTATGGCGGTTCTGAGTGCTTGCAGCCATGCTGGACTTGTAGATGAAGGTTTGAGGTACTTCGAATCAATGAAGGGTGATTATAAAATCACCCCAAATCAGGAGATTTATGGTTGTGTTGTGGATCTGCTGGGGCGTGCAGGGCGAGTTAAGGAGGCTTACCAACTAATAGAGAGCATGCCATTTAAACCTGATGAGTCTGTTTGGGGGGCACTTCTTGGAGCTTGTAAAGCACATAAGCTTACGAATTTGAGCAAATTGGCAGCTCGAAAGGTATTAGATTTGAGGCCAAATATGGTGGGTACTTACGTGATGCTGTCAAATCTATATGCAGCTGAAGGTAAGTGGGGGGAGTTTGCAGATATCAGGAAGTTGATGAGAGGGATGAGGAGTAAGAAAGAGGCTGGGAGGAGCTGGATCGAGGTAAAAGACGAGGTTCATAGTTTTGTTGTTGGAGATAAAATGGGTTCACACATAAAGTGGGTGTATAGAGTTTTGGATTTGTTGATTTGTCATATGAGGGAATCAGGATATGTACCTGATTTGGATTGCTTAATCCATGACCTAGAAGATGGGACTTAAACGAAATCTGAAGTTAAAGGGGTTTGAAAGCCATATTGATAAAGATGTTATGGTTCTGGAACACTATTAGGTTATCCTATACAACCTTACGTTGGGTACAAGAAAGGAAAGAGGAAGGAATTCTTTGTGAGGGTCTCTTGAGAAGTAAAATTTTGGTACATCTAAATCCAGTGAAAGAGGGGAAAACGTAAATCAAGAAGTGTTAATGACGAATTTCACACTTTGCTACATCAAAGCCTTCAAAAGGAGGGCATCACTGAAGATTCAGGAAATTAACTCGCATCCTCTCATTATATGCTGCAACTAAATTAAAGATGACAGATATTATTGTCAATGTACTCGCGTGTTGTTTGGCAGCAAAACACATAAATTGGTTCACTGGTAAAACTTTTCTTGTTAATTGTGGCTGTCATTCACTTTTCTACTTTCTTCAAACCATTTCTCATCTGCCTCTGGTTAATGCAAGATGGAGTGAAAATGAAGAGCATAACCAAAAATTGAGAAATCTGTCTTCTATAAATTTGGTCTAAGCATTTTAAAACTTATGGCATTAATAAATGTTTGAGGAGCAAGCAGGTAATATAAGCCATTAGGCAGTGAAAGATCAATTCAACAGCCTCTCTTGTGCTGGACAGGATCCTACAAAAACAATTGCCATGAAGAACTTTCCTCCTACAGAGTACACATTTCACCCCAAACAGACCAGTGTCCAACCTCACCGAAGAAATAGATTCCTCCAAAGCTCCTTCCCAATGCTTTCAAGTTTCAAGTCTAAAGGTAATCTTTCCTAAAGTTAGTTCTCTGGAGTAATTCGATAGTATTTCTGAATGCCAATGTGACTTGGCCTCAATCAGTATCATATAGTTGGATGCAGTAATGAATCAATCCACCATTGGTCTATTTGTAGCATTAGGACCACAAATGGAGAATTTTCTTATCAGAAAACTCCACCATTTATAGGTTTTAACCCCCAACCTCCTCCCAAAAAAAGTGTCCTTTTTATCTGGCACAATTAAGGGCACTGCCTTCAAATCTCATGAGGGAGGTGGTACATCAATCATTGTCACCAAGCCATAAACTGCTGCCATGGTGCTTCACTGGCGTGCAACTTGGAACTGTAAAGCATCAAGCACAGGTGAAGCAGATGTTTGGTACAATCAGAATTCAGAACTGGCCAAGCTCTCGGGGAATAATCACAGCAACAGGTGAGTAACTTTGAAATTAATTTGCTTCGAGTGTAACATTGCTACCAATAGTCCGTGCATGAACAACCACCCTGCTTAAAGTGGTGAAAGCGATGCCGATCTCTCACCACAATTTCGCGATTAAAAGCTCTAGAGATGAACTTAGCTGCTGTATGGCAATCATTACATATTCGCAAATTCTTCATGATCCTTATTGGTGTTGGTGGACTGGTAGCAATAAGCCCAAAGGCGATTGCAAGCTTCTCACTATGCCTAAACAGAGATGTTTCCTTCTCTTCTTGATCAATGTCAAGGGAAACCTCATTTGTGTCCGGTGCATAACCTTCCATTTTCAGTTTCTTAGCCATTTCATCCAACTTATCCTCAATCTCATTTATCCAAGGGTGTGTCTTATCTCCTGCTAGAAATTCATGAACTACTCCATTTGCTTCAATCATGCTACAACCTGGGATCTTCATCATCCCATGTTGCATCATCATCCCCCTAACTTCAAGAACATCATCCCAATTACCTTTTGAAGCATATATATTGGACAGTAACACATGGAACCCATCATGGTCAGGTTGAAACCCAATGAGCTTTCTTCCGACTCTCTCCCCCATTTCATTGTCACCATGTTTCTTGCAAGCCCCAAGCAAGGCACCCCAGGTAGCAACGTCTGGTGCCATGGGCATACTTTCAATGAGTTTCTCTGCTTCTTTGAGCATACCTGCGCGCCCTAAAAGATCAACCATGCATCCATAGTGCTTAACATTGGGTTCTATCTTGTGTTCTTGAATCATGGAATTGAAATGCCGACGCCCCTCATCAACTAAACCCATGTGTCTACAAGCCCCAAGAACTCCCAAAAATGTTATTTCATTGGGCACTACACCACATTTCTTCATCTCAGAGAACATGCCAAGTGACTTATTTACCAAACCATTTATTGCCAAACCAAGAATGAGAGCATTCCAAGTAGAAACCCCCCTTTCCTCCATGCCATAGAAAACTTCCATTGCATTTTCTACACACCCACATTTCATGTACATGTCTATAAGGGTTGTACCCAAAATGATATTAACCTTTAGAGCATTCTTCCTTATATAAGCATGAATCCATTTGCCTAAGTCGAGGGCAGCAAGCCGAGTGCAAGCTGATATCACACTAACCAAAGAGGCGTTGTCAGGGCTGATTCCCTCAAGCTGCATCTCCTGGAACAATGCCAAAGTCTCCGAGAAACGGTCATGTTGAGCATACCCTGATATCATTGCACTCCAAGACACAATATCCTTATTGGGCATGGAATCAAATAACTCCTTGGCAATTTCAACTGATCCGCATTTCAAGTGCCCAGAGATCATAGAGTTCCAAGATATCTGGTCCAAGTGGCAGCCTGCATTGAACAGTTTTTGGGCTGCCACTATGTCTCCACAAGTTAAATACATGTGAATAAAAGCATTTTGAAGGTTAACATAAGATTCAGTTCCAATTTTCACAACCAAGCCATGGACAATTTTTCCTGTCTTGATAACTAATAAATGCGCACACGCAGAAAGAACACTAACCACCACAACCTCATCCACCATAATTCCATTAGCCATCATCTTCACAAACAAAACCAAAGCCTCCTCATACATCTCATTTTGCTCATAGCAAGAAATCAGCGCACTCCAAGATACCATGTCTTTCTCTGGCATCTCATTAAAGAACTGACAAGCCTCAATCAGGTGACCTGTCCTACCTAACAACACAATCATAGAATTTGAAGCAATTGTGTTCCTCTCCGGCATCCTATCATATACATACCTAGCATTCTCAACATCCCCTATCTGAACATACCCTGCCAAAATCGAATTCCATGAAACTGAATCCAATATAGGACTTTCATCAAACAAGCGACGCGCATCACCCATCTTCCCACAAACCGCATACATATTAATCAACGTGTTCTGTACATAAACATCCGAATCAAAACCCACTTTCAAAACATGATCATGCATCTGTTTCCCTTCAAATTCCGATAACCGGATAGCGCAGGCTTGAACTAGAATTGGGTATGTGTAATTATCGCCACCCACAGTCTCATCCAACATCAATTTGTACAAAGATATAGCCTTTCCAGGTGAATTTCTCTGTACATATGCTCTCATCATGGTGTTCCAAATGAACTCATTTGTGTCCTCAATGTGGTCGAAGATTCGGCGGGAGTGATCGATGTGAATGAAGGGTGAGTAAGCAGAGAATTTGAGGACTCTGCTGGCGGCAAAGGTGTCTCTGATGAAGCCGGTGAGGATCATCTGGGACAGGATTTGGTTCAAATGCTTGAGATTTTGGCATTTGACCAACTGGGTATCTAGGATTGAGAGATTTGTGCTTGGTCTGAAGGTGGGTTGGCGATTCAAAGCTGATTTTATAGCTGTAGAGGAAACAGAGTTCACTTTCATAAAATTCATAGGTTCATAGCCGTCTATCCGCTTAATTGCCACCTAATTTACCCATTTTCCGTTTTAAAGAAGTCCTTCATTGACAGAGCCAATCATAGAGAGACACATGTATAACAAGCTCACTGAACCCCACCCCATCTTATCCTGACCCTCCTTATCCGATCCTTTCTCTTTTGGATTTTCAAGGAGTGGACTCTCCCTCTCCTTCCTCTGTTCCTCTCTGAAATGGCGACCATCGTGGACTCCTTCGCTCCTCCTCCTCCGACTCACCCAACCGCCGGTTCAACTCGCTTTACGACCCCATTTCCTCCCCGCCACTTCACGCGCTGCCTCATCAACCGTTCCTCCGACTCCACCCGCTGCCGCTCAATCTCTTGCCAAGCCCAGGCGGTAAATCTCCCAAATTTACTTCAATGCTAAAAGAAATTAAAAAAAAAAAAAAAAAAAAAAAAAAAAAAGGTAGATAACTTTATTTATTTATTTTGCTTCTATTTCCTTATTTTTCTGGACTACCAAAGCGACAGTAGTTCTATTTCAGACTGGTGGGTGCGGTGATTAAGTTGGATTAGTGACACCAAGAGTCTGCATAGCAATAAGACATTGTCGATTAGCCAAGCTCGAGTTCCGAAATCTCACAATTTAGAATTTCTTCTAGTTAAGAAAGGGTGGGGGGAGAGTTTGTAGGAAAGTATGGGGAAATGAAAACAAAAGATAAGATTTTATTATTATTATTTTTTAAGTAAAAGGAAGAAAGAATTGAATTGCTAAAGACAGGCTTTGTTTCTTAATCATTTTAGCAATTGTTACTTCCCCTCGTACTTGTTGACAGCCATAAGGAGGGTTAGCCTATGTATTGTCGTGAGAGACGTTTGTGTTAATTCTAAAACAATCATGCCAGAATATTAGAACATAGATAGGTTTTCCTGACATTGGTAGGTACACGGAGTGGTTCTGTATTGGAGGAGTTCCTCGTTATAGAAAAAAAATATTAAAACATAGATAAAAAATAAATAAATTGCAGAGCTCAGGAATACCTGGAGACGCCATCTCCATGATATTGTATTATTGTTGAATAAGGTATACTGCAAAAATAATATTGTAACACCTTGTTCTTATATTAGGAAGATGAGAAGTAGCTCATAAAGTGGATGGTCTATAAGGATAGTTATGAGTGTTAAGTCTCACATTGCCTGGTTACTAGTGAAACTAGACTTTAGAAGGGATTCTAGGGAAGTTCTAAAATTAACTAGTCATTTTAAAGTAATAGCACATATATGATTAGTTTTTTTTTTTTTGTGACACTCCAGTCCCATATTGGGAAGATGAGGAGTAGCCCACATAAAGTAGGTGATTTATAAGGATAGTTATGAGTGCTAAGTCTCACATTGTCTAGTTACTATGTGAAACTAGACTTTATAAAGAATTCTAGAAAAGCTCCAAAATTAATTAGTCCTTTTGAAATGATAACACAGATATAGTTAGCGCTTTTTCCTAAGTCATTACAAATATTAGCAATCAAGTCTTCCCCTCCTTACTCCTCTCTTAAGGTGGCCGTCAATGTGGCATGCCAAAATTTTCCACTAATGAGAATAGGGTTTTGTGTATCTGGAGAGGAGAAGACCTAGCTTATATATGTAAAACCAAATCCAAATAGAGTCAACCATCACAAACTCAGGGTACAGAGTACATATTGTTAGTATGTTTACCATGTCCCGTAGGAATCCTGTTCCTACACGATTAAGGTGTATAAAGCCCAACAACTAAATGATCACTCAATAATATTTGGGCCCATCATTCTAGGTTGTCTGTCCAACCGTTTTAGCACATCAAAACCCACAATCAATGTAAGCCCAATAAAGAAAATATTCTAACAGTCTGATTATGACTTATGAGGTCTTTTCATGTTGAGCATCCTGTGTGGTGATAAATGGCTGTTGTGTGTACAATTTGCAGCTGCATGTTTTATGAAGTAGTATTCTACATGCATTTGCTTAGGTTTCTACGTTCCACAATATGGAGTAATCTGCAATGTCGCTTGATTATGCGTTTTCTAATATATAATCAGACTAAAGCTTTTGCAGTTCCCAGGAGGAATGCGGTGGCCTTAATCTTGTCAAGTTATTTCTTCTCAGGAGTTAGTTTGCCTGATGCTGCATTTGCTGAACCATCCGTTGGGCTCAGAGAATACATAGATACTTTTGACGGCTATTCATTTAAGTACCCTCAGAACTGGATTCAAGTCCGAGGTGCTGGGGCTGACATATTCTTCAGGGACCCTTATATTCTTGATGAAAATATCTCTGTGGAGATGTCCTCTCCCTCATCCTCCAAGTACAAGAGTGTTGAAGACTTGGGTCCGCCTCAAGAAGCCGGACAGAAAGTACTTAAGCAGTATTTGACAGAGTTCATGTCTACGAGACTTGGTGTCAGGCGTGAATCGAATATTCTTTCCACATCTTCGAATGTTGCTGATGATGGGAGGACATACTATCAAGTCGAGGTAAGGTATTTCAAGTGTTGCAAATGTTAATTGCTTAGTAGTGATTAAGATTGTCTGGTCGGATTGGATCGGCTTGTGTTGATTATCACTTTTCAGGATTAGCTGTGTTGTGTCATATTTGACAGAATCAGGTGTTGAAATCTTTTGTTATAGAAAGTAAGGCAGTAGAAGAAGAGTGCATATGAAGGGGTACTGGATGAGGGATGTGCCATTTGTATGCACTTATATTATTGAACCAATGCGCAACATGAAATGAGTTGTACATTGTCCATGTCGCAAAAACTTTCTAACATGTGTTTTTTGATCATTTTCTTCTAGATTGTTCTGCAAGAATATCAATGTAGGATTTTCCCTTCTCTTTTTTTTTTTTTGGGTCACGAATTTAACTACAGTTGTTTGATTTCTTAATAATGTGTATTGGATTGTGTTGCTATTAGGTAAACATAAAGTCATATGCAAGCAACAATGAGCTGGCTGTTATGCCACAAGAACGTGTGGTTCGTTTGGAATGGGACCGGCGCTACCTTTCAGTTCTTGGAGTCGAAAACAATCGGCTGTACGAGCTGAGGCTGCAAACACCTGAAAATGTATTCTTGGAAGAGGAAAATGATCTTCGCCAAGTCATGGATTCCTTCAGAGTAGACAAGGTGCTTGGTTGACCGGTGCTAGCCTTTTGTTTAATGTTTTTTCTTATTCTCCTCATTTTTTTTTGTATCATCCAATTTTGTTAAAAAGAGATAACAGAGCATCTTGATTCTTCTGGTTCTTGTCTATCTTTCATTTGTTACTCCTTTTAAGGCTATTAATTTGTTCTTGTGAACGCCTTTTGGATAATGGTTTACTTGGGGTGAGTTTGTATCAAGCAATGATGATAAAGGGAAAGACATTCAAACTCTTGTCTGAAAAGCTAATCATACAGGCAAGCTTCTGTCTCATGAATTTAATTGAGCGGAAGCTGAGAGAGTAATTCACCATGAGCAATTTGGGTTTCTTCAAATATAAGTAGGTTGGCGCAGGAACTGAAATTGTCATGGGGGAGAGCGATCAATTTTGACTCTCCGCCAAACTCTTTGGTTGGTATGTTGAATAGACCTATGGAATGAAATGACTATTCCAATGAAATAATCATACTTCACATCTTATCATCATTGGTTCATACAAACTCAGGGCAAGTAAGCATTATCCAAGAGTAGTTTAGATGATTTTTTCCTGGTTTATCGTCAATAATAGCATCTACTAAAAGATGAAGTGTGAAATATTCAATGTTAATGCTCTTCTCTCTTACAAATATACAATGACTCAAATTAAAGACACGTTTGGTACACGGAAAGATCATTTTTTTTTCCTAATTAAATGCGGGAAATGGTTACAAGGAAGAATCTTTCTCACTCTTGATCCGAATAGAAGAGATAATGGGAGATCCTATGGAAATGCCTCAAAAAACAATATTGAAAGCGACTTACTTAGCTAAAGAATGTGCTTTATTGGCACACTGAGAAACTTTCATAGCAGACTAACCATGAAAGGAAGAGAGTTTCAAACTACCAACAGAAACAATACAAGTAAAAGAAATGAATGGTCATTCCTTTAAGAATGATAGGAATAGGTATTATTAAAAATATAAGAACTTGGAATGCTTCCTATTCTTTTGTTTGGTGAAAACACATATTTTTGGATACTCCATTATATTCCTCTAGGAATAGCTATTTCTATGGGGAATAAGGAATGATATTCAACCAAACAAAGGAATTGTGCATGCTTGTTTAACGTCCCAATGTCTAAAACCAGGGACGAATTTCCCCATGAAAATAACCTAATGTGTAGGTGAGTAGGTAAGCTTTTGTAAATAGAACTTAAGAATCAATAGTTTGTGTCCTCAAGCTATAATAGTATTACCTAGCTGAAGAGTTTGCAATTTATTCTTCCAACTAATAATGTGAATTTGGATTACCATCTAAAGAAAACGAGCATAAGAAAAATTATAGGAGACTGTAAGAGGGAGCCCCCTATCTGAGCAGGGGCTCCCATGTCCGAGCAACTTGCTCAGGTTGGTGAACCCCTTGCTCGGACAAGAAGCCCCCTCTTACAATCTCCTACTCAATAACAAATCTCAAGCAAAGACTCTCATGTCTAAGCAATTCCTCCTGCTTGAACAGATGGCTCACTTGTCCAAGAGCAAGTTGCTCGGATAGGTGAGCCCTCTGCTCAGACAGGAAGTCCCCTCTCATAACTTGTTTGGGCAGGCGAGCCATTTGCTCAAATAAGAGGCCCCCTGTCACATCCTCGCTCAAACATATGAACTCTCTACTAATGCAGGAAGCCTCCTCTCATAACTTGTTCGAACAGGTAAGTCCTTTGCTCACACAAGAGGCTCCCTCTCACAACCTCCTGCCTAATAATTGGGATCTCAGTCAGGTTTGTGGAGATGATGGTTGCTATCCTTGGAACCTAGGGTGGAGATGACGGCTGTTCTTTTTCCACTTGGGTTTACATGGTCGTCTTCCCATTTGTAGGATGGTTACTATTCTCATTTCCTTTCTTCTATTTTTTTTTTTTTTTTTTGAGAGTGGGAGGGGCAATTGTTGTAAGAACATACCGGTACCAACTTTAAAGCCAACTCTACTTCATTTGCCTAAAAAATTGGAAAATAGAACAAAATTGTAAGAAGTCAATTCTGAATTCTTCTTCTGGTGCTTCTGCATTATCAGGAACCAAATAATGGAGGACAAAATGAGGCAAAATCTGACAATTCACTTTGGCTACACTATCACTCCTGGTTACAAAGTAAAAAAGAAATCTTATTTCCAAATTTCAAACAGATTCTGCTCCTTTGGACTTTAATAACACTCTTCTCTCATTATATCCTCATGAAAAGGTATATTTGTAGTATAAAAGACTAAACTCAAGTTTAAATTCACTCTCCTAACCACCAAATGCTATCTTATCAAGTTATATAAATGAAGTTATTGCTTGAAATTCAAATGACACCAAAACATTGTAATACATGACAACAACTATCTTACTCCAAAAACACGCCACAATCTCCAATTGATCTTGATGGATCAAATTGAACTCATGACCTTACTTCAAATTCCCCTGCTCGTGTGAGAGCTCGAAAACCTTTGTAGGGACGATTAGGTAGATTCTTCAGATCCAGTTTGTCAATTTGCAGGCCAGAGAGGGCAACACCCATAATTCTAAAAGCCACTTGAAATGTGGGAAATACATGAAGGCGCTCTAACCCCGTCTCAAGCACCAAGGTTCCAGTCATCGATGGGGCTTTGTCTTTAGGGATCCGTCCAATTGACCACAAGCAGGTCTGCAGAAACATGTCAACAATGTACAATCAATTGCAACAAGAGTAAAAGCATATTTTCTGCATTTTTAAGTTCTTGACCTTGGAATTTTAATGACTGCAAATAGCCCATATCATTTATCAGATATCTAACTAGTAGTCTAAGCAGCAATGGAGATGCATTCTTTGATATTCCAAATCCAAAAGAGTGAGCTTCCTATTTCTACAATGAACAAACCATGAGAAGAGATGCCGTATCATCTCTTCCCTCCATAAATAATAGATGGAGGGGCAAGCTTTACACCAAATACTTGCAAGTGTCACAATGAAAACATATGGGTACCTTATTAGTGAGAATATCTACTGTTCCATGATTTGAAGTCAGATCAGCTGATAGAATACAAGGAGGCAGTTGAAATTGCACAGTTATTGAGTCGATTATCTTTCCGGGATCATTACGTATTCCAACCAGCACACTGATATTACATGTCCCAGCACCTGACGTCAGCTGCGGTTTTACGTATATAGGAGTACTCTTCAACTTTTTAACCCTGTATGAAGGTGAAAAGGTTGTTTACATTATAAATACACATACCATGGGAACTAATTGGCAGATTATAAAGTGTAGTTGTCCGTGTTTCTCCAAATACACATATGTCGCCCATATACAGATTCTGTTCCTTAGTACACCAGTAACATACCTCTCACAGATAGCTAAAAAGTACAGCAGATCTCCACTCAAAAAATTAAGAAAAAACGCATTTATATATCCTCAACTACACACACCTGTAACTCATGAGCTTAAACTGTCCATCAGGAGGCACAAATGACAGAATTTGATGGGACTCCCAAGGTCGAAACCGAACGCACGGATGGAATCTCACATCATCCAAGATGGAAGGATTTGCAAATGAAAGAGTCAAATCAGGAAGACCTGATAGGTGGGAGTTCACTTGAACTTCACCATAAATCTCACATTTCACCAGGACTCCATCCCTAAGTAGAATTCGCCAAGAGAAAATTGGTTAGCACCTCAAGTACAAAACAATAAAGCATAAATATGACGAGCATACTGTTTATCTACTAAATATGAAATATTCTATGAGACATTTGGGACTCCCATGGGAAATACAACCACCAAATGCCAATATTCAAATTTGAAAAGGTCAGTTTTTATCCCATTCAAAAAAACTTGCAGAAGCAATATGGAGAAGCAAAATATAAGAATGTTCAAAACAAAGGCATGTGATAGCAAATGATACACTTTAAAAAGAAATAAACATCACTGTTCCGTATCTTTTTGTTTTTTGGTTCACGTAGAGAGTCATCAATTACCAAGAAAAGGCATTGCTCTCTCTGACACTAACGATATTTCTCAAGCTGAATCCATGTTTTTCACTGATTAATGTACATCACTAGACTTGAATATTATAAATTTCCACCATCTGCTCTCTTTTACAAACAACAACACCCCCCCCCCCCCCCCCCCCCCCAAGCCGCAGTGGGGGGCAAGGGTGTGTAGTGAAACATAAAGAAGTACACAGCAAATGATAGATGTCATTCACATTTGTTCTAGAATTGAAATCTCATGCAGATAGAATTTCACCAAGTCTCATATTTCCAGCATTCTAATAGTAAGAACCTACAATGCTAAATCCATATCATCACATAAAGTATCACATGAAGAAACAATTTTTATGGCAACTTGATCCCATGCCTGTTAATAGTTGCATCCATTTCTTCAACAAGATCAACGTAAACTTCATTATTAGCATATTTTGGGTCTGTCATTCTCCATGGAACAAGGGATGCTGTTGCACCTGGAAGTGTTTCAGTGACATTGGAACTATTACCAGTCACAACGCTCAACATTTTGCTAACAATGTTTGGTGGAGCTATCATCTCTCTCAATATGTTAGGTTCTGTACTGAGAGGGAAGCCATTGTCTATCATCTCATCCAGAAGCTGCAAATAGAAACAAACATAATGTGTATTAAGTCTACAAAACCTAAACAAGGAAAAACCTAAATGATGAAAATTAACAACATGAAGAAATAGGGAACGTTGAAGTTTATGAAAGAATATCCAATCATAAAGAAGCTTCATTTATTAGTAGGCATATGAATATCATTTCATTTTGATCATCCAGAATGCAGAGAAGTTAACCCAAATCAGCAGTACAGTTCCTACTGACTGGATATGTGGTCTTTGGAAAGAGAATGCTCTTAATCAATTACAAAGTGGAGACTTAAGGCATTTTCTATGCCTTTCTTTTGCACCATCAAATGAAAATATGCAATATCAAGTTGACAATCTATTTCCTCAGCAAAGAGGCTACTGAAGAAGTTAACCTCTAGTAGTCCAGTTCCTAATCAAAACCAGGACATGTAGAGAAAGACAAATCCACTACCCTATTGTTGGTAACTTTTCTGAATGTTTTGGGAACTCTAAATACATGATACAATTTATGTTTGAAAACCCCAAATATAGATCACACTTATGAAAATAAATCTCATCTATGCTACAGATATACAAGAAGAAAAAATTATACTGAAGATTAACTCCAATAATATCGCCCAAAATAACAATCAGCCAGGAAAGTAATGTAAAAAGTACCTCATATACAATTACAAAGTTATCCTTTATGACATCTTCATTCAACCCCCCAAGATAATCTGAGAGGACATCAGCTACTCTGCAAAGAAACTAAAAGTAAATGGTTGAAGGTCAAGGAATTCTATTTCATCCAATGTGCATATAAGCACGCCCTTAATTGAAAACTTTATATGGCTACAACATCTACCTCAATGCCCATCAAAGGTGGCATGTCAACTTGGGTGCAAGCTAAAAAAGTGATCCCTTCACGTACAACTTGGAAAAGGTAATGTGTTGGGGATGCAATTACTGGTTGTAGCTACAACAAAGAGCGAACAAATTGTAAAAAAAAAGTGGGTCTACAAATACACAAAACCGTTATATCAACTTGAATTACATACAAAAATGAAAGGAAATAAGAACCAGAACTTAAATATCTCAAATAAAGCATCAGGTTTACTATTCATGAAATACACAAAAGTTGTCAAAAATCATACACAATGTAAAAGACAAGACTGACACACACGAAAGCAACTAACTATGTCCATTAGAATATATGCAAAAGTGAAATAAATTGGGCTCCAGAAATTAAAATTTATATATAAAGCTAAGATTCAAAAAACAAACATAAATTCTGATATCAAACTCCAAACACAATACATAAGATGAAACGAAGAAACACAAAAATAAAAAAATAAAACAAGTATGTTAGCTAAATTTACAAAATAAAACAGAAAGTGATTGACATTGACACCCGGGACTAAAATATAAAAATGAAGCAAATCAGAAAACTCGAATTAAAATTACACAATTTAAAAAAATAAGAAAAGTAGAAAACCAAACACGGAAATAACTATATTTTTTTTGCTCGAATTATCCACAGAACTGAAATTTTAAAAAGATAAAGAAAATACCCAGAAACTAAAAGAGAGAAAACAAAGCTCTGAGATTCTATTTCTGAAAAAAAAAAAGAAAAAAAAAAAAGAAGAAGAAGCAAGTTACAGGTACCTTGAAGGAATCACCTTGAGCAATGACCTGCTCCCAAAACCACGCACATATGGACCGTTCCACTCGATGTCCAGTTAGCTGTTTCTCTAGCATTACCTCGCTATCCAACCCAAAATTCACCAAAATCAGCTTTTCAACTTAGACCCATCAATTAAATAAAGAAAACGCACAGTAACAAAATAAATAAATAATGAACCCAAATCACAGCGTGGTATTGGAATTGAGGGTCGAAGCTGTTTGTGGTTTATATGATTTGCAAGTATTCGTAGCCGACAAATCTAAACAGTCGCAATTGAAATTGCATATAACAAAAAAAAAGCAAAGAAAAGGAAGATGGGTCTTACCCGGAATCTGATAGAAGAAATATACACTGCAACATCTCTCTCTCTCTCTCTCTCTATCAACCACACTCCGTCGTTCTCGGATCGACCAAAAGAAATGACCCAGTAGAGATTGGCGCGTCTTCAGCTGAGAACAATTCGGTTGGCTCTCAACCTGCGGGTAGGGAAAAAAAAAAACATTCATCAACGCATTAACAAATGGAGCCGAATTTGCTTAAAATAAATTAGAACATGAATCTAAGGGAATGAGCGTGACCCAATCAAAAGCATGTGTTTTAGAGAACATCAATGACCTTCTCAATCAGATCAAATAGGGACTAGGAAAATAGCATATCTGCTGGAATTACAGTGAACGTGAGACAACACATGTTTTTCCTTAGTTTCGTTTGTTTCCGGGTTAAAATATTTTTCTTGATTAAAATATTTTCTAATATTTAGCCGCGTATAAAGAATTACAAATATTTTTATTCAATTATATTAATTAATAAAAATTAATTTTTATTCACAACATAAAAATATTTTTTATATTTTAAAAATGAAATCATTTTACGAAACTAAAAAAGTTTTTTACTCAAACCGAAAATATTTCGGTTTGACTATTATTTTTAATCTCACCAAATACCAGAAAATACGAAAAATATTTTACAACAAAAAAAAAACAAAGTATTTTTTCTTTAAAAAAAAATACAAATCTTTTTTTATTAATTAATAATTACAAAGGGTAATTTTAATTTTTCAACAGTCAAAATAAGAGTATTTTTAAAAGATTTTGGTCAAATTTGATTTTCTATCCAACATAACGCTCAAGACTGAGGGATGAAGCTAAATTGCAACAAGTGACAGTTTGATGTACCTAAATGTCATACATGTCAGTTCATGAGGCTAAATAAAAAATAATTGCTAGTTCAAGGGGCCAAAGTATTTTTATCCCTAGAATTAAATATAAACCATTGAAAAAACAACAAAAAAATCTCTTGTAATTTTTTTCACCGCACCTAAGCCAAATCCTTGAATTTCAGGCCCTTAGTCCACTGAAAACCCAAAACTAAAATTAAGTGAATGATTTACAGGCAAAATAGCGTTATGGGTTTTCTACTATTGCATTTCATATGTTCTTCGTGCAAACCATTACAGATTCTGGACAAAAAATATAAAAATACAAGTAAACAAAATTTCCAAGCTGCTGCCTTGTACAGTACACAAGTTAAATAAGATCCCAACTAATGGCCAATATAGTGAGCATGTACATGCTGCCTCTTCCAATTCTCTAAGTCTTTTTCACTCTTTCCCAGCTGTATTTCCATTTTATTTCCATCTTCCCCAAGGAGTGACTCAGACAACACTGAATGCTGATTGTATGGTGGATGAGACCCGAGATGCGATGGTCTGGGAAGCAAATTGTTGAATCTTCTGTTTAGCATCTGAAAGGAACACCATGTGTATGTGTTTATCATCATGAATGTCAAATTTTAAAAACGAAATGAGAATCATTGGATCATAAGATAGATGAGTATCTGCACAAATGGTGCAAAGAAGCTGTAATTTGTGTACTCACTAAGGGAATGTTAAATGAACATGAAATCGCTCCTTTGTGTTTCTCATATATGTGAACTGGTATATCTAGATGATTGCATCCAAACATCATTTCAAATTCAAGCACCTCCAATAATTTTGACAATTTGAATTTTTCTAGCTTAATTTGGGATATTTTGAACCATGGCATCATAAATGTTCCAAACTTGTACTATAAAATCAATTGAGAAAAAAAAAATCAGGAAACACAAACACAAAGCTCCAGCAGAATTCAGAATCCCATGGCAACAGTTACTATGATGAGCTGCTCCTGAAGTTTTCCTACTAACAGTACAAGGCTCAATTGGCATAAATATAAGGCGGTGATATCAATTCGTTAAAAAAGCCGCTTAAACAGTTATTTGGCTTGTGCCAAATTAAACTTCAGAACAATTAATTATTTTTCCTTTTTTTTTTTTTTTTGACGTGCATAAAGGACATGCTATCATGAACACTCACTCAAAACACACTCGGTGATCAGCTAAACTGGAATCATTGAACAGTAGAGTGTAACCTACATCAACCAGCACCCAATTTGCAGAGTATCCATTGATTTGTTTCAATAACAAACCTAGATTCTAAGTCTGCATTTCATATCAATTACAACTAAACGTCATTGTACATACCATTAAACTACATTGATGCAGTACCACAGCGTTGTCCCAACTAAAATTTGGTTACACAAATCCTACTTTGCCATTTTAATCTGTGTGTACTCTCTAACACATATTATTGTCCTTTTATAAAATTATCCCTTCATGACAGTAAGTTAGTTGTTAAGCAGAATTTAACAAATACGGGAGCTTTTTTTTTGCTAAATGGGTGATGATAGATGAGTTGGCACAGTTGCAACATCAAAATTGCTATTATAACTGTAACATTTTCAATTAAAAAATGCTTAGAGGAATAGCCAAGGATCCAAGGTAATTTAGAGGTGGACCAGAAGACACCTTCGCTTTCTGACTAGAATACATTTAGGCTCAAATCGTCATGTATTCATAAACCACAAGACCGTTTTTCAAAACCTAGACATACTCTTCTCAGGCCACAACTATCATATAGAAGAACGAGTGAAATTTTATGTTCCCAAATGCCAAGTCTCATCTGAACCACCAAACCCCAACCCCACCCACCAAAAAAAATATCCTCCTAATGATAATTATCTTCCACAAAAATAATGATACATAACACGACATGATTATTATTAGATATGATAGTTTAATATTGGAACTACTTCATTTTCAGGAAAGAGACATTTCATAGGTCACACTCAGCAACTAATATTAGAAGGCTATAATATTCTAGACAATCAAATAAACTGAGTGCACACCTTTGCGACATCTGGTGAAGCCAACAATATTTGCAATACTGAGGGTTAAACAAACTCCTACAACGAGGAGATAATCAGCTTGAAGCCTTATGAGAGAGAATATTGCAAGCAAGATCCATGCAGCTGCCTACAAATTAAAGAACAGCAAATTTAAAGACTGAAACAAACTACATAATAAAGCCAAACTACAAAATGAAAGGTCCCAGTAGTAACAACTTCTGAAATTCTTGTCAGCTTTAAATTCTAACCTTCAACTCCAATAACAAAGGTTTAGAAAATTAAATTTATTAATAACACTTAGCTGTAAAATCTCTTGCATTTTCTCAATCTGTATAGACAATGCACTTTTTTTTGTTTTTGGTGGGGGGAGGGGGTTAATACTCCATATATGTGCTAGAAGGAAGTATGCAGATAGTGACATGATATAGTAAAGCATATTTGCTCACCGCTAGGTATAGGGTCCACCAGAACAGCCAAGAGTCTTTCTTGTTCATGCGGGCCAATGACTAAAGCAAAAACAAGCACCAACATATATGAGACTCAAGCACTAATAGCGCAAATCATATATATTCTTAGAAACATGAGCGCATCACTACTAAAAGATGGTGATGAGATCAATTGAAAATAAGTTGACTCTAGAAATGCATATAATGTAATACTAACCTCTTGGTCAAGCGATTCAAATTTCCATATACTCTCACCAAGATCATTTATCTCATTCCACCACCGTAAACCAACTAAAATACGCCCACTCACATTCTTGACTACCCAAAAATCAAGAGCAGCAAGAAGAACAGTCACCACAAAAATGATGACAAAGTTATTAACGAAAAGGGCAGAAAGGATGTAAAATGCCAATGCTGCAGCCTGCCAAATCAAAAAATAACGACTTGATTCAGTGAAACATTTTTCCCTCTTCTATAAGTATGTACTGAAACTGGCTTACAGAGAATCATTCTTTTAAAAAACCAGGTATACTAGACCTTGAAAACAACATGAAAGAGACATGTCTTCGGGTTGGCGTAATTTTCTCCAGCAGGCTGCACATGAGGGTAAAGTTATATTATATGGAAGGAACAAATATCTTTGGAACAAGCATTAAAAAAAAGAGCCCCATTTAGAAATTTCCCTCTGACTTTACGAACTCTCGGTTAACAATCCTATAAATTTTAAAAACAATCAGCAATGGAAGATACCCTATAGTCCATGTCAAATTCCCAACAGTTGGAACTGCTTTTCATATCAATGAGAAAGAGATGCCAGACAGTTCTTCTTCTTATTCCAAAAGTTAACTTGACACTATCCACTCTTAGAATGCAACTTTCAAGTTTTTCATGATTAATGCTGATTGTTGTGGTTCTTTTTTTCTTTTTATAAATCAACAATGAAAACTTTCTTCTTCATCATCTTTTACCCTTTTTTTCTTTCTTAATATTGAAGCCTTTCATATTAATAATTACAACTTCTTTTCCTTCATTCTCTCAGCAACCAAAAGAACCCAATTAGAATATCAACATTTATCAATACGTTCAACCCAACACAACTAGACTTCCACTAAACTAATCCAATTCAGACATTTGACTAAATTAAATGAATTTGATACTTCTTAGTTTTACATTACAGCAACAACAATACAATAAATCCATATGTGTGGAGTATAGTTATATCTATATCTATTCTTTTCTTTGTCAATCTTATCAGAAACAAATGTGCCACCAATTTTCCTTCTCTTTTCCTCAATTTTCTTCCCAACCAAACAAAAGGGTAAGCCTAAAATCATCAAACAACAACAACACCAACCCAAATCCAATTCTAAAACCCAGATCTAACCACCTTCTAAAACCATAATTATCACCACACATAACCCAAAATTTACAGTTACAACACGTACATATACATATACAAACACACATACACAAAAGAAATTGAAGAAGGCCAACTCACCGGGTTGAGATCCATGCTGGGGAGGTTTAAGAATTTATGAGAAAGATTTGGGGCTTTTTTTGTTTCTTCGGAGAACTTTTTAAAGGTCTCCCCGTTCGTACTTCGTAGATCCGATGTTGTTTGTTTTGTTTTGTTTTGTTTTTGTTTTTTTTTTTTTTTTTTTGAGATCCGATGTTGTATTAGATTTGTAGAAAAAGCCCATAACATGTAGAAATTACTAATTTTCCCAAGTCCGACGTGTGCATGGTGGATCGCATCCGGACCAACCGGGCCGGCCTTTGGTTTGGCCCGATTTATGATAGGATCCTAATTCCAACTTAAGATTTTTTTTTTTTTTTTTTTTTTTGTAAGTACAAATATTGACAATACAATCAAGGAACTCTAAAAGAGAAAGAAAAATCCATTCCAAAACAGGGAGGAATGGACAAACAAGAGGTGGGAATGCAGCTAGAAATAAATCTAGTCGCGGCCCAATCAGCCACATAATGGGCACAGAAGTTAGCACTTCGGTTGATTTTTCTAGCTGTCCAGCTAGTAGTGGGGGAAATAGTAGAAATGAAATCCGAGATAAGTGACGCAATACGCCAGTCTTGAGTAATCAAAGGATTATTGATAGCCAGGTTGACTGTCAGGGAGTCACCTTCAAAAATAACATGGGATAATCCCAATGATGAGCATAGTTTTGCTGCAAGAAGAGATGCAGATGCTTCTCCATATAAAGGAGTGCAAGGTGGACTAATTCTCGTCAAAACATGAATAATAGCACCTGAAGAGTCACGACAAACGGCTGCTTGCGCTGAGAAAGTTCGACGGATTGCAGTATCATAATTTATTTTAAAGCAGGAAGGAGCATGTTTAGTCCAAACTTGGGGTACCGGAGATAGTTTATTAGACCAAGCCCGAAAGTGAGTCCGAGAAGAACGATTAACATCAGCTGAGATTGATAAGGCATTTGGAATCCAGCCATCATGATGGGCCTTGTTTCGAGAGTACCAGATGCGATCACAGGCGACCATTGCAAAAATCTGGAAAAGATGAAAATCCACAGGAGGTATACCTAGTAACTCCGGATGAAGAATAATTTGTAGCCAATCAGAAATATCAGAGATACATAGGGCAGTAATGTCCAGTGGCCAAAAAGAATTTCTCCAAACAACCTTCGCAATAGGGCAGGAGAAAAAAAAAGGTGAAGCTGTGAATCATTTGAAACAGAACATAGAGAACAGGAAGAGTCCCTCTGAGAAGTAACAATAGATTGCCCAATACGATCCTTAGTTGGGATAATATTCCAGACCATTTTCCATAGGAAAAGTTTGAGTCTATAATTCAGCTGTAATTTCCATAGACCTTTCCAACTGATAGAGGAAACAGGCGAGCTTTGTGGCGGTCGAGAGGAAGAATATAAGTGAAGAGCTGTCTTTGTAGAAAAAACCCCTGAGGCCGATGCTGTCCAGAAAAGAGAATCATTCATACCTCGAATAGAGACCTTAAGAATCTCTGAAACTGTAGCTTGGTCAAAGAGAAAAGTAAGAAGATGTAAATTCCAAGTCAAATATTGTGGATGAATAAGATCCGAAATCATCAAAGGGTAATCCATACAAAGTCGCGGAATTCGAGGCACTGGTTGGAAATTGGGCAAAGTAGGAATCCATGGCGAAAACCAAATATCCAAAGAACTTGTGGAATGAGGTATATAGCAAGAACCCAACTTAAGCAAAGGAACAACAGAAATAATACCATTCCATATATAAGAACCAGTGCTTAACGGGCAAGAGAGCAGAGTTCCATATTTAATATATTTCTCCTTGAAGAGGGGGATCCAAAGAGCATCATGATTTACCAGAAGCTTCCAACCAAGTTTGGCAATAAGAGAGACATTAATATCTTTCATTAGACAGAAACCCAAACCACCCTGATCTTTTTGCAGACAGATCGAAGACCATGATTTCAGTGAAAGATTATGAGCTTTATTGAGAGGAAAACCCCACCAGAAGTTCCTGAAAGCATAATCTAGGCGATGGCAAAGAATGTCAGGAAATAGGAAAGAACTCATAGCATAAGAAGGAATAGAGGAGGCTACCACTTTAATCAACACCGTTTTGCCAGCCTGTGAAAGAGTTTTAGATCTCCAACCCTCTATTTTTCCTTTGACCTTATGGAGGAAATTCAAGAAGGAAGATTGTTTAGAACGTCCAAAAAACATAGGCAGACCTAAATGCTTGGCGGAAATAGGAGTCACAGCGTAAGGGATAATCTCCAGAATACTGTCCCTGGTAGACACACAAGTATTTGCACTAAAAAGAATAATAGATTTGTCCGTATTAACCGTCTGACCCGACCAAAGGTTATATTTAGTCAAACACTCCTTAATAATACCAGCTTCCGACGAGGTGGCATGAGTGAAGATCATCAGATCATCCGCAAACAGAAGATGAGTTAAAGGAAAACATCTCCGAGATATCTTAAAACCTTGCAAACTTTGGTTAAGGAGTCTGGAAATTACCTCAGTACCCAAAATAAATAGAAAAGGTGAAAGCGGGTCACCTTGTCGTAAACCACGAGTGGGCCTGAAATGACCAAAAGGGGAGCCATTTAGCAGGATTGAGAATGAAGAAGTGGAGATACAAATACGAATCCAATTGATCCAAATTGGGTGAAAACCCAATTTCTCCATAATAAGCATGAGGAAGCCCCACTCCATTTTATTAAAGGCTTTTTCCATATCAATATTGACAGCCATTAAACCACCCCTGCCCCGTTTATTCTTGAGAGAGTGCAGCATCTCATGAGATAGAATAGAATTATCTTGTATATGACGACCAGGCACAAAAGCAGTTTGAAAGGGAGAGATAATCTTCGATAGCAAGGGCTTGAGCCTGTTAGCCAATAACTTAGAGATAATCTTATAAATAATATTACAAAGACTAATAGGCCGAAAATGATTAACAGCAGAGGCTCCTAATTTCTTCGGAATTAAAGCAATAAAGGTATGATTTTGTGATCTTAGCAAAGAGTTAGAAGCAAAAAAATTACCAACTGCCAACAACACCGTAGTCTTAATACAGTCCCAATATTTGACATAAAATAAAGCAGTAAAGCCATCAGGACCAGGAGCTTTCTCCTTTCCCAAACTAAGCAACGAATCAAAAATCTCATTTTCAATGGGAAGAGCACACAAAAGATTATTGTCACACTCAGAAATAACTGGATGGAACAGGTCCACTAATTCAGGGGAGAAAACCGGATTTGTTGATGTAAACAAATTCTTGAAATGAGCGACGAAAGCGAGACCAATATCAGTCCGATCAGAAATCCATCCCCCACCCGGGGTTTGTAGTAGAGAAATAGAGTTACGCCGACGACGGATAAGCGTACTAGTGTGGAAAAATCTGGTGTTCAAATCGGCTGTCGTAAGCCATAACTCCCGAGATTTAGTCTTCCAAAGAGACTCTTCCTGAAGAAGATAATCATCCAACAAAGATTGAAGATGGAGCTCCTTTGCTAAATTAGCATCCGAGGGTGGAGCCTGTTGAACCTCATCAAGTAAAAAAAGAGTACGATCCAACTTGGATTTAATATTTCCAAAGTAATGCTGATTCCAAAATTTTATAGCCTCCTTAGTAAGCTTGAGCTTTTTTGTCAGACAGTAAGAAGGGGAGCCAACAATAAAAGGAGACCAAGCTTCTTCAATAACGACACCACAAGTTGGATCCTTAGTCCAAAATTCTTCAAATCGAAATGGTCGAGGGAGAGAAGGAGCACGAGGACTAGTAGTCAAAAGAAGCGGACAGTGATCAGAGCTATGAGCTGGAAGATGAACTACCGAGTACGATGGAAAGTAGTGAACCCAGTTACAATTTGCAATACCCCGATCAAGTCTCTCCTTGATTAAACTAGAGCCTTGTCTATGGTTAGACCACGTGAACGGATTACCACTAAATCCCAAGTCAATCATTCCAAAACTATCCATAAAGTCTGTAAGTAGGTTTGGAGAGAAAGAATCAAAATCACGACCCCCAAATTTATCTTCAGGAGAATTAATGGAATTAAAATCCCCAATGCAAACCCACGGATCAGTGTAAGAGATCCCCAGTTTAGTCATAGCTGTCCAAAAAGCTGGGCAAAGATTCTTGTAGGGAGGACCATAAACAAAAGTAAGCAAGCATTTAATAAGAAGAGCATCCGAATAATACCAAACACATATAATATTACAAGTGACATAGAAAGTTACAATATTTACATCCGGTTTCCAAGCAAGCAAAAGTCCTCCCTGCGAGCCAGAGGGAGGAGCATGAACCATTAAAGTATACCCCAGTTGACGCAAAATCGGGGTAGTAACAAAAGGAGCAGCCTTAGTTTCTGACAAAAATATAATATCAGGATTATGCTTCCTGACAAGAACCCTAAGACTACGAATTGTAGAGGGTTGTGATAAACCTCTACAATTCCATGATAGAGTGATCATATTGCAGGAGGGGGCTTGGCCAAGCCAGCCGCCTCAAGGGGTGCAGAGTTGTTAGCATCTGCAATCGAATCAGCATCCAACAATAGTAACTGTGTGACACTCCTAGATTTTTTGGCAGCCTTGTACACCTTCCTAGACAAGGGTACAGTAGTATTTTGCAAGCCCACAGAATCCATCCGAGAAGAAGGAGAGGACTCAGCAACAGATGAGTTAGCCAGAGTGAAGGGGGCTAAGTCTGCAGGACCAGAAACTCTTAATAAAAACGGCGTCGTTGGAGCTGCAGGGGGATGCTTCAATGCCGAGAGGGAATGAGCCGCAAGTATCATCCGGTCCTGTGTAGTATTAGGAGTGTTTAACTTCTTTGATGGAGTTGGAAATAAGTCAGAGATATCAGAAACTGCCACCCGCTTATGCCCAGACACCTTGCTCAACTCCGAAAGCGGTGAAGGATAAACAGCAGCCCCATCAGAAGCTTTATCCACAGAAACTGTTTTTTTCCCATGGTCACTTGAAACGGATTGAGGCCTTTGATAAGGATGAAAACGGGAAGAAGACCTAGAGGGCCTATCATGAGAAGACTTTAGGATATTTGGAACAGCATAGGTGCTAGGGTTTGGTGTTGAACGAGGGGAGAGCTGGACAGTGGATGGTGGGATAGAAATAATGGGATTTGTGTAAACTTGAGGTTGACTAGACATGGGGATGTGCTGGGAATCAGGTTGATAAGCATGTTGAGAGATACCAAGGGAACCGATAGTATCAGTGAAGAAAGGAGAAGTTAACGGAAGGCTTACATGCAGATCATGAGGCAGGGAAGATGGAGCAGGCATCAGCATATCATAGGCACGAGGAGGGACATCCGAGTTAGCAGAGCTTGGGCCATGATAAAAATGAAGCGCAGAGGGTCCGAACAAAGTGAGACCAGAGGATGAGTGGCCCATGACACCCGTCAGTTGTTGGGCCAGCTGTAAATGGCCTGAAGAACTGTGTTGATCCGTAGGGCCTTGAATAATCGGACCAGTAATGGAAGGGCCCAAATGCAGAGAAGATTCTTTAAGATGCCGAAACCCCGGAGGATATTCTGGATGAGGCAAATATCTTGTATCATTGAGCGCCGACTGTGAAGGTGCCTGCTTGTAAATGAATTTGCCTTTACCTTTGGAACACTTGTCAGCAGCCGAGTGGGGAGACGTGGCAAAAGGATAGCCAGGCAAACCAAAAAAATCACGTCCATGGTGCACTGGTGGTGAGTCACTGAACAGCGACCGACGTTTGCTAGTATGGGAAACCTCCATGGGAGAGTGCAGGCCAGGAACCGTTTCTTCAGAGCAGTGCAAAGAAGAAGAAGAGCCAGCCGAAGGAACACGAGCAGGACGAGGAGGTGGTACTCTAGAACCCGGGTAAACATAACCCCGGAGAGAATGAACATACAATTCTGGCTGGTTTGGATGTAGAGGACCAGGGCAATAATTTTTCCGATGACCAATCAAGCCGCAGAAAACACAATAATCAGCTAGACGTTCATACAGAAATTTAATCCAAATTGAAGAGAGCCCTTGCCGAGGAAGAGAAAACCCTGGATGAAGAGGAAGTAAAACATTGACTGCAATCCGGATGCGGAGATGATGATGAGCAATAATTCCTTTTTTATCTCCATTTTCAACATTTAGAACCTCTCCAATGAATTTTTTGCCGATCTTAATAGCATTTACAACAGTCATATTTTGCAACGGAAGACCATGCACCTGCACCCAAAAATCGCATGTGGAGAGATCAACTTCCTCAATAGATAGTTCCTGAGGCCATGATTTAATAACCAGCAAAGCACCCTTAATATTGCCAAACACCATTAATTATCAATATTCAATAATCAATGTGTGGTTTAAAAATTTAATTTATGTTTATAATTATTTATAACATATATAGGAAATAAAATGTGATCTTTTGAATATTTACTCTTTTAAATTAAAAATACATCAATTGTGCAAAATAAGTAATTGAATTTAAAACTTGAGCTTGATTTTTGTTCTTTTATATATATATATATATATTGCGGTCCGGCCCCTATTTAGTGTGGCCTATGCAGTTATCAATGAACATAATGGTTGGATTGTTGCTGCCTGTACTAAGGAATTATCCTCTTCAAAAGCTTTGGAGGGGAAGGCTACAACAATCCTTCTTGCAATCCGTCTGGTTCTTTTCCATGATTGCTCCTCTCTCTTTCTTAAATGAGACTCTTTGTTCACTATTTTGGCCATCTGTTTTCGGATCGACCGTGTGCTTCCTTGATTGCTGACTCCCCATTAGTAACTCCTTCTCAAGAAATGGACCGCTTTGAAGATTTTAAAATATGTCAACTCCCGGGTACACTTAGTTGCTAAATAGGTTGTTTTTCACATTATGTTTGGAAACATTCTCGAAAATTCTCCATTTCTTTTTTCTTTAAGGATTAAGAGCGAGAAAGACTCTCCCTTTATTCCTCTCCCCCTTTTTTTCATATTGAACAAAAATAAAAATAAAAAATAGAATTGCTGTAAAACATTTAACTTTATCCCAATATGATAGGCTTATTAGTGTTTTTTATTTTGTGTTTAAAACTGTGTTGTCTGTGGAGAGCCATGTTTGAATAGGTGGGCCTTTCTATGGATTGGTGGAAGGGATCTTCACTTGCAAGGTATGAAGAGTCCCAGATTTCAAAGTCATCCAATTAGAAGGAGATCCCCTAGTTGTTATCATTTAGTAGTGCCAAATGATTTCCTGTGGGCTGAGCCATCTCGTCATTGGGTTGATCTTAGGTCCAAGCTCTCGGGCCTAAGACTTCCAGTGTCCATTCCATAATGTTTGAATCATACGATATGTACTCACCAGCCACCAGCTGTCTCAAGTTGGCTGGTTCTAGTTTGGCTCTTCTCTAGTAAAAAGAGAGGTCACCAGAAGAAGAGGAGGCAATGGCCGTTTATTTAAACGAGAGGTTGAGGATATAACCGAAGTGGCTAGTGAGTGAGGTGGGTCATTGTCTTATCCTAACTGCTAGAATGAGAGACAGCCAAAGAAGAAAAGAGGTGATGGGTAAAGAAACAATCTTCAAATTTCAGACCCAAGAAAAACAGAAGGCGGATAGAGAGTGGCATGGCAAAGTTGGTGGTGCTGCAACAAAAACAACCCTCTTTCTCTCTCCTCCCTGCCTCTCTTTCTGACTTTAATGGCGCCAGACTCCACACTCCAATTCAGGTCCTCCCTCTCCCTATACCTCCCCTGTTTCCATGTGTGTGAATAATATGAGATGGCCCAGATGGGGTATCTTTCTGTATTGCAAAATCGGATAATTATGCATAGTTTGATTACATATATTTTTTTTTCTAGGTGGGTGCTTGATAAAATTTCAGTTTCTCAAAAAGTTTTTGTCCAAAGTGTGGAGAGAAATGGATGGCATATTGAGTTGTTTTTAATTTTGAGTTTGGCCGGGTATCGTTGGAACTCAGTATGTGAACCAGAAACTTTGCAAGCAACTATATTTTTGGGCTTACTATCTATAAACATCCCATAAATAGCCCAAAAACCAGCAACACATGCAAAACATGTCACTTGCTTCACCACAATTCGATTGAACCGATTGTATGATTTCCTAGTTCACATCGACCTTCATGAGTAGGAAAAGATATATTCATCCAAAAATTAACAAAAAGGTAGGAAAAGATATAACTGTACAATGCACATGAGACTGATTATGAGGGAGGCACAGGCCTGTCAACAGCTACATCTATAGATGCGGCTTAACTTAAAAACATTAGTATTGTTGGGAAATCTCAACCTGTCTTCCTTATGTTTCATACTAATTTATCCCTCTCCCAATCTTTTAATTCTGGTGACAGTTGAAAAGAAAGGTATGGAAGCCGAAAGGAGCATTACATGTCTCAGCATCAAGCACCAAGAAAATTCTCGTAATGGGAGGCACCAGATTTATTGGTGTGTTTTTGTCAAGACTCCTTGTCAAAGAGGGTCATCAGGTAGTTTCCCCCTCTGGTTTTTTTTTTTTTTTTCCTTTTTCTTTTTTTTCCCATCCCTTTCAATGTCTCTGTTTTTGATAGGTGTCCACCTCTTCTGGCATATTAACAAACCATAGGACACTTCCCATTTTCATGCTCAATGACATCTTGAACATTTTGATAAGTTTAAGGGTACATACAACTTTTGGCAGGTGACTTTGTTTACCAGAGGAAAAACACCCATCGCTACACAATTGCCAGGTGAATCTGACCAGGACTTTGCTGATTTTTCTTCCAAGGTATCACTATCACTTAGGATTGGAAGTTCTATTAACCAATATGAAATGCTGTCTGAATTTCTTGTTCTGGTTTCAGCAGTTTCATTTTGGATAAATATATAGCTGTGCTGCATAGGTACTAAATCTGTCTGTAATTCTAGATCTTGCATTTGAAAGGAGACAGGAAGGACTTTGAATTTGTGAAATCCAGCCTTTCAGCTGAAGGCTTTGATGTTGTTTACGACATAAATGGTCAGCACAATCTCATTTCTGCACTCCTGTACTTGACAATTTGCCCCCTTCCACTACGATACAACTTTTTCATCACCAGAAGCACAATGTCTTACTCTTCAGCTTCAAATAATTGGTAAATTTGGGCATATTTTCAGGACGAGAGGCAGATGAAGTTGAACCCATATTGGATGCACTACCAAAGCTCGAACAGTAAGCTCTGACCAGCTTTTGATGATATTTCAAATTGTCTAATCAATTTTATATGTAAGCTTTTCACCGTGAGCTCTGGATGGTCCATCGGTATTTAGTCACCTAGTCTTGGATTTGATTTAAAGTCTAGTTTGGACTTGAGGGAAATTTTCTATTTAAATTTGGAAATTTGTTATGTGTTCCATCTTAAATCACATTCATCTCTTATATTCAAATTACTGGATATAGCAAATCATTTGTAGAAAGACGATTGTCTTTCAATTAAACCATGCAGTCTTAGGTAAAAATATTGTCGTATGAGCAAAACATTGAGAAAAATAAAATATTACTTGATATAACTTTGATGTTTACATTTTTGGAAATTTATATTCATGTGTTAGGTAAAACACTATTGAGTAAAGCCATGACAGTGCTTTTCCTTTTCTGTTACAGTTGAATTGTGTAATATCTATGATTTAACTGATTCTCAGGTACATTTACTGCTCTTCAGCGGGTGTTTATCTCAAAACTGATTTACCGCCCCACTTTGAGGTTAGTTAGAGATTGTTTTGCACAGCTTACTGTTCACCTGTTTCCATAAACGGAATGAAGGTAAATAAGCAATTATAAAGTTACCAAAGCGAACACGCCTTTTAGATCTAAGCAAATTTTACGCATGAGGTTTTTGAAATGATAGAGAAATTTAAGAAAGGCATTGTCGAAGTAAGTTGAAATTAACAATGGACATTTTAAAATTTTTAACCTTATTTTAAACCGATGGAAGTTTACATCACCACCTCTTTCCAACGTCTTCTCTTTCTTTATCACTCCCTGATTGTCCTTTTTGGTCTTTGCAAAATTCAGTTGGCCTTTTAATGATACATTGATCTCCTGCTAATAGTGAACTGAAACTTCTCTTCAAAAATTGTTTGCATACTTCCGATGCTATCAAGATTTTCGATGTACTTAATGTGAACTGATGAGAAGCATAGCATGTATCAATGGAAAGGCATAAGTTTCCACCAGTTTTTCATTCCCATAGTGATGGTGTTCTTCAGAAATAAAGGTTTCTTCTTCAGGTCTATAAACTGTTAAAGCTAACTAAACCTTTGACCTGGATTGAACTTAGGAAAAAATAACATCTGTTCTGTGGACTGCAAGTTTAGGAACTCAATCTCCACTCAACCCAAATGCATCACTTTCTACCCTTCCTCTAGTAGTGACAAAAGTAATCTTACCATGGAGTGCAACAGTTAAGCCTTCATTACTTGTACTAGATGACACGCTGTTGCCAAGTTGTTTGATCTTTAATTTCTTCTAGTTTCTAAATTACTCTTCTTCTTTTTTCTAACCAAAAAAAAAATGGGTAAACTACTCCAACCTCTCTCAAGGGTTATGGAAATATCAAGCATTTACCTCGAATTTTTAGAAACAGCATTCCACTCCCTGATCCATATGATAGATACACCTTTATGACTACTCACATGTTGTTACGAACTATAACAAACTATACTTTTTTGTAATAAAATTTTCATACAAAGTAATCTTAGATAATGATTACTTACCAAAATGGTTTGGTGACAAAGGAAAATCAGGAAAAAGTAAACAAACATAGCTGCCTCAAAGGGTTAAAACTTGAGGGAGGTTGGTGTATTTTGCCTGAAAATTTCTAACTTGTCGGTGCTTGATGATAGACCGATGCAGTTGATCCAAAGAGCAGGCACAAGGGAAAGCTTGAGACGGAGAGCTTGCTGGAATCAAAGGGTGTCAATTGGACTTCTCTAAGGCCAGTCTACATCTATGGACCGTTGAACTACAACCCTGTCGAAGAGTGGTTCTTCCACCGATTGAAAGCTGGTCGCCCGATTCCAATTCCCAGCTCAGGAATACAAATAACACAACTTGGCCATGTCAAGGTTAGAGAAATCGCAATCTTAATATGTATCGAGGCAATTCTGGAAGCAACTTAATTCCTAAGCAATGACTTTTTACTCTTGTACTCAATTAAAATTATTCTAGTTGAATATTCAGTAGTCTGTGCAATTGCTTCAAGCATGCCAAACCAATTCTAACAACGTTTATATCACACCCCTAGCAAATTGCACATAATACTCCTGAGCTAAGAATCTGTAGTAATGATATATACAGCCAGAGTTTTCTAATATTTGAATGTGAAGGTGAGATTTTAATATGATATTGGTTTGCAATCCCAGGACTTGGCGAGAGCTTTTGTTCAGGTTCTTGGTAATGAGAAGGCCATCAAGCAAGTATTCAACATTTCTGGAGAAAAATATGTCACCTTTGATGGATTAGCAAAAGCATGTGCAAAGGTAATGCTTGCCAATGTATATCTAAATGGGAAAAAGACAAAAAAGAACCCTATGATTCATCTGATATGGGGGAAATTTCATTTTAACTAATTTGACTATTATAATCATTTATTGTTTATTTGTTTTTTACTTCCATCAGGCTGCCGGATTTCCTGAGCCTGAGATCATTCATTATAATCCTAAGGAGTTTGATTTTGGCAAAAAGAAGGCGTTTCCATTCCGTGATCAGGTGCATGCTGACATATAAATTGCATAGCTGAAAACATGAAGAATATAGATAAATAACATGTGATATAAATCAAAGAAGTTAATGTATGTACCCTATGAATGAGGTTCCTTCTTTAACACTTAGTTACTGATCTTATCATCACTTTGTTAATGCAATGCAGCATTTCTTCACATCAATTGAGAAATCAAAGAGTGTGCTTGGGTGGGAACCTGAATTCAACCTAGTGGAAGGTCTTGCTGACTCCTACAACCTAGACTTTGGCAGGGGAACATTCAGGAAAGAGGCTGATTTCTCAACAGATGACTTGATTCTTGGCAAGAGTCTTGTTCTGACATAGACCATTCTTCTCTTTGATTCCCTAATTTTTTAGTGTTTCCTCCTTTGGTCCAACTTTCCACTCAAGTTCAGCAGGAATAAGTAACCAAATGCCAGGTTTTGTAATGGTACAATGCTGTCATTAGGAGAAAGAAAATTGAAGTTACACAAATTTTATTTGCATATGGGTCCTGTTATTTTCCCAGCTATTGATTCACAACAGGCTAGCTTCATGAGTTTGTTGAAGTTGATTTCAGGCCCTGTGCGAAAGCCCAAAAGATTAATTCAAGCCTTTCAAGGCAAATGGCCCTTTTAGGGTTCAATTAGGATTCTAATTCCAGACAGTGTGGGATTAGATCTTATCTTTTGGGAAGTCCTGCACGGGTAGGACTAGTCTTCAAATGAATTCAAACAATTCTCATATCCCATATCACATGGGATAAGAGGTTATTCCGGAAAACTCGGGATAAAGACCTTTTACGCCTTTTTAGGGATCATGATTAGATCTTCCCTTAATTCTCTACAATAATTTCAGGATAAGGTTCCGGTATATTCCATCTATATCACCTCGTGGTAGTACCGAGAAATCTGTTCCCGGGACATTCTAGATATGGGCATTTAGTGTGTATTCTTCTCGTGCTCCCGTGACAGCGATGTCTTGAGACCCATCGACTGTATTTATCCCCAATTCCGACAATTGAGGCATATTCATAAGATTCTTTAAGGAGTATCAGAGATAGTTATGACCGGCTGGATCTTCATGGGCCTTTCTTCGGATCGGTTTAGACTAATAAGGCCCATTGGCCCAGTCGTGGGCTCATTTGGGCTCTGGAAATAATAATTTCCCCAACAAAAATGTTGGTTGCCCCCTATCTCATCTACGAACAAAATTTTCTTCTAAACTAGATTAGAATAAATTTTTTCAACCTATTCTGTTAAACTAATATCTACTTTTAAAGCACACGATTCTCATAATGCAAACGAATATTAATTCAATCCAAATTAGAAGAAAACGGACTAATTACTACCTAATCCTAATGCATCTTTGTCTTGAATTTTCTTCTCTCGAAACATCTACACTACCTAACCCTAATCTATCTTTGTCTTGAATTTTTCTTATTTCGAAAGGAATAAAGACGTGTTGTTATGACCACATGAATCTCGAATGACATTACAACATTTTGGAGAATTAATATTGGTTGCACCAACCAAACCATGTAGACTGTGGTAAGCCTCCAAGGCAAGTGGCAATGCATTGATAGCTACACATGCCCCTTTTCCATACCTTCCTCTCACTTTCCTCAATTTTCTTGCTTTTTTATTTTCTTTTCTTTTTTTAATTTTTTTTTTCGTTGGAGGGTGCTGATGTGGCAATAAATAATGGGACTAAATCACCGAAAGTGTGCTTAAATTAATTTAAGATTGTAATTTCGTAAGAAAAAAAATACGATTTTTAACCAAATAGCAGAAAAATGAATCGTTTGAAAATTGCATTTTTAAAAAATTGCGATTTGAAAACGCAGAAAACTGATTTTTCAAACCGCAGGCAATGAAGTTTTTTTTAGAAAAAAAAAAAAAAACACATAATTTTAAAAGCTAATCTACAATTTTGAAAGTCAAACTGCAAATTTGCCGAATGATTAGCTGCGTTTTTAAAAATTATTTTTTTCAAATCGCATATTTTAAAGTCATTATTTTTAGATTGTAAATCCAAACAGACCCTAATTGCATTATTAGGAGATTAAGGAAATCTTATGGTGTCAACCATATGAATTGTAGGCATAAATTAGTGGCTAAACTTAAGGAAGGAGAGAGAGAGAGGGGGGGAAGAAATTACGATAATCTGGATCCACAATTTCCTAAAAAAAATAAATAAATAAATAAAAGAAACTCATCCACATTTTTAAGGAATGGAAGATTCTTCAATAGCATAAAGAAGTCCAAAAGGAATATTCTGAGAACAAAGCACCTAGTCACATTACAGCTATTATTCCTATTAATGCAAAATATGAAGTCGGTTTTAGTCCAAAGTCCGACCATATCTTAACGTTTTAACGCTAAGTCCAAAAACATTATCCGATGTGAATTGGTCGGTTTTAGTCTTAAAAACATTATCTATTAATTATATTAATAAGACTGGCCCTCCTTCGGACCAACTAACAAAACTAAATATGACCCCCAATCTGTGGTAGTGCCCGTTGGTCATCGACCTCATAGGAAGCTTCACTTGTGCCACGTGGCAGAACGCCGTCCTCCTAAATCAGATGCCGACATGTTCCTATCCGCAGAGAAAAAGGAGCCCTCAGGTAAACACCTAGAAATAGACACATGTGGCCCCACAAAATAGCGCAACGTGGCTGTTGAACTTTTCAGGTGGCGAAAATCCATCGGTGGACTTCACCGCAACTTTATTCCCTCCTCTTCATTTTTTTTTTTTTTTTTTTTTTTTTTTTTATTTTTTTTTATTTTTATGATCAGGGTATCCCACAGTACCTTTAGCTATGATGTACCTCGTTCGCTGAACGACTGGCCCACCCGAGAGTGGTAGTCGAACCTTCCGAGCGTAGTGACCACCTGCCAGGAACTGCAGACAATTGGCACAACAGATGCACTGGGATCCACCCCATAGGAAAATGATAGATTTACAACACAATTATAACAATTGCACAACACCTCTTTATATGGAGTGGGGTCCAGTATGTGGGGTTCACCCCATGTGAGGGGGTGTTGTGCAATTGTTGTACCGATGAAGTGTAGGAATCAAACCCCCACCCCATATGAGGGACTGTTGTGTCCATGTTGTGCTCCTGATGGGTAAGTAACAAGCCCCTTAGCTTACACCCCACGTCAGCTAGTAGAAAATGGCAAATTCTATGACTGCCACGTGTCAAAATAATTGGTCTACGTGCCTCAACTTCCGATGACTTTCTTGTGCGGTAGTTAGAGGTTACTGTGGTGATGGTTAAAAACCGAGTATAAAATAAGTGAATAGCGATAGGGTTATTTGTAATATTTATAGTTAGATAAATAATTATTGTATAATTCTTGATATAATTTTAATAATTTTTTTAAAAATTAATTATTGGATCTGTTTTCCTACACATTGATCCTAATTAATATCCATTGATTGATCTTAAAAAAAAAAAAAAGTTTAGAATCGTACAAGAGTTGTATAAAAGTTGTAAACACATCATATTTCTTCGTATCTGCATTTATAAAATTCAGATATCATTTTTAGATATTTGCCTCTGCGCAATTATTGCGGTTATTATACACTATTTGAAATGACTATTTTGGGCCCATTTTAGTCTTTGGAGCCTTCTCTAGGTTTCTATTAAGATACTTTTAAACGATTTTAAAAACCATTTATGCCCATTTTTATTATGGGTACGTTCGGGATTACGATTTTGTAGACAAAAAGTATTATTTTAAACTAAATCACAAAAAAATGAATCGTTTGGGGATTGCATTCTTAAAAAATTACGATTTGAAAATGTAGAAAACTGCTTATTTAAATCGCTGGTAATATGATTTTTTTTTTAAAAAAAAACGTATAATTTTAAAAGCAAACCTGCAATTTTGCAAAACGTTTAACTGTGTTTTTAAAAATTACTTTTTCCAAATTACACATTTTAAACTCACAAACCCAAATGGACCCTATGTTAAGCTTGTTTTAATTTTTTTAAGCACTAATCTTTTGATAATATATTAATTTCATATTACTTATGTATTTTTTCCTAATGTTATACGAGAAAGCAACACAATCAACTAAACCAATGTAAACATAACATATACTTAATAAAAATTAAAACGACATTTGTTTGATATAAATAACGTCGTTTTGGTAAATTTATTATATCTGCACACCTTAAAATTATTATTTATATCTGTATATACGAATAATAATCTTTTCAAACCGTAGCTGTATATGTGGATAGCAAATAACTTCCCGCATTGTATACCACGTGTGTGCATGTATATATATATATATATATATATATATAAAATACACTTTTTCCTTTCTTAAAATAAAAATATAAAGGAAGCTTCCTGCTGACTATTGGGGAATGGAGACCATTCTTCAATGTTTGCTTTCTTAATTCGTAACAGGAAAGTCAGAACTAACGGCTAACGCAAGACGACCAAAATGCCTTATAGTGAAACATCAACTTAATTAGTTCGATTTAGCGGTTTTAAAACACATGCTTTAAAAAATTAGCAGTTTCAAAATGTAGTTAATCAGAATACAATTAAATATTTGATAAAATTACGGTTCAACTTTTAAAATTAATTGAAAATATATATCATGATCTTATAAATTATCCGCTATTTTCACCAAAGATTACATTCGCGTAATCTTTGATTCTAACTTAAATAAAAAAAAAAAAAAAAAAAATCTTATGATTTCCCAATACATGAAGAGGATGAACTACTGGAAAGTGGGGCAGAAGAGCCCACGAGTCTACCCTTGTAATTATGAGAAGATCGAATGGTGTTTTTATTACCAGCCTTTCGTGCACCGGCCAATTCCAGAAACGTCCTTGGAACCGTTGGATCAGATCTCAATGGTCAAAGTCTCAAAGATGAGAGGCCCTGACCCCTAATCACAATAAAACGACACGTACAAAGATTTTTTTTATTATTTTTTTTTTTTTAAAAAAAAAAGAACCAATAAGAAAACGACATCCACCTTTCGGACCCATCCCCAGGATTCTAGCTAAGATTTCCATACCATACCGACAAGGAATTATTTTATATTTAATTAATAATTACCATAATCTTCGATATCTTACCTTAAACAAATCCAACCCAAATCCTATATAAACACTCCCACCCCATCACTCCAACTCCATCGATCACACAAAACCTTCTGACTACAAAATTTTTTCTTCTCAAACAAACACTTAAAATATTTTCACTGAAATCGCTTTTGTTTATACCATTTCTGAAACCTTCAATCCCGTCTCTCTCGACCTTAACCTCAACCTCAACAACCCACTTGTTCACTTCTTGCTTTCTTCAAAAACCCACTTGAAATAATGGCTCCTGACATCACCACTGCCGCCGCCACTGCCAAGCCATCCGGGCTAGCCAAGGACGGTAGCGTGCCTAGCCGGGCATATGTTACGTTCTTGGCTGGCAACGGGGACTATGTGAAAGGTGTGGTTGGCTTGGCCAAGGGCCTGAGAAAGGTTAAGAGCAAGTACCCACTATTGGTGGCAATCTTGCCCGACGTGCCGGAGGACCACCGTAAGATTCTGGTGTCTCAAGGGTGCATTGTGAAGGAGATTGAGCCGGTGTACCCACCGGAGAACCAGACCCAGTTCGCCATGGCCTACTATGTCATCAACTACTCCAAGCTTCGTATTTGGGAGGTATGCTAGCCCACGTTTGCATGTTTTTACACGTATTTTCCGATTCAAATGGACTAAACTTGTAGCTAATTCTGATTCAAATTGCAGTTTGTGGAGTACAGTAAGATGATCTACCTCGACGGAGACATTCAAGTTTTTGAAAACATAGACCACCTGTTTGATCTCCCAGACAACTACTTTTATGCTGTGATGGATTGCTTTTGTGAGAAAACATGGAGCCACACTCCACAATACAAGATTGGCTACTGCCAGCAGTGCCCTGACAAGGTCCACTGGCCTGCTGAGCTTGGCCCCAAGCCTGCCCTCTACTTCAATGCTGGCATGTTTGTGTATGAGCCTAATCTTTCAACATACCATGACCTCCTCAAGGGCCTTCAAGTTACCCCTCCTACCCCTTTTGCTGAGCAGGTAATTGTCAAATTTTTATGGGTATTCTGGTCATTGTAATAATGTATTTTTCAAGATCTGACTATAAATTTTTTATGAATATTCTTGCAGGACTTTTTGAACATGTTCTTTAGGGATATTTACAAGCCAATCCCACCAGTTTACAACCTTGTCCTGGCCTTGTTGTGGCGCCACCCAGAGAAAATTGAGCTTGACAAGGTCAACGTTGTTCACTACTGTGCTGCTGTGAGTATATATATATATATATATCCACTTTGTTAATTTCTGATAACAATCCCAGAATTTTAAGACAGTTCTTTCTTTCTTGGAATGTAATCTAAAAGGTGTAAATTTGGATTGGGTTTTTAGGGGTCTAAGCCATGGAGGTACACTGGCAAGGAAGAAAACATGGAGAGGGAAGATATCAAGATGCTGGTGAAGAAATGGTGGGAGGTATATGATGATGAGTCATTGGACTACAAGAACACTGTGGCTTCTGAAGAGGCTGCAGCAGGGTCTGGGCAGGGGAGCCTGCAGTCATTTTTGGCTGCGCTTGCGAAGGCTGTCGGTGTTCCCTACATTACCGCCCCATCTGCCGCTTAGTGCTTGTGGGTTATAAGCAGATAAATGTGTATAGGACTTACTAAGTACACAGTTTGTTCTAGTAGCATGGCTGGTTATAGTCTTCTGTTTTAGGGTTTTTTTTTTGAAGGTTTTAATTTGTCTATGGTTGGTTATGGTCTTTCTTGTTTTATGTGAAAGACCCAAACCTCCCAGATTTTTAGGGGCACTGATTTTGCTCCAAGCTAGTGAAATGAAATTGTATTTTTTATAATCCTTGAAACCCCACCAAAACTTTCTAAAAATGACAACAAGTTGAGAGCACAAAGCTTTGGGAAGTAAGAATGTTGACATATAGTGAATCTGTGAATGTGGGAATGGAAGAAGCCACTGACTTGATCATCAAAGGGCCTTTCTTGCTGCCTGGGATAGGGTTTTGGCTTTCCAGCCCGAGACCCTATAAAGAACTCTGGTTTTTATTTCCTCAAAAGCCTTATTTTTTTGCTTTGATGAATGAAGAATGGCAGTCCTAGATACTTAACATTAGAGTGCATTCTTTGAACTTGAAGAATTTCTTCCACTTCTTGTTGAATTGGGCTGCAATTTCTACTAAAGTGAATGGCAGATTTAGCCATATTCACCTTTTAACCAGAAAAATCAGAATAAACATTGAGACAATTCAGAATAGCCTTGGCTTCATAATTAGTATTAGCTCGACTATATATATATCATGACATCACCATCGAAAAGAAGATGAGAGATATGGGAGGATCCCTTCTACTAGTTCTGATTCCATGAAGATGATTAAGAGCTTCCTCTTTATGAATCAACCTTGAGAGAAATTCAACTCCTATCAATAAAAGAAAAGGCAATATTAGATCCTCTATTTGAATGGAACTTCCCAAGGGGGGGATCCATTGATATGAATGGAAAAAGAGACAGTTAAAATACACTGCTCTATCCAATTTATCAATTTTGAATGAAAGCCAAGAAATGAGAATTTTAAGAGGTAGCTAGCTAGCACCACTCCATCCTATCAAAAGCTTTTTCCATTTCCCCCTCCCCCTTCCTTTTTCAGCTTCATGGTATGAAAAATTTGTTGAGCTAGCCATGATATTTCTCCCCTGAAGAAATATTCCTTGATATTACTTTGGTGTATACTTTTTTGGAAATTTATATTCTTGTGTTAGGTAAAACAAGTGAAAATTTGCCATCAGACCCATAACATTATTTTTTTTAAAAAAAAAAATCTGAAATGGGGCATTTTAACAAAAAAAATAAATAAAATTGTGAAATTAAAAAGAGCTGACATGAGATACTAACATTACAACTTTTTAAAGTTCGAAATTATAACTATACAATTGCTAATATTTCTAGAGGTGTAAGAAAAACTAACACCTGCTTTGCACCCTGCAAGAGTTTAGGGGCTCAATCTCCACTGACCAACCCAAAAATGCATCACTTTTTACCCTTCCTCTAGTAGTATGACAAAAGTAATCTTACCATGGAGTACTAGATGATGCATTGTTGCCAATTTGTTTGATCTTTAATTCTTTCTGATTTCCAAATTACTGTTTTTTTTTTTTTTTTTTTTTGACAAAACGATGTTTCTCCTCCCTGATCCATATGATAGATAAAGCTTTATGATTACAAACTATGATAAACTATAGTCTTTTTTTTTTAATAACAAAATCTTCATCCAAAGTAATCTTAGATGATGATTACTTACCATAATGATTAGGTGACAAAGGAGAATCAGGAAAAAAAAAAAAACAAAACAAAACAAACATAGCAGCCTCAAAGGGTTTAAACAATCATTGAAACATTTTCCTTACAGTAATTTTTAAACAAAAAAAATATGTTGTAGAAATTAAAATAAATAATTTAATTAATGTTAAGACCTCAAAATTCCTGTCTGTGCCTGTCTATTGTGTAATACCTAATCCTAATCTATCTTTGTCTTGAATTTTTCTTATTTCCAAAGGAATAAAGACGTGTTGTTATGACGACATAAATCTCGAATGACATTACAACATTTTGGGGAATTAATATTGGTTGCACCAACCAAACCATGTAGAGGTCTCCAAGGCACGTGGCAATGCATTCATAGCTACATGCCCCTTTTCCATACCTTCTTCTCACTTTCCTCAATTTTCTTGTCTTTTTTTTTTTTTTTTTTTTAAAAAAAAAAATTATTTGGGTGTGTTGATGTGGCAATAAATAAGGGGACTAAATCACCGAAAGTGTGCTTAAGTTTATCTAAATGCATTAGTGGGAGATTGAGGAAATCTTATGAGGGTGATGATCTTTTTGGTCAAGTGTCCCTCCCCTTTTCAATATAAAATCCCATTTTATTTCAAAATTAATTTTTTATATTATTTTATTTCTTCTTTTTCAATAAAATGGGGTTTTATATTGAAAAGGAGGAGGGAGCCGGTCAAGTGTCCCCCTAATCACTACTCCTATTTCTGATATTAGTTTAGTTTTATCCTCATTTCAAAACTAGAATGCTTTAAAAGCATCTCCTAGTGCACATTGTTTAATTAAGTGGGTCGCTTCCAATCTTTTTTTTGAAAGAACTCCTATAAAATCTTTTATTCTTTTCATTCGGATTAGAAGTGAAAAAGATCTTCCTTTGTGGCCTGTTTTTTTCTTCGTTCAATGGAAAAGAAAAAATAAAATCTTATAAGGATACACAGGGAGAGAGAGAGAGAGAGGGGGGGGGAAGAAATTTCAACCATCTTGATCCACAATTTCTTAAAAAAAAATATATATATATATATATATATATATATATATATAAAAGAAAGTCATCCACATCTTAAGGAACAGAAGATTCAACTCCAATGGAATATTCTGAAAACAAAGCCCCTAGTCACATTACAGCTATGAATGCAAATATGAAGTCGGTTTTACCCAAAATTCCAACCATATCTTAACATTTTTAATACAAAGTCCAAAACATTATCCAATATTATGAATTGGTCGGTTTTAGTCATAAAAACATTTTCTATTAATTATATTAATAAGACTAGTCCTCCTTTCGACCAACTAACAAAACTAGAAATGTGTGCCATGGCCCCCAGTCTGCGGCACTGCCGTTGGTCATAGGAACCTACACTTGTGCCTCGTGTCAGAACACCGTCCTCTAAATCAGATGCCGACACGTCTCATCTCCGGAGACAATGGGAGCCCTCAGGTAACACCTAGAAATAGGCACATATAGGATATGGCCCCCACCAAAAATCTAAAATAAAATAAGAAATGACAGTAATTTTCTTAAAAATTGGTTTTTAAATTATTTTTTACAACTTACTTATAAGATTCACACGTTATTTAAATATGATATGCTTCTTACATGCTTTTTTAAAAGTATTAATAAAAATGATACGTGTCCTTTTTATATGTGGGTTGTAGAAAATTTATATTCAATAAAAAATTCATCAAAAAGGAAGTGTACTATAACGAGACGTGGTTGTTCAATTGTCCACGTGTCTAAAACGTATTTTGCACATTATTTTAGTATACATCAAGTGTACACCAAGACATATTGGTTGATGAACCCATGCATGTGGGCCCTACACATATATGAGACTCACATGCATAGGTCTCATATTCAATGTGTCTTAATATTCAGCACTTAATGTACACTAAGGTGATGTATAAGAATTATTAGCCTATTTAATTTGTTAGGTTTTTCAATTCTGTAGTGTTTTATTATTTTACTGGTTATTTGGGTAGGGTTAGGCAGGCCTATCTTTTTTTGTTATCTTTTTAAGGCCTCGTTTGGTTTGCGGATTAGACCCATAGAAAAAAATAGCTATTCCTTTGTTTGATTGTATATTATTTAAGGGAATAGTTATTCCCACGGAATAGCTATTCCCTTACGAAGAGGAATAGGTATTCCACTCAAAAATGAGTGGAATACCTATTCCTCTCCTGTGGGAATAAATAAAATTCGTCTTTTGCCCAAAAACCCCAACCCTCTCAACACCCAAGTCTCTTATCCCTCTCTCTCTCTCTGTTTCTCAACTCATGGTGTGTTTGGATACGAAATTTTGACAATAAAATATAATTCTGATTCTACTTTTTTCAAAAATAAATCATATTTTATTTAACTTTTTAAAAAAACAAATTATATTTTATTCAACTTTTTATAAACAAATCATATTTTATTCAATTTTTTCTAAAAAGTCAAATCTCAAAATTCGCAAACAGAATAAGAATTTAATTCTGATTTCAAAAATTCATCATTCAAATGCACCATCAGTATCTCTCTCCATCTCTGCAATTATATTCTCATCCTCCTCTCTCTGTTTTTCAACCAACTTAATTTGTTGTGGGGTAGTCTTTCTTTTTTTTCTTTTTTCTTTTTTTTTTTTCCTCCTCCTATGATTTAGCCTACAAAATGCACTTAGACGTAGCAAAACGAGTACCTCTTAATATTGGAGGGACTCTAATTGTCTTGTGAAGGTTTGAGAAAAACTTTGTAAGCAAAGAATAAATGTTTGTTGCTGAAAAACAAATAAAAAATAATAAAATAAAAAAGGCTTTGTAGATGATTTATTTTTTTTATGATGATTATGTTTTTTTTTTTTCTTATAAATCATTTTACTTTGTAAGCAAATAATGAATGTTTGTTGCTGGAAAACAAATAAAAAAGAATAAAATAAAAAAGGGCTTTGCAGATGATCTATTTTATTTTATTTTATTTTATTTTATTTTTTTATGATGGTGATATGATGATTATGTCTGTGTGTGTGTGTGTGTTTTTTTTTTTTTTTTCCCCTTATAAATCATTTTGTAGCGTAATTGTATATGAAAAAAAAAAAAAAAAAAAAAGAAGCCATGATCTCTATGAAATTTAAAAAAAAAAAAACAAAAAAAGGTCATAGTATGATTGTTTATGTTTCTTAAATAAAGAAAAAAAATGTCCTTAAGAATATAAATTACATTTGTATTGTAAGGGTGTTTTAGGAAATTTGATTATAATATGATTCCATTCACCAATGTATTGCACTGTACCAAACAAAAGAATACATATGCAATGTTCTATTCCACCGTTACAACCAAACAAAAGAATAGAAATAGTTATTCCATTCCACCTTCATCTATTCCCATGAATAGTTATTCCTTTTTCTAATGGAATAGATATTCCGCAAATCAAACGAGGTCTAAGAATTTTTCTTTTTCCCTGGCCTTGGGGGGCGCCTAGCCAGTTATAGCTCCACTCCTGCATGTTAGATTGTTAAGTTATGAGTAAAACGGAAGTTCTCTAATGCAAAACACTTCTCACGGTCCAACTCCTTCAACCTACTCTAATAACAGACTCCTAACTATTCTTAATTATAATAACATAGAAAACAGGATTATGTAAACAATTCTGTTTTCTATGTTTGTTAATATAAGTCAATGAAAATAGTGGACTTCAAAATCTATTATTCAAAACAAGTCTAAATTTTTTTAAAAATCTTATCCTATCTATCTTTCTCGTTAAGTTATTATCAGTGACGTCACATACCCACGTAACATACAAGAAAAGATGAACAATTGGAAAAGTGGAACAGAAGAAGAAGAAGAAGAAGAAGAAGAAGAAGAAAATGTATGATTTGCAGAAGAGGCCATGGGTCTACCCTTGTAATTATGAGAAGATCGAGTGGTGTTTATTTATTTTTATAAGTTATACTCGGTATTTATTATCCTGCCTTTCGTGCACCGGCCAATTCCACAAACGTTGTTGTAACCGTTGGATCAGATCCCACCCACACGAAGTTGCTTCCGATTTATCCGGGATTCTATAACGCATCTCAATGGTCAAACACTCGAAGATACGAGGCCCTTAGCTACAATCAAACGACACGTTCAAAGATAATAATTAAAAAAATATAAAATCACCGATGAGAAAACGACGTCCACCATTCTACCCATCTGCATTGAAGCTGAGATTTCCATAATCTTCTTTTATTACCTTTAATGAATCCAACCCAATTTCTATATAAAGACTCCCCCCCCACCCCCCTTCCAACTCCATCGATCACACAAAACCTTTTGAGTACAAATCTTTTCTTCTCAAACGAACACTTCAAATTCTTTCTCTTCGCTTCTTGCTTTCTTCAAAACCCCACTTGAAATAATGGCTCCTGACATCACCACTGCTGCCGCCAAGCCATCCGGGCTAGCCAAGGCCGGTAGCGTGCCTAGCCGGGCATATGTTACGTTCTTGGCTGGCAACGGGGACTATGTGAAAGGTGTGGTTGGCTTGGCCAAGGGCCTGAGAAAGGTTGAGAGCAAGTACCCACTAGTGGTGGCAATCTTGCCCGACGTGCCGGAGGACCACCGTAAGATTCTGGTGTCTCAAGGGTGCATTGTGAAGGAGATTGAGCCGGTGTACCCACCGGAGAACCAGACCCAGTTCGCCATGGCCTACTATGTCATCAACTACTCCAAGCTTCGTATTTGGGAGGTATGTTAGCCCATGTTTGCATGTTTTTACACGTATTTTCTGATTCAAATGGACTAAACTTGTAGCTAATTCTGATTCAAATTGCAGTTTGTGGAGTACAGTAAGATGATCTACCTCGACGGAGACATTCAAGTTTTTGAAAACATAGACCACCTGTTTGATCTCCCAGACAACTACTTTTATGCTGTGATGGATTGCTTTTGTGAGAAAACATGGAGCCATACTCCACAGTACAAGATTGGCTACTGCCAGCAGTGCCCTGACAAGGTCCACTGGCCTGCTGAGCTTGGCCCCAAGCCTGCCCTCTACTTCAATGCTGGCATGTTTGTGTATGAGCCTAGTCTTTCAACATACCATGACCTCCTCAAGGGCCTTCAAGTTACCCCTCCTACCCCTTTTGCTGAGCAGGTAATTATCAAATTTGCATGGGTATTCTGGCCATTATAATAATGTATTTTTCAAGATCTGACTCTAAATTTTTTATGAATATTCTTGCAGGACTTTTTGAACATGTTCTTTAGGGATATTTACAAGCCAATCCCACCAGTTTACAACCTTGTCCTGGCCTTGTTGTGGCGCCACCCAGAGAACATTGAGCTTGACAAGGTCAACGTTGTTCACTACTGTGCTGCTGTGAGTATATATATATATATATATATCCACTCTGTTAATTTTATGACAGTTCTTTCTTTCCTTGGAATATAATCTAAAAGGAGTAAATTTGGATTGGGTTTTTAGGGGTCTAAGCCATGGAGGTACACTGGCAAGGAAGAGAACATGGAGAGGGAAGATATAAAGATGCTGGTGAAGAAATGGTGGGAGGTATATGATGACGAGTCATTGGACTACAAGAACACTGTGGCTTCTGAAGAGGCTGAAGCAGGGGCTGAGCAGAGGAACCTGGAGTTATTGTTGGCGGCCCTTTCGGAGGCTGGCGGTGTTACCTACATTACCGCCCCATCCGCCGCTTAGTGCTTGTGGGTTGTATGCAAATAAATGTGTATAGGACTAAACCAAGTTATATATAGTCTTCTGTTTTAAGGGGAAGACTTTCCTATTCAAATATTAGGGTTTTTTGTAAAGGGTTTTCTCTATATAGGCTTGGTTATGGTCTTTCTTGTTTTAAGTGAATTGAAAGACCAACCTATTATTGTATTCAGATTGACATTGTTAGTTTGTGTTTATTCACATTTTCAATTTTATGGGAACAAAGATTTTAGTATTAAACGTTGTGATCTCTCTCTTGAAGAAATTGTTTTTCCTTTTTGCCACTTTGATTAACCACTATGGCAAACCAGCCATGACAATGCCATTGCCATGCCATGCCAGGACTAAGGGTGTGCTTGAACATGAAACATTTGTTCCGACAGCGTGGGCACATAGTAATCTGAAACTGAGGATTGAAGTTGTAACTTGTAAGGTAATCAAGAAGAGAGAAAATAATGAATAGGGTAGAGAAAAAATCTTAACCGCCCAAGAAAAACAGAAGGTTGCTCTGAAAATACGAATTATTATTTTCCAAGTCGAAGTACTGAACTAAGCCCATAGGCTGGGCTTGGATTTAAAAAGGTTAGCTGACTGGAACAAGGCAGCTGTTCTTCGCCATATTTGGAGTTTGTTTGTCAGGGTCATTGTGGTTTGCTTGGGTGAAGGAGTATTGCCTTAAGGGTAGGAGTTTTTGGCTTGTTAAAATTCCTCAAGGATGCTCATGGTGTTGGAGGAAAATCCTTAAGCCAAGAAGTGTTGCTAGGATGTCATCTCTTTGCATGGGGTGAGTCTGATTTATAAAGGGTCGGTCCTTAAGATCTTTGCTTTGCAAGCTCTGTATTGGTGCAGTTGCTTATAGTTTTTGGAGGCACAGAAATGATATGAAGCATGGAAATCTAATAAAAACAGAGGAAAGAATTCAGTTTTCTCGGGTCTTGAAAAGAAGAAATTATGGCTTGACCAGTGAGAGCATTGATCTATGTACTAGCTGGAATTTGCCGTTTAATATCCTCAAGAGTTAGTGTATTTGGAGTTTGTTGTGATTGTAAATTGAGGAATTGTGATAGGGATTGTTTGTGAATTTGTTGTGCAGGTTTTGGTCTAGTTTTCTGTGTGTTTTGGCTTCTGCTTTGTACTCTGCAGATGGCTAATATAGGTGGTTCAGCGTAGTTTGGTGTTGCTGTTGTAGCAACTTGTTCCAGTCTTTACTGGAGAGATCTGTATATGGTCTTTTGTGTGTTTGGTATAAAAATCAGCTTATTCATTGGGGGAAAAAAAACAAGAGTAACTCCCACATTGATAAGGAGAGAGGATTTGTCATAATTTGTGATTGATTATGTTATTGTTGATCAACTCCTGTCGGTATGGAATAGAATCATATTCGTTTCAAATTTTATGATCAGTGTATAAAGTTGATGTATCCAACGATGTACACGATTGCAAATTATTTAAATTTTTTAAAAGACGTACCAACATTACTTCATCATATGCACTCTTAAAATCACCGACTTAAATTTTAGCCATGAAATAAAGAGGATCCTTGTCCCCAATACCGGGAGAAGGTGAAGTAGAGAATTAACTAATGTTTGTGAGGTTTAATTGTGAAATTAATTAGCCATTAGTTAACACTTTGGAGGTGTGCTGGTATCATAAAATCAGAACCATTAGAAGTAGGCAGTCTTGTTTAACTCTGATTTTGATATAAATAAGAAACCTGTTGTTTTAAGGAAACATGATAAATGCTACAGATCATCAACAATGCATGTAGTCCCTTATATACCCTCCTCCTCCTCATTTCCTCACATCCAACTTGAATTTATAACCACAAGAAACAGGATGGCTTCCATTGTTGCTTACTCCCTACTGCCATTAGCAGCCATGTTCTTCTTCTTCTTCTTCTTCCATCCCATACAGAGCAACGAGCAGACCCAGCAAACTATTGAGAGCATCTGCCACCAAGTGGGGGACTATGATCTTTGCAAACAAGCTCTCAACTCCAACCTGAAAAACCCAGATGCAAACATTTCCGATCTGAATGAACTAACCATTAACCTGACCATTAGAAACGCAACAGATACACGTGCTTTCACTCAGTCAGTTCTTAAGAACTCAACATCTTATCCAGAAGCTGTCAAAGTTCTTAGTGAGTGTGAAAATGATTATGGTCTTGTGGTTGAGACTTTCCAGGTGGCTTTCGAGTTCTATAACCAACGAGATTACTCTCGCATGCTGTATCTTGAATCCTTGGCTCCTAATGCAATATCCAGCTGTGAAGCTGGGCTCAACTCCGCAGCTCCTGGCCCTGTGAATCCCTATTTCTATTTGATTGAAAGGAACAAGCCACTGAAAACTCTCGTCGACATGGCCATGGTCATCGCACATACTTTCGCCGACGTTTGATTGCTGTGTTAAATCTTTCTTCCAATGTCAGACTTTTTGTTCTACATGGCTTTTCATGTTGGTCAGATTAAATTATATAATTAATAAGATTTCCTTGAGTTTATTGGACACCTTCTTTTTTTTTTTCATGATTATCATATTAGGATTCTCCACTATTTCAAATAAATTTTGAATTCTCAAATTAAATAATTATGACTGTTTTTAAGTATTGGAACGTTTGAAAATATTTCATAATCAAAAGGTGTCAGGTTACAAATGTGAATTGAATATATTTTCATCGGTTCTTGCTCTTTACGTTATAAAAAAAGTTGAGCAGAGAATTATCTTTTTAATTTTATGAAAAAGAAAAGTGAAAATGAAATCTTTAGGGAGAGAAATTATTTCTAGCTGCCTCTATAACATGCCACATTTTTAATATGCAGCATTTTTCAAATATTTCAATGCCTAAAAACAACCTAAATTATATAATTAATTTGAGAATTAGGGGATCTTGATCCATACTGGACACCTTGGTATTATTTTCTTTTCTAGTTTTAACAGCTGATTTTCTTATGATCGAAATCTCTTCTTGCATATATAGTTTATTATTATTCTGTAATATACATTATTCATATTTCATTCTTATTATATTTCCTATTCTGGCCTGCCTCATTCTATTATAAATTAACATATAATTTGATCATTACATAAATATACAGTTCACTTTCATATTCTTTTCTTTGTTTATTTCTACTATACATACACATGGCGGTATACATGCATGTGTGCACAACTATTTTTATGTCTCATAAAAATAATGAGCTTAACTTGTACCAAAAGTTTTCTAAAGCTATCATCGGATCGGATTGGATCGGATGGGAATGACAATTCGTATTCATGAGTCAAGTTTATGTTGGATCAACTCATCAGGTTAAATTTCTCAACGGTAGTACAAACCTGTGTCTATAATTAATGGTGGTACTTAAAACAATTATTTTTTTTATTTTTTTATTTTTTATTATTCTAACTTCTAAGGCTTATATAGTTATATCATTTGCTGAATCATCAAATCTAGGCTTTATCTTGGATTTCAGAACAATTAGAAGGCAGTAATCATTAATTATGATTCAATTGCAAAAATATCAAAATCCCTTTATAGTTGCAAAAGTTCTGTCTGAGCTGACAAAATGCAGAAAATATATAACTTTTTGAGTAGATATATCTTTTAAGCCAAATAGGTTAATAAGACATTAAACTGAATGGCCACAATATCTACTATCTTGTATGCTCTATGTAATTGTGATAGGATAGGGTAAGAGAATATATAAGATTGTACTATTTGATTGTAATTTATTATAATTAAATTAAAATTGAATACATTTTAGAAAATATATTCTTCATATAATTGTGATTGAATACGGTAAGAGAATACATGAGATTGTACGAATTGATTATAATCAAATTGTACAACCTCATATATTTTAATCAAATTGTTCAATCTTATATATTCTTCTATCATATCCAAGCACAGTCATGGGCAGCTCGAGCCTTAAGCGATCGCCTAAGGCTTCCAATTGAATAAGGCCTCCAGCTAATAATTATACAATATATATATATATAAAAATAAGGCTCAAAAAAACATTTTAAGGCTCTAATTAATGTGGTAATTAAAAAGTTAATAAAATACTCTTTAATTAAAGCTCTCACTTAATAAGTGTACAATATAGGTTATTTCCAAAACAAATTTTAAGACTTTAATATGGTAAAATTTAATAAATAGTTTCTAACTAAGTCTCTCAATCATGGTAAAAGTAATTACATATTGAAAGTCTAATTATTCACTTCAGAAGGAAAAAAAATAAAAAAAAAATAAAAAAAATAAAAAATCCGTAAATTATTGAAAAGTCCCATTTATTTACTCTTTTTAAAAGCCCCATTTTTACATTCATGAAATTAAACCAAAATGCATAATTTTTTCTCCAATGTTTATTTGAGTTGAATGTTTAGAAAAATATGAAAAGTCTTCAAAGTGCATAAATTCTCATCGTTTGCATTATGCATTATAGATAGAATTACACCATCGATGAGTCTTCAATGTCTAACAATTTTTTTCCACATTATGTTCTATTACACACCAATTTTTATATAACTTATTTCTATTTTTCTCTTTATTTTTCTTTAAATCTTATTATTTTATGTCTTTGAATCAAGTGATAAGTTATTCTATATCCAATAAGTTATTAAACAAAAATTAGAATACATTTTACAAATAGAATAAAGTATTCTAATTGACATATTAAATAAAAAAAAATATATAGAAATATAAAAATAAATTTAATTTAATTAATATTTAAATGTAAGAAAATTGCCGTACTTAAACTTGTCGTCTTAGGCCTCAAAATTTTCAGCTGGCCATGATCACAATCATATGGAGAATATATTCTCTAACACTAATAAGATTTGATAATTAATATTTCAGAGTTTCTCCTTCACCATTTAAATGTTTTGATCAAAATAAGAAACATTTTTTTAAGGAAACATGATAAATGCTACAATAATCAAATTTCTTGTTTAAGGAACTGGTATTATTTTCTTAGATTAGGATCCTTTTTTAAATTATAAATTCTCAAATTAAAAAATTTATGATGTTTTAGGCATCGAAACACTTGAAAAATGACACATTTTAAAAATGAGGCATTTTATTGAGGCAACCAGAAAGAATTTTCCTTCCAAAATACTTCTTTTTCATTTTTGCATAAATGATTATTCTTCATAAAACAAAATGATAGTTTTTATTTCAAAGTTTTTTTTACAAAATGGAGAGCAAAACCTGATGAAATCTACTCAATTCACAACTGTAACATGCAACATTTTCAATATGTGACAATTTTTAAGCATTTCAATGCCTAAAAACACCTACAATGTGTAATTTGAAAATCTAGGGAATCCTAATCCTAATTTCTTTAAAAAAAAAATCCTTGGCAGTAACAAAGTTGCTTGTTTCCCTGTGATTGTCCTGAAGCAATATTAGTTTTTTTTTTTTTTTTTTTCCTATTTTTTCCTATTTTCTCTTTTTTCCTATTTTCTCTAATCAACGATTAAGTGGTAGCAAATCAGGAGGCTCCTACACCTATGTCAAACAATAAGTTTGAGGGATAAAACTGAGCATAATATGGTGGGAACAACTCGTTGGGGTGCCAGTAGGGTCTCACTTCGATGCATAAGTAAGCCTTTGAGACAAAAGTGCATAAATAAGCCTTTGCGATAAAAATATGCCCAAAAGTATGATAATTCAGTGTAGAGTTTATACTTGGTATAAGGGTCTATTTATAAGCTAAGAGATGTAGTCAGACCTGAATTAGGGTTTTTACTTCAAATTGACCTAGGAGTTCTAGGAGTTTGATTTGGACCGTGAGTCCTACCCCAATCAAACTGGGAGTATGACTGTTGATCGAATTGTGACTCCTACCACAATTTAGCTTGGAGTAGGGTCTTAATCCGGATTTCATAGGATGAGACATAGTTATGAAATTTCAAGGATTGAGACTCGATTGTATCATTCATTTTGTGGATCAATGAATGAACATCCTTGACATCTACTATGATGAGATCGATACTTAAGTTCACGTGACATGCTTGTCCCGAGCTTTGACTTGAGAAGTTGAATTTTGGTCTCCAAATGTGTCCATTCCTGTGATTCAATCCGAATGAGCCGCCTATCATGTCGACCTCGAAAATAGTGTTCAGGGGTGACTCGTTTGGATGTCTATCTTTCAGAATAAGTCTACCCAAGAGTTACTGTCTTGGTTTAGAGCCCACAATTCTCTGTGGATTGATATTGGCATGAATGCTCATGATTTTTTAAATGGGCTTGTCTGGCCGGATGAAATTATTTCCAACATATATTAATGAGAAATGATCTCTACACTCATTTCTCACAACAACCCCACAACAAGTTGATGTGGCTGGTAATATTTTATTATTTTTTTACAAAAAGAAAACAAAAGAAAAGAAAAAAAATAATAAAATATTACAAGCCACATCAGCTTGTTGTGGGATTGTTGTGAGAAATGAATGTAGGAATCATTTATCTATATTAATTACTTTAAATAGAAGTACAAGTGGGAGACGAACTCCTCTATCTACCCAGCAAGAAAATGGTAGTACAAGTGGGGGACGAACTCCCTCCCCTCCACATTTATTTATTTCCGAACAAATTCATCCTTAGTTGGGCCCTGTTCCTAACAGAACTATTGTTCATGACTAACTTCCTTCAGTTCCTACTGGAATTCTATTATTCTACAATGCAACTTGGCACAATCTGACTGACAAAATTTGTAAACTACCCAAAGCCACCAGAAAAAAGAAAAAGAAAACACAAAAAAAAGATTAAAATCACAAGAAAAGAAAAAAGAAAACGTAACTCGCTCATCCAAAACTAAACTTAAAACCACACAAAGTCCTCCACGCACGCTTGAACTTTCCGCCTGGGGGCGGACTCACAGACTAGGATTCACTTCTGACACCAAAACACTCTTAAACCACCAGCAAACGGATAGACCTCTGAAACCAAACCCAAAAATTAAAAGAATTCTGTTATCTTTCTATTTTTGGTTGTTGCCTGTGAATTCTGAGAACCCATTTCTGATGAGACGCTGAGTGACGATACCCACTGCTCAAAAATTCTTATTTTTTGAGTCTGCATGAGGGGGAAGGAACCCATTTGGTCCTCCTTCAAGCCAGAGTACTTGAAGAAGCAACCATGGCTGCTATGTTCACCAATACCCACTCACCCCCTTTTGGTTTCTTCAAATTTTCGCTTCGCCAAGTTTCTCTATCGGCGCCGCCTTCTCGAGTTCGCCATCGCTTCGCTTCTCCCAGAAGGTTGAATTTTCACCCTCACAGTTCCTGCAGGTGAGCCTAAGCCTATTATTTGGTTTCTGCTATCTTTGGTTTCAGAGAAAAATGTGTGGGAAACGAGAAAAAAGTTTGGATTTTTCTTATTGTTTCGTATTTTTGGGACATTTACTCTAATGGGTCTAATAGAACTTGTTTACTTGAGCTGAGTTATTATGTATGGTAAACGAGAACAATATAGACTTTTTTTCTGCTCTGTTTGGTTGCTGAGAAAATTTTGGAAATGTGGAGAAAGTTTTGAGTTTTGATTTTTTTTTTTGACTTGTACAGAAATCATAAATGCGTGTAATATCACTGATTAACTTAGTTGAGTTGAATTATATTTAGGGGAATTGGAAACATTACAAATTTGTTTCCTGCGCGGTTTGTTTGCTGAAAATGTCGTAAACGAGAAAAAATTTGTCAATCTTGTTACGTTCGTGATTTCTAGGTCATTTTATTTAGTGGGTCTAACACAACCATTCAGCTTAGGGAGCTGTGTAATTTGCAGGAAATAGAAACATAACGAAATGGGAAAACAAAATTCTTTTTTCTTTTTCATTTGGTTGCAGGTTTGACAATTTAGTTTCAAGGTGTTCAATAACAAACACGGACCTACAGTTCAACCAGGTTGCCACGGAAGATGAGCTCCTAGAAGATTTTTCAGCAGTTGAATCTAACTGTTCAGTCCCGATTGTTCATCTCAAATCCGAAATTCTTGAGACTGAATCATTGAATTTGCTGACTGAAGAGACTTATGTAGACAGTCTATTGACGAAATTGCCTGTATGTTTCCTTGTGGACTGTAACATTTTTTTGTTGCCATATTTTAATATCTTTCAAGTTTATGTCATTCTCGAGTCTCAACTTATTGTTCGCTCATCAGTCTATTATTAAATTTGTAGGTTTTATCAGAGGACGAGCAAAATGCCCTCGCAGCTACTCCAGCCCATCCAGCAGGATTATATGGTGAGAGCCTCCACCTTGCAGCATGTGATGGCTTGAAAGATGTGTGACATTCCTATAAAGTTGTATGATTTAGAGACCCTCCATATGCATTAAGTATTAGGGTCCACTGTTATGGATTTCTAAGCTTGAAACCAGTTTTGATGTAATAATTGTTAGTCGTAGAAAGATGATTTAGTATATCTGTGAAATCATGGTTTTTTATTAGCTTATGTGAGACATGAAGTATGAGTGTTTGAGATAGCCAGATTTTTCTCTATATGGGTGGGGACTCTTCTCTGATCTGTGAAGACTTTCAGCTAGTCCAATTCCTGCACTGGCCTCTGTACATCTCAGTAGCAGTATAGAAAGCTAGTTTATTTACCTTGGCTTATTATCTATGGGTCAATTGTTCCTCTAGTAACATACATTATTGTCCTTGCTTCTGTACTCTTTCAGACTACTATATCCTTATATTGATGATATGTTTCACTAAATGGAGTGTGTTCATATGGATATGTGGTTTCCATTCATTTCGGATGAAGTGGCAATAGATTAGCCAAGATTATTGTTGCTTGGTGGTTTAACGACCCAGGGAAAAATGTTAATCACATCTGTCCTATTATCCCAAAAGGACTAGTCAAGTTGGAGCTTTCCTAGAGTTACTTATAAAGATTAGTTTCACATAATAAGTAAGCAATATAGGACTTAGCACCCATGAGCATCTCTTATAAACCACTCACCCTCTATGTGAGCTACCCATCTTCCCAATATGGGACCGGGGTGTTATAGGTGGTGCCTTGATGTGTCATTTAAAATACAGACATGTGTTGGATTGTGTGAAGCAGTTCCTAACCTAAGGGTTTCATTTTTCAGCTCTTTATGCCAGTTGTGTTGCTGGAAATTTAGTGGAACAACTTTGGAACTTTGCTTGGCCTTCTGCTATTGCATTGCTACATCCGAGTCTTCTACCGGTGGCCGTCATAGGATTCTTCGCTAAGGTTGCTGTAATTTTGAAAAGATAAATAAAGCATATGCAATGGGTTTGGAAGGATGTATTTTCTAATGAGCTTCATGTTGAACAGCTTGCAATAATTGGTGGGGGCCCTTTGGTTGGAAAATTTTTGGATAACTTTCCCAGAGTACCGGCATATATTTGTCTGAATGTTGTGCAGGTATTTTTTTTCTTTCAATTGTCATATATTTGAGCAGGGTGGTGGACTATCTCTTTCTTATTTCTTTCTTTCTTTCTTTTAAGAATCTGTTCTCTTGTTCTCCTGGTTTTGTCAGGCAACTGCACAATTATTATCTGCATCAATGATAATTTATGCCCATACCGTTCCTCATTCTTCTGCATCGTCCATGCTTCTCCGTCCTTGGTTCATTGTGCTGGTATTAGCCGGGGCTGTTGAAAGGCTATTTGGAGTCGCAACAGGGGTTGCTATGGAGCGTGATTGGGTCGTGCTGGTAGTGCCTTTCTATACTTTCCTTGTTCCTTCATATGTACTGACGGTTATGCTTTGCAACTGGGACGAGTATTTCCTAATTATTTTTCTTGTTTGTACAGTTGGCAGGAATAAATAGGCCAATTGCACTTGCGAAAGCTAATGCTATTCTAAGTAGAATCGATCTCTTATGTGAGGTATTTGCTAATTTTATTATCATTTAATTTTCTAGCAATTGACTTACATATGCATGGTTATGGTATAATAGTTACCCATTTCTGTGGAGTGCAGGCATTATAAAGTGCAAACAGTAAACCTATAGATATCATTTATATAACTTGACTTTAGGGGACATATTATTATTCTATAATTGCAGATAGTTGGAACATCCCTATTTGGTGTTCTTCTCTCAAAGTTTGACCCGGTGACTTGCTTGAAGTTTGCTGCCAGTTTGATGTTATGGTCATTGCCCGTTGTGGTAATTTCTTTTCTGCCTGTCCGCCTATGATTCTTAGTTGGAAGCCTTCTTCATTTTTGGATTCCATTCCTCAGGTTGTTCTCACATGGTTAACCAACAAGCTCTCTACCGGTGTTCTTGATCGCACTAAAACTTCACAAACCTATTGCAAAATATCCACTGGGGAACCTTTGCCTGATGATGACAATATAGGTAAAATACGTTGATTATATAAACGTTTAGAAGGGTAGTTTTTTCATGTTATACCTACTAATTCTACCATCTGGAAAACCAGTGGATATAAGTCTGGAAGCTATTAAACATGGGTGGAAGGAATATATGCAGCAGCCAGTTCTTCCTGCAAGCCTGGCCTATGTGCTCCTCTACTTCAACGTTGTTCTCACTCCAGGCAGTTTGATGACAGCATACTTAACACAGCATGGTACTTCAAAACTTTTTGGTCTATTGACTTGCAATTTCTCCGAGGGATTTGTAACACAATAGTCCCACATTGGAAAAATGAGCAGCCCACATAGAGTGTGTGGTTTAAAAAAAAAAAAAAAAACCCATGGGTACTAAGTCCAACATTGGTTTCTTACTAAGGGCGGCTGAGCTTTATAAGTAATCCTCTTCAAATTGACTAATCATTTTAGAGTGATGGTGCAGATGTGGGTATTGCTTTCTTTGGGTCGTTACAGATGATATCAGAGGAACCTAGTAACGCCATATGGCACTAGAGCACTACATGATGTGACCTTGACGAGGATGTCAGGGATTTAAAGGTGGGGGGGGGGATTGTAATACCTTAGTTCCACATTGGGAAGATAAGCAGTTTACATAGAGTAGGTGACTTATAAAAACACTCATGAATACTAAGTCTCACATTAGTTCTTTACTGGGTGAGACCGTGCTTTATAAGTGATTCTAAGAAAGTTTTAATTTGACTAGTCATTTTGGAGTAATAGCATAAATGTGGCTAGCGCTTTGCTTGGGTCATTACAAGATTAGACTGTTAAAAATTTAGCACCAAGTCCTAAGGGAATGTTCACATCTATGTTGAATGTCAGACCATATTTAGTAGAATAATACAACACATACTAGAGGTGCTTGGAGCTATCACCAGTTAATGGACCTTTTTCTTTTTCTTTCTTTTGGCTTTTAAGAGCACCCTATAGTTTGAAATAGTTGCATTTTGCCTACCTTTGCCAGTCTGCACTGAGAAGGCTTACGAAAAAATCATGTGTGCCTGATGCTATTGTTTGAATGGCTTATGTGGATACTTAGCTCCTAGTTATTATCTAGGTGCCTCTATCTAACATTGTTTTGTAAAATGTTAATTCTGCTTGTAGTTTGGATGAGTTTATGACTTAAAAAAAAATGTGTGGTAGAGTTTTAGCTTGAAAGAAAGCAGAAAAAGGAAGAAATGACTCTTTATAGCAGTGTCAAAAGAGTCATAAATTATACGATGGAAATTTTTCATTTTACGCAATGGTAGGCCAAGTAAGGGGAATGGAATGTCACTACTTGAACTCTGTGGAGCTCTTTTCTTTTTCATGGAGTAGAATTCTAGGATGTTAAACTAAAAATAACATAAACTTCAAGGGTAATCCCTTTGAGTAATTATTGAAGAAATTCATACATAGAATTTCATAACTTATAAATCACTTTCTCAGTTTTTGGTTGTCTTATTGCTTGCTCTCTTTGACATTTTATTTGATAGATTGGGTTGTCTTGATTGCTTGAATATGTGCCGTGTAATCTAATACTAGGAAGAAGGAATTCATAGCATGCACTACACCTGCCCTTTTCCTTTTGTAATCTATATTTCTCTGACCTTTGCTTTATAATGTCTTTTTCTCTGGTTTCTCTCCAAAGTTCCTGTCTAACTTTGATGTGGGTTTGTTAACAGGCTTAAATCCATCAATTATAGGGCTGTTTAGTGGATTATGCGCTTTTATGGGTGTTGCAGCAACATTTATATCTGCGGACTTAGTCAGGCGATTTGGCATTTTAAAGGTTGCATCTGTTTGCTTTTTGTGTTTCTGATATTCTAAAAGGTTCCTGCTTAGGTCTAAATCTTTTGATTTCCTTCACCAGGCTGGAGCAATTGGATTGTTATTTCAGGCTTCACTTCTCACCATAGCTCTTGCTGCATATTGGAGTGGTTCTGTTGCCCGGAATAGTTCCCTTCTTTTCTTTTTATCTTTGATTGTAAGAATCATTTTTAACTTTCTTTGTTTTCCCATTAGATTCAATGATTGAGTTCAGAGGTAATGATAGTGCAAAAGCATATAAAGATAAAGACTTTTTGATGCAGCACAAGGTTAGGGTTTATCCTAGATACAGGTGTAGATCAAATTAGGACATATATAAGTAGCAGTAAATACAATCAGATTAGAAATGTAGCTGATGGGACAAATGAAGTAGATCAGATTCTGAGGACCCGGTGAAAATTTATTAGATATAGTAATCTTAATAGTAGAAATGCTTATAAGATCCTATGCAGGTTTGGAATAGAACAGAATTCATTGAAGTCATTTAAGCTGCTGAAAATACCTGGAATCTGTTACGAGATATCTTTGGTGATGTTTCTAATGAACTGTAGCTCAAATAGCACCTTATCTTGGGGCCAGCCCACCGGCTGGAGTATTATCCGATCCGTGTGCAGGGGGCGCTTTACACGGGTCTGAGGTTTACCTGACAGGGGTGGCTCTGCCTTGGAGGGATTTTTCTTCATAAACAAAATAATAATAATAATAATGGTGATGTTGGCTCTTCTTTATGGATTCTCTTCGTTAGCACCATGTATAATTCTCAGAGAATTTCTGCACACAATAGAAAAGATTACGGATAAGCCTAGGAATCATGGGATAAATGAGAGGATAGACGTAAGCGCATGGTTCTAATCTTAGTGAAATTCTTATAATATTCTTAAATGACAAACAAAAACAAAAATGCAATGTGTTGAATTGAAAAGATGTATCACCACTGTTAGAATCCATTTTCCATCTTTTGGGTGTTTCTGCATGATCCAGTTTAACCAATAACCCCTGGGCTTTATCTCATGATTTAAAGAGGAGAGGTCTAATTGGGAGTCTAAATTTGAATCTTGCTTAACAAAGACAAGTTTTATGTATACCTGAAAATGGTTGATCTACTTCCATATGCAGGTATTATCGAGATTAGGACACATGTCATATGATGTTGTGGGGGCACAGATTCTGCAAACTGGGATCCCTTCAGGAAAAGCAAATGTTATTGGGACAACAGAGGTTGCGGTTGCTAGTTTGGCAGAGTCTGTGATGTTAGCAGTTGCAATAGTCGGAAACAATGCTTCACATTTTGGTTTCCTTGCAACGCTGTCACTATTATCAGTGGTTGGGGCCGCATGGATGTTCTGCCAATGGTTATTGAATCCAACGGATGAACAAAGAAGTCTTTTCTCTTTTGACCCTTGGTTTTAGTTCTCATGGTAAGTGTTTGGTTTTATTTGTTTCAGATTAGTATCTTACTAAGCATAGTTTAGCACCTCACATTTATGAGTCCATTCATTTTGCAGAAGTATATAAGAAGCTGAACGCTCTCTAATTTTACAAATTGCATAATAATTATTTATTCAGTTTGTTCAGTTTTAGGGCCTTATCTTGGATTGGTTTTCAGAGATATGTGAAGTGTTTGGTTGAAGGTGTTATTATTTAGCTGACTGAGGAAGTTTAAGGTCGTTGACTGATTGACCACAATGTTGTCTAGATGGTCTAATACTTAAGATGCCTTTTTGTAATAAGGTGGAATGTATGAATTTGAACTTTCTTCATTCTAGCTTAGAAAATTGGAGTTTCACTTAGATTTATGTGATAATGGCCTGAATCCCATTAGTACTAGTGTTGATTCCTTTAGTCCTCAGTTGTTGTAATCAAGGCATTTCCAGGCCCAGCCATTAGTTTTGGATGAAATATGTGATAGCTAGGTGTCAAGAGACATTGCTTACAGTTAAGACCTTAAAATGATATAGAGCAGCCCCCGTCTGCCCATGTAAATGCTGCCTTTGCTCTATAATATATTGGAAATCCTTGGTAGGTATCAAATTTAGTGCATTTGATGGAAATGAAACCGATTCCTTTCCTCCCCCCCCTCTTAATGATTAGAAGTTTCTCTTGAAGCTACCCAAATACTCAGGCATTATAAGTCACTTACAGATGCATTACTTTGTAAGCATACTAGTTAAGACTGCCGCAATTAACTCAATTTCCAAGGAATGCCAAGTATATGCTAAACGCTGAGAATACCATTGTGAATTATTTGCATAATTAAGGTTGTCATGGGTAATGGGCGGATTTTTCGCCAGTTACCTAGGCAGGCAGGATCATTTTTAAAAAAATGTCAAAAATAGGTTGATAGCGGGTGAAGGGTGTGCGGTTGTAGATACTACCCGCCCACCACCGAGCATGACTAGTCATGGATTTTGTATTTTGAAAAAGAACATTTCTGAATAGGTTATTAGTTTTTCAGGACCACTATTATGTTACTTGACTCCAGTTCATATTGTTTATCTGCAGTTGATCTGTGGCTTTTCCTTTTGGTGCAAAGGCTGGTTTTTGACATAAATTGGAGTCCAGAGATATATATATTAAATATATATATATATAAATGGCCCTTTTTAGATTGTCCACATTTATCCATCTACAGGACTGGAGGTATATATTCTTAACTCGCTCATCTGCTCACTGTTTGTATGGTCAAATCGGTGAGCTGTGTATCTCTGTTACACCCCTTTGTATTATATGAAATAGATTAATGGTATGATTTTCACTGGTGTAGGGCCGCAGTTGTACAAACATTTGAATACATTATTTTTAAAGCATTTGATTAATTCAGATTTTATTTTCTGATGTTACATGTGGATAATATAATTTCCACTGTGATAAAGATGATATATTTATTTAACTGTTGGATTAGCGTTAATTGCTTGGATAAAACAAAAGGGTGAAATCAAGATTTCAAGTTCAATTGCTTCAAGGTTTGGTGCATTTGTGCTAATATTTAAATTTCATCAGTACCCTTTTAATGTAATTAAACAATAATGTTATAATTCCCGGCACACCCACAAAACAAACACAGATATGATCTTTTGCTACTCCAAGACACAAATCTCGACCACTTTGTCCATGTGGCAAAGTGGTCTCCTAACTAGTTTTATGGCTTTTTTTCTTAAAAAAAAATAAAAAATAAAAAAATAAAAGTTGCCACATAGATAAAGGTGGTAAGAGTTATATCTTGGGGTAGTAATGTATCATATCTCAAATAAATAATATATGAGACCTAATTAAAACATTGGATAAAATCTACATAACTTAATCTATAATTCAATTGAAAATGTCCTTTTGAAACTATAAAAAACTATCAATATTTTTTTCAATTAATAAAGCAAAATAATTTACTACAAATTTAAAAAGTAAAATAAAAAAAAAAATACATAAAATCCAGGGGCGGACAAATTGAAAAGAACAATTAAAAAGTTTTTTCTTGTGAATTTATAGGAGTATTTTTGTCTAATTAAAACAAATGTAAGGTCATTTTTGTACTTTTGCTGACCTTAAAGGACCGATAATTTTTTAATAGTTTGAGATGGAATGTTTGAACTTTTCTTTAAAACATTTGATAAAATGTATTTTGAATAGAGACACGATACACGTCTATCTGTTGTACGTTTGCGTACAGCAAATATATACGTACAACAAATATATACCGTATAATTTAAGAATGACAAAAAGATTGTAAAAAGATATACACAAGATGAGTTAAGCATGGGGAGTGATTTTTCACCGGAATAGCCGACAAGAACTTTTGTGTTCATACCAGATTCTTTTACAGGTTGGTTGGTTCGTCCGATTATAATCGCATCAACTCATCGACCGCTATTCCTATGACACATGTTATATTCAACGTGACGATGGTCTAAAAACATTATGGTTATAGAGTGGTTGACGTTACGTATCACAAACGGAATTCGTACATCTACTTATTAATGATGTTTGAATTTAAGATTTAATCGTACACTTAATATAACATGTTAACTGTTTTCGTTTGAATTTAAGATTTTAAAAAGTAAAATTTTGAAACATTAAATTACAATGTAATTTTTAAAATACTAAATTATTTTAAAAAAAATTACATTCTTATCTGTAATTTTAAAAATTATTTTTTATATTTTTATATTATAATTTTTTAAAATAATATTTTTTATTTACAAAATTACGATTTCAAACACATCCGAACGTGCTTAAAAAATAAATGTCGACCCAATTATATCCAGAAACATTATTAAAAGAAAATATATATATAATTATTATGTGCATGTTTGTTTAATGCTTACGTGGATGGTACTTACGTTTGGTCTTGGCTCTTAATTGTACACCGCACATGGGGGTCTGTGTGTGCCGTTCCGAATCGGGTATTGGGTTTCGTTTCAGTCAACGCCACGTGCCCTTCCCGTCACGCTGGGCCCCATTTTCCAAGACACGGTTATCAGTACTATATTCCATCATCTTTACTCCTCCAAATAAATACTTCTATTCTTAAAATTATTTAATTAAACAACAAAAAAAAAACATAAATAAATATTTCAGCACAAAATTTGTTTCAAACTGCGAACATGCTAGTCAAATATTTTAAAATAATTAAATTTAATTATTATAAACAATTTTTCATTTATAATAAAATAATATTTAAAAAAAATAAAGAGTAAAATAAAAAATAAAGAATTGTACTATTTCAAATAATTATTTTAAATATTATTACTTGATATGCTTAGAGCATTTCATTTTTAATACTTTATTCATAATTTTCAAGATATTTCTAATTTTTTTTTTTTTTTTTTTTTTAAAAAAGGGACGAACCGTGTTTGGCCATCCAAAGATTTTATTATTATTTATTTTACTAGAAAAAGAAAAAAGAGTACTTGATTGATGGATGCAATGCATAATGCATCAATGCATTATTGTCGATAAGATAGATGGCTTTCTTTTCAATGTTATTTCTTGTTCTAATAAAATAAAAACAATTAATTCGTCAATAAAATAAAAAATAAATAAATAAAATAAATAAAAAGCAAAGAAAAAGAGAATTTCAAGTTACAAAGAGCATCACGTGAATCAAGGCAATCCCAGCCCAGGGACTACCGCCATGCCATACCTAAAAACTCTCCCGTGTTTGTCGCGTGTATTCTACGTCTCTCATCAACAGCGCCCCCAACACACCTTTTTACTGTTTTACCATTTGCCATTTTGACAATTTCCTTTTTCTCCTTTTTGTATTTTATAATTAATAATTAATAATTCTATTGCTTGCTCCATTTTCTCGCTATATTTTATGTGAACATGCTGTAGGCTGAGTTTTGTCCACTACCCCAAATCAAGAGTATACCAAGACTTGTAGCTGAAAGTTGGAGGGTACCAAATGGGTGTCCCATCAATGATTTGATTACTTAGAGAGTGAGCCTTTAGGGTACTAATTTGGCCAACTATAGGTCTACAAGATGATTGGTATCACTCACTATTCCAAATGGTTCCCACTTTTACCTAAAATTCACTGCACGAGCCATTAGATCACTCATGTTGGATTATGTAAAAGTCTTTCTAAATCTATAATAAATAATAAACTCACAAAAATATTCATTCATTGAATTATCTATCCTAAATCTAAAATAGAGTTTTGATAGATTTGTGAATAGTACAACTCTATATGTGGAATTGCACTATTCACCAATCTATCTATTATTTTATTGTTTTCTACATACAAAAAGTGAAAAAAGTAAAATGACAAAAAGTAGAAAAGAGATAAAAAGAATAAAATAAGAGTAAAAAAATAGTATAAAGTTAAGAATAGATAATCGGATGGAGTGTACCTTTTAAAACCCATTAACTAAATTAGATAAAATGAGTTTTGATTAGCAATTTTAGATTGAAATATATACGATCCAATATGAGTGCTCTTAGAACATGTTTGGATACAATTATTTTTTAAAATTTAAATTTTATTTAATTTTTTAAAATTTTATCTCAGACTTTTTAAACCATCTAAACATAACTTCAAAACATAAATTTTTTTAGGTATTCACAATTTTGAATATTTTTCAAAAAGAATCACACACCCAAACGAGTCCTTAATTTTTTAGAGATTAAACTTACGAGGGACTAATTTGGAACGAATCTTTGATGCAATGGGTCGACCTGATTTTGATTTTTTTTAAATTTTGCTATTCGAATTGCTGATAGCTTTTGGGTAATTGGAAAGACTAAAAAATGCAATTAATTTTCTGTTATAGACTTAAGAAAAATGATTTTTACACAACATTTATACAACAAGATACATTAGTATAATCCATACACATGAACCTTATTAATATATTTTGTCGTATAAATATTGCACACCTTTGTGTTATGCAACTAACCTATTCAAAAACCCCCTAATTTCTCAGAAGGGGAGAAGTTGTACAAGGGAGAACAACTTTCAAGAAAACACCTAAACCTTTTGAAGTAAGCAAACATCATCCCATTTCCCAAAACTAAAAAGAATTTCCGCAACGCGAACCCCCACACTTCCCCAAAGACCCTTGAGAAGAGACATTTCTAGATCCACATCAATAACCCACCTTGAAAATTGGGGAGAGGGAGAGAGAGAGAGAGAGAGAGGGAAAACACTCCCCATTCCGTCAATCCCTATGCCATATTAACAAAGAAAGAAAACCATGTGAGCTTAAAAAGGAGAAAGAGGAAAGCAACCTCACTCTCTAACCCATGCTGTCAAAAACCTCAAAACCCCAAGCACCTTCTTCATCATTTCCCACGACCCAATGCCCCCACACTCCATCATTTTCAGCAAGACAAGTGTGGAAAGTAAAGAAACTACTAATAAACAATAGACTTAAAAGAAAAAAAAAATTGAAAATTAAAGAAATTTCTCTCTCCCTCTCTCTTTCTCTTTCTCTCTCACACACAAACAGCTCATACCCATGATTTTACATCACTAGTTAATATTCTTCAAGCTTATCCAACCACATAGGGCATGCTTCTACTGTTTTAACACATCTTAGAACCCTTTTGTAATGAATATTATAAGAACAATTTAATATGGAAAAAAAAAATGTTCTTTTCACCACGACCTGCTGTTGTTGTTGGTTGCCACAGTGATTTGGACTTGAAAGCGCCCATCTTTTCATGTCCATTGACACTGATAGTTGATATATCACTTGGCTTTGTTCATGTCCTCTTTTGACCCTTTATTTCTCTTCTCTCTTCTTCTGTTTCTTCATCTTTTTCAAGCACTGTGTTGAAGTAATACTAAAGTTGAGAAAGTGTGTGTCTTTCTTTGTGTGTGATAATGGGGTCTCTGGGAGGTGAAACTGCAAAGAAGAAGGCAATGTGGCTCTATCCAAAGGTTTTGGGATCGCATCCTTCTGAGAGATGGGGGCACTCAGCCTGCTGTTCTCATGGAATTGTTTATGTCTTTGGGGTATGTTTAATTTTCTCCAAGGAGTAAATAATCTTTTTGGCCTATTTTTCATAGTAAAATCTAGATATCTCGCTGAGTAGTTTGTATCTACGCCTTCTTCAGTTATGGTTTTCGGGTTGCCTCTTATAGTTTTACTTCTTTGAAATCCTGGCTTAAAATGCAGAAATAAGCTCGTTTGAAATAGTTGTTCTGTTATAACCAGTCATGTTTAGTATTTTTCGTTTTTTGTGCATATTTAATGTCATTTGTGGTTATATACTTGTTCTTGTACTCTCTTTTTCTTGTATTCTGTTGCAAAGTTATGTTTGGCTAATGAGACATACACTTTCTTCACTGGATTCTTCTCATTCCTAAATTTATCTTCTTTTGTATCTCGTTGGAGAATATCAAATTGTCTTTAAGTTTGTCTGGGTTTTAGCTTCTCTAATTAGTAGGACAGTCTGGTAGGGTGGGTGGCAATTATACTTTTGCTTTCTTGAAATAGAAATGTTTTCTGGTTTTTAGCCTTTGATTGTCTTCCATTTACTTCTTTTCTTTTTTTCCTCTCGCATCTTTTCCTTTAAATATTGTAATATTTGTACGTAAAATGGGATTATTTATGTTTTCCAACAATTTTCTTGGTATTTAGATCATAGGTGTGCCTATTAAAAGTTTGATGACCCATATTGAACAACTTATTCAAAGTAAGAGTTCCTATATTAAACGTTTTTTTAGCTAATTATTAAATATTTCAATTTACTTTTGCTTACCCCTAACAATTACTTTACATGAGAAAGGAACACTTTCAGAAGATTATGAGGTGATAAGAAAGGTTTTACTAGTTTAATTGCATTAATTCCTTCGTACACTAATAACTTAAAAGACGTATAATAATCTCTCTTGTTGAAGGAGGGGGAGGAAGACAGAGATGGACAAAGCACTTCAGCTTTCCTCCAGATCTTTGTTTTGAAGAATACTTCTGTCTTAGTTCCTCTCTGATGTTTAATTTGATTTTTCTTCTTTGAAAATTAAAAATGTCCTCAGCATTTAGCTATACTCTTTGGAATTATATACAAAATAGAAAATCTATGACTTGCTTGGATTTTACAAGCATAAACACCTCTTTCTTCGATGAAGCAGAATCCAACAGTTCATGTTTCTTTCTGCAATATCTGATTTGCCGAAATTTATGTTATCCAGTCATATCAACTACTTGTAGAGTTGGATCCTTTTTTTTAATGTAAGGCAATCTTTCTTCCCATATATGTGTGTCTAGAATTTGATTTCTTCCCTTTGACAAACCATTTCAGGGATGTTGTGGGGGTTTGCATTTCAGTGATGTTCTTGTGCTAAATCTGGATACAATGGTTTGGAACACTCTTGTAACAACGGGTCTAGGGCCGGGCCCAAGAGACAGCCACAGTGCTGTTCTTGTAGGGCGCAGGATGATAGTGTTTGGTGGTACAAATGGTTCTAAGAAGGTGAATGATCTTCATGTGTTGGATCTTGGGACCAAAGAGTGGATACAACCTGAATGTAAAGGGACTCCACCGTCCCCTCGCGAAAGTCATACGGCCACAATTGTTGGAGATGATAAGATAGTTATATTTGGGGGTAGTGGAGAAGGTGAAGCAAATTACTTGAATGATTTACATGTTCTAGACCTTAAGACTATGAGATGGACTTCTCCTGAGGTGAAGGGTGATGTACCTGTTCCTAGGGACAGTCACAGCACTGTTGCAATTGGGAACAAGCTTTTCGTGTATGGTGGGGACCGTGGCGATCGTTATCATGGCAATGTTGATATGCTTGATATGGACACATTCACTTGGTCAAGGGTATAAGCTTCCCCTTGCTCTTGTCTCATATTTGCAGTATGGCTCTGGTGGCTGAATTGCTTTAAATTAATACATGTTTAAAATAAATGGAAAAATACTAATGATTTTTTCATTTTTCTCATCAGTTAGCTATTCAAGGATCTTCGCCAGGTGTTAGAGCCGGTCACGCTGCTGTCAACATTGGGACAAAGGCAAGTCATGCTTTTCTAATATATACACACTAGAAAGTAAGGAGGCATATAGATCATGCATAGAATCAAATTTTGCCATCTAGTTTTACGTAGTTAGGGAACTGAGTTTTTGATTTTATATAGTATTACATAGAATGACTTCATTAATAGTGATTTTTGAAATCTCAATTGCCAAATAGTTTCTGAAAAGATACACGTTCTTGCGCTGTTAATGTTTTGCAGGTCTATATCATTGGAGGGGTTGGAGACAAACACTATTACAATGATGTTTGGGTCCTAGACGTGAGTACTTGTTTGTGGACGCAGCTTGATATATGTGGCCACCAACCACAAGGGCGATTTTCTCATACAGCCGTTTTTACAGACTCGGACATTGCCATTTATGGAGGGTAAGTTCCCACATCAAATGTTTCAGCTTAACATTTTCGCATAACATCCTCAAGATTCAGTGTTTCATTTGCAGGTGTGGGGAGGATGAGCGGCCTCTCAATGAGTTGCTGGTCTTGCAGCTTGGAGCAGAGCACCCCAATGGCCGGTACAACATTTCCATGTGCAAAATTTTTGGAAACCATTGGAATCAAGAAAAGAGACGGTTCCCAAGAGATGCAGAAAATAACATGGTATGAAACTTACTATGAGTTTCCAAAATTTTACTTGCTCATACACTTTTGTTAAAAATGGAAAAGCTTATCAATTATGCTTTGGAGCAGAAAAATGTCCTCATGGGGAATAATGTCGAAGTAGTAAGAAAGGGTGCTCAGGAATCAGAATCAGAACCGAAGCAATGTTTTGGCTTCAGTTCAGGTTGGTTTTGAAAAACAATATATCTTTGCCTTGAGTAGAAATGGAGATTCATGATTAATAAGTTTCTTAGTTATCTTTCAGATACATTGCATCCAAAGAGAAGACGAACTGCGAGTTCAAAGGCATGGGAGGTGGAATTGGAACAAGAAGAACATTCTCTTTCACTTTCCCAGCATTCATCTCCCTCGCAATCCGATCAAGAACAGACCCCACTTAAGAAACCTACTGATCCCATCTCAGTCTCTCAAGGATTTCATTTGTTTAAGCGAATTCCAAGCAATTGCCAATCTAATAATAGTCTTGCAAGTAAGCAGAAAGAGCTCAGAAATATGGCCCAAGGAACTCGACAGGATGTTCAATTTCTAGGAGAACATCAAAACCAGCCAAAATTGGAAAAGTTTCTTCATTTTGTTCCTACAGGTAGACAAGGAGCACAATACTCAGCAGCAGAACAGAAATCATTGGAGGTAGGGCCTGTTCCAAACCTGGTAAGCAATCAATTTTACCATGACCTCTTAGAAACACATTTTCAACTCACACTGCCTTGTTCATGCCATTGACTTCTGCTTTCTACTCAGATTGGTGCTGAGGTCCGAGGTAAAGTTGACGGAGCCTTCGATTCCGGTCTCCTGATGACTGCAACCGTTAACGGGAAAATTTTTAGAGGCGTATTGTTTGCACCGGTAAGCGCGCGCCGGAGATTTTAATTGTAAGTACCAAATTCAATCGGTGCAAAGTACCTAAGTTCTTTATGCAACTCATTCATTAACCAGGCACCTGGAGTTATTTCAAGAGGGACAACTCTTACACAAAATCCGTCGCCTCAAACGAGTCATATTGCGGTTGCACAACCATTCCCAAACCCAAAACGTGTGGAACCCTGCAAGCCTTCCCAGCAGGCAATGAAGTATGCCATGCCGGAGTCCAGTCACAGCTTCCAGCAAGCTCAGGTGACTCGGCCGTTTCCGGTCATCAGAGCCGCTCCGTCTTTAGCCAATGAGCCAAAGCTCAGAAGTGATCTCCAAGGTGTGGTTCTAACACTTGGAGGACCTGGAAGTGCCCATGGAAGATCATAAACAACACGTCAGGATTTGCATAGCAGGATATGGACATTTGGTCGTGATATTATAATAAAAATTTTGTAAATTTTATATAAAATCTTCTTTTTTCAGTTAATGGTTTCAGTTTCAGGCTTTCGGAGTTAGGTAAGTTAGGTGGTTCCCCTCTGTCAACCCTCGGCCTAGATGTTTATTTGATAATGTAATATTAAGGGAGAAGACTTTCTTCCTTCCTTTTTTTCTTCTGTTTTTTTTTTTTTGGGGGGGTGTGATAAGACTTCCATTCTTGAGTTTAATCTAATCTTACTACATCTTTGTTTGTAAATGATATCTAAAGTTGAGCAGCCTGATATTTTGGTCGTGACAATGGTTTTTTTCATGGAAAATTTTTTGGGTACTATAATAATCCTTTTATAAACTCATTTACTATATTTCATTTTACAAACTATCATTGTAGTTCAATGAGTTACGTAGGACATGAGTAAAATAATTAAGCAACAAAATTGACAGTAAATTTAATTCTTTAGTGATTGATGTAGTAAGTATTAGCAATACTTTTATTTAGGTAGAGACGTGTGGCAAAGGAAAATAAGTGATTATAACTATTTCTTAACATCATTTTGGTAACATGTAAAATATTTAATTGAAATGGGAGGTGGACGCAACAAATGAAAATGTGGATTATAACTATTTCCTAACATTATTTTGGTAACACATAGAATATTTAATTGAAATTGAAGATGAATGTTGAAGTTAAGGCTTGAATGTGAGAGCATTTAAAAATTTCGATGCCTAAATTAGATTTTTGTAGACAAAAATATTAGGGATGTGAGAGCATAGGAAAATTCAAATCTTAATGTACATGTAAATTACTATGATATTTGGGCATGTAGTTATGATGTATTAGGAATATTCTTATTATAATTCAATTAGGGCTCTAACTCCAAATCGTGTCTAGCAAGGAAACTCCTAGTCGGCTAGGATTGTTCCATATTTGAATTCAAACATGTCCCGTATCGTGCGAGATAAGTGGTTATCCCAAAGGATCCGAGATTGAGACTTTCCTGCGACTTTTTGAGGATTATGGGACAGATCTTCCCCATAACTCCCTTCAATAATATCGGGACAAGAATCCATGTATATTTCATCCCAATCACCTCGTGATAGTCATGAGAAATTCAGTCGCGAGACCATTTGGATATGGGCAACCCCTATGCATCATTTTCGTGTTCCCAAGACAGTGATGTCCCGAAACTTATCGATTATATTTATCCCCGGTTCTAGCTGTCGAAGGATATTCGTATTTATGAGTGTTTTATTGACTATTATTCATGAGATTCTCTAAGTAAGGAGCATTCGAGATGTCTTCTATTCGAAGTCCTTATGGGTCAATCTTGAAGCATTTACAACTGATCGAATCTTCATGGGCCTTTGACGAAACATGACTCATTGTTGGACTTGATGAACCGGATGGGCCCACAAGCCCATTTTTGGGCTTGTATGGGCTGTGGAAATATTAATTTTCCCAACCATGTGTATAATTTTTTTTTAAAAAAAAAATTAATCATTTTTCCTAAAATTAAATAATTAGAAAAAAAAAAAAAAAACATAAATATTATATGTACATAAATGTATATATATTAAAAAAGGAATTAAATCTTTGTTACTGTAAGCATACGTATACATGCGTAGGAGTTGATTCCTGGCCTGCTGCTACAGAAGGTCCCACCCTGAGTACGATGACGTGCGGGGCTCACTGAAACAGCTCCCGCGCATCGCGCGCGAGCTGTCGTGGTGTCTAAAAGGCAGAAAGCGGTCGCTGTCAGCCGTCCAATCTGTCTGCCACGTCATCCAACCCCACGTGAGACTCCCAACTTCTTTTGGGGCTAGTGCTGTTGCTGATGACGGATGACTAATTGGCAATTATCTGTTTAGAAATCGTTTTAAACATGGTTTAAGAAAATAGAAGAAATATTCATAAATAATTATATTTTGATCTTTTTATTTTTAAGGATCATTTTAATTATTTTATAATAAATAAATTTCACGCTCTTTTAAACTAATTATTTGTCGTTATTTTCGAAAACAACTTTTTTTAAAAATATATTTGTTAGTCTTATATATATATATATACTATATAGTGTTTGATAATGGCTTTGAAAAGAGTTTTTGGTTTTTATTTTTTTAAAAAAATATTTTAATGTAACGTAAAGGTTATCAATATTTTTTTGGTAGGGTTCACATTTTAAAAGTGGTTTTCATTATGAAAATTTTAAACAATGTTTGTATTTTGAGTTCTGAGTTGTTTGTTAATAGTTTTTTTAAAAAAATGCTTTTATTTTAAAAAATCAAAGCAATTACTGAATGATAATTTTTTTTAATAAAATGTTATATATATTTTCAAGTGCTCATTTTATGACGTGACAGTAAAAATTAACATTAAATATTACATATAGTTTCATTTATTATTTTAACAAATAATAAAAATAAACACTTGAAAATTGAAATTATGTGTAACACTTTTCTATTTCTTTTTATTTTATTTTTATTCAAGGTAAATTTGAAGTTTTCAACCTTAATATAATAATATAATCTTTGTAAGTTACAAGATTCATCTTTATTAAAAAAAAAAAAAAATTCTTAAAATTATGTATTTGTAACGACAATATAAATATATAATGTGAGAGAAAAGAAAAGTTAAAGTAAATGAAATAAATAGTGATAGAGATAGGAGATAGATGGATTGGGGTGATTGTTAACTCCACGGGTCTTCGAACGTCAGCGGTCATGTCAGGGTGTCAATGGCGACGCCGACAAGACTCCTCTCGTGACGTTAGTTGCGTCATCCACGTAACCCCCTCTCTCACCCAATTGCCCTTTCCATATCAGATTTCTATTCATCCCTGGAGTTTTCTCGCGTGCCCAGTCACACTCACCAACGTTTGACACGACATCCACGTGTCATTCTGTCGGAGCACACTTCTTCTTCTACTTTTTTTTTTCTTTTTTTTTTTTTCTTTTTTTTTTTTTTTTGTAGTTTTCACTTCACTGTATGAAAATGAAAGAACGGTTCTCCTTGTATATCGGAGCTATGGATGTCGTACGAGATTAGCAACTTGGGCCCGGGCCCATGTTCTCAGATCGTTGTTTCTCTATTTTACATATATATATATATATATATATATATATATATATATATTCCTTGTTTCTCATGGTCAAAGCCTTAGACTACCTTCTGAAGTATTTGGGCCTGACTCAGTGTCGTAATCTGAACTAGTTTGGTCTATATTTGCTTTCTGATCACTAAATACAGCTGACCTTATATATATATATTCATGGTATTCTGGGGGAAGAACATGCAGTAGTTTACAAAACATCCATTATGTTATGTCAGCTTTATGGGGTGAGGCTTCTGTGAGTAGTTTGATTGATCACAGAAAAGAAACAACGAAACATGCAACCTAATCGCTACCATTGTTGTTCTTGCTTGAAAAGAAAAGTAGTGGCTCAAATGTCATCTTCCATGGCCTTGTTGAAAGTTGAAACTCTATTTATGTTTGGTTGCAATAGAATTATAGACACCATGATCACCAACCCACATTACAAGTCCCATTCTGTCTGTCCATGCCATCATATATGATGGCAGCTGACACCAAGACAAACATGAACTGCAAAAGATATAGAGGGAGGCCTAGGTGATCATTACGGTTGGATTCTTTTGGTTTACCGTATCTAAACAAGATTAGTTTGGAAACATAGAACACAATTACAAAAACATAGATCTCCGCATGTCAGAACATAAACTTTATGTATGAGTAACCATAGGAAAAGAAGTTGTTAGTACCCACGGTTGGAAAATCATTTGTGGATTAATAGAGGGCCTAAATATTGACGGGCTTTTGGTGGTCACCCACCGGAAGGCGAGCAGTGATTGGCAAGGGACGGGTTACCGTCTCCTGCCTGCCCATTTTCATTAAAAGATGATTTTTTTAATTTAAAATGCCGATTGGGGGACAGTAAAATGTCCCCCAAAAATCATTTCCCCTGGAAGGCCCAACGGTCCACAACTCAAATAGCAAGTAAGGATTGGAGTGTACTATATATTATCAGGATGGAATGCCTAACAATTGATTCTTTACTTCGTCAGCTCAGTTAACCACCTACCTACGTCATTCGTCCCTAGCTTCCCAACAGATTTAGGAAGAGAATCTCCACACCAATAAGAAACTATTGACGGGAGTCCTAAAACCCTAAAGAGGAAGGGCCAATGATGACAACCTATAGGCTATATATAAAAGAAGATGTCACTCACTCAGATACGTCTAATCTTGCCTTACTAAGACTCCGCTGAAATTTCATCTCCATCCTGATCACCAACTAAATTGAGCGTCGGAGTGGTCTTGCCAGATTCAGCCCAGCAAACCCCCTAGCTAACATTTTCCTATTTTTGCATACTCTCGCTCTATTGAATGACGTGCATGTTGTCACTGCACTAACATGGATAAAGAAAATTGGTTGACAAGAACATAATAGAGGTAAAAACAAATTAAGTTTACTTTTAAAACTCTCCAATGCTTAAGCTGGGACAAGAGCTGCATTCTTACCTAATCAACCAAACATGCTGTCCATCTTGCCATTAATTCCAAATAAGGAGGTTCGGAGATTTCAACTTGTTGCTGTTATTGTTTTTGATATGATTTAGTTTACTAGAAATAGAAAAATGCATAATTCCTTTGAGCTTGATATTGATGATCTCTGGTAGCAGATCAAATTCACATTTAAAAATCACATAAGGGCCTGGGACAATAATTCCCCCATGGATGAAATATGGAACCCTCCTCCTTCTGGTACTCTTTGTTAGAAAGAGATAACAGTTTCCCTATAAAAAAGAAAAATGCATAGAGAGGAAGGGATGATCTTTTTTTTTTTTTTTTTTTTTTTTTTTTTTTTTTGGCTAAAAACCACCCGGTTTCTCCATACTGTAGGGGCTCCCTCTCACTTTCTCCAGCTCCCTATATGTGTGTATACATATATTTATTTACTCCAAACACAAACATGTTAACTTAAGTATATGAGTGTCTTTCGGTTTCTGACCTGGAATCCTCTGACCGCCTCCTTGTTTCGCAGTAACACTGATCTTAATTAAGCCAAGAAATCTCGCTACAGCTAGAAGCTTTGAAGATGAAGGATACCCCCTCCAAACGATTATCCAAAACGCCCAGAAATATACCCAGTGAAGGGTACCTCAAACAAAGGTTTGCACATCTGTCTCAGAAAATGCTCCAACAGACTAACACTCTTAAAGCAAATTTTGATGTGGTTGTTAAACCTAGTTTTTTGGCATTTTTGGTTGTGATAAGTAATGACAAAGGCAGGGTGATAGTTGCTTGTACAGCTAATTAACAGCTAAGTTAGAAGCCTTCGCAGCCTTGCTTGCTTCCAGACTTGCTGCATCTTTTGGATCTAATCCCTTAGTTTTAGAAGGTGACTCCTTTGTTACTATTCATGCTATTAATCATCCTGATCTAATCCCATAATGGAGAATGGAGCCAATTATCAAGAACACAGCTTCACAGCTTAGTACTTTCCCCTCCTGGCAAGCTACCAAAGTGTGAATAGAAATGCTAACAGAAGAGCCCATTTTGCAGCCAAATGGGTTGCCTCGCACAGATTGTTTGGTTTTGTATTCCCTAATTCAAAACTTTAGTTTGTAATTCTCTTCCTTTTCTTGGTGACAGATTAGTGGTTGAACTGGTCAATCATGTTAAGAACAATGTCACAGCATCCATTGGTATGTAAAAATCATTTTTCATAGCATTATCATGTCAGTGAAAACTTTCACAATTAGGATAAAATATTGCAGATGGAGATGGCAGAATGAAGTTACTACATTTGTTGCAAATTTCAGTAACCAATTGGGCTGTTTGGCCAATGCTAAATTCCCTACCAAAAGAGCTTTTTTCTTTACTGTAGCCCCATCACCCAAAAATCAAACCTGCCTAGATGCCATGGACATTGTCCTAATTAGATGCCTTGAAAAATAGTGAGTTTTTAAAGTCAAAAAGAGCGTTTTGGCTTTATTTTTAAGGTTTTTTTAAAAAACAAAACAAAAAAAATTGCGTTTTAACCATTTTTAGAATAAAAAGTCAAATAAATACTTTTTGAACTTTTTGTTTTTTTTTTTTTTTTTTTCTATTCAAACATGGGAGAGGGGGAGGGGATCAAACTACAAACCAATCGAACCACAACGGAAAATGCAGCAAAATACAAACACAAACAAGTAACAATAGGCAATGATAATCATCTATGATTTTAGAAAAACCATAAACGAGCTGAGCCTTTCCTGGGGCCGCACTAGGCGGTTTTAAATGGCAAAAGGATTCAAAGAGCCCCAACCAAGAAAAACAACAACCACCGGAGGATGGATGTTGCTGAAGAACCACTGCCAAAGACCGGAGAGGATCCGTTGGTAAAGAACGAAACCCAGCAATAATCTCCACTAACAGATCAGCTTTCAAAGGAACTGTGAGATTATAACCCAAACCATAGAATAAAAGCAACAAAACACAAATAAAAGTACAGAAAGAACCCACAAAAATGTGAGAAAACAACAGAAATACAACAAAACAATAGCAGCAGCGGCGGAGACCGTCTTGAATGATTTCAAGTGTTTTTATTAAAATATAATTTTTGTCAATAAAAAAGTCATAAAATAATTATTTTAGCAAAAACTTCATTTTTAAGCTTATCTTAAAACATAATTTTGAGTCTTTTTAAAGGAAAAAAGTCAAATAAGTGTTTTTAATTTTTTTTTAATTTTTTTTACAAAATGCAACCAATTTAGTCTGACACAATTTTATATATATTAAAAAATAATTTTTAAATTTTTTAACGCAATTTTAAAGGTGGACTCAATCATAAATATAGATTAAAGAATCTTTTATCCTTGATCGTTGACTTTTAGTTTTACACCTTTGGCGACCGAGTAAACTGCTAATGTTTTGACTTTTAATGCTAGTCAACCGTCGCTATCTAATCGCTATAACTAATGTTTTGGTCCTCGTGTTTTGCAACGGTTGATTGACTGTCTTTTTTTTTTTTTTTTTAATATAACATTATAAAATTTTATATTATAATTCGAAATACAAAAGAATAATGAAATAAAAAACGGCATTGAAAATACAAATATGAGAAAAAGTTAATAATATAAGAAATATACATATCATTGAATAATTAACTATAAAAGTAAGGCTACTAATCTCATTTTTATTTCACTACCATTTCCCTATATTAATGTGATAATGTCAATTAATTTTTAATTTTTTTTAACAAGTGTTGATTGGCTCTGTCACATTAGCAGTGTTAGAATATAAATTAAATGATTAAATTCATCGACTTCTATTAGCTTAAGCTTTTGAGATAAATGTTAATTTAACATTACATTAGAGCTAAAAGTTCTTAATTTGAACATTGTGTTCATCAATTCACTTAATGTTAAATTCATCAATTTCTATAAACTTAAACTTTTAACATAATTAGTGATTTAACAAGCAAAGTGAGATAATAATTAGATGAAAATGTCTATGTAACTCATTCAACAACCATTTACTAATGTTATAGTGATCATTTAACAAAAAAAAAAAAAAAAATTAAACAAAGGTTAACGTGATAAAAAAAATAGGCATTGTTACGTTGGTCCAATAAAATGGGATGAGATCGAGAGATGAGAGTATAACAAATAGGTCATCCTTTTCAATATGATTTGGGGTAGATATGATGCAGTAAAATCAAACCTATTTTTAATATTAGACTCTCTTGTTTAAGAGACAATTTTTTTTTTTTTTTTTAAGAGGTCTAATGTTGGGCTTGTTTGGTAAAGACATGTACAAAACAGAACAGAATAGTATGTTGTTAATTTTGGAATTAGTAAAAAGTGATGATGTTATATAAAATAATAATAATAATAATTATATAAAAAATAATAATAACAGATGTTGATTGGTATTAAAAAATATGAAAAAGTAAAAAAAAGAAATACATAAACAGTAACTGCATTACTGTGTACCGTTCCATCACTTGGCAAACAAGGCCGTTGTTACGTAAATAATGTAACTTTGCTAATCTTTTTTATTTATTTTTTAAATAAAAAAAAACTTTACTTATAATTTGATATTTCATTACTTTTGCAATATTGTAATTAAGTACTCAAACGTTAAACAGTGTTAATTTATGATATCCATTTTTCAAATTTTTCAATTTCAGCCCTCCGTTATAATTTTTCGTTAAATACTATCAAATTTATCAAAATACTCAATGTATTATTTTTTTTAAAAAAAAAATTATAAAATTTTCAAAAATTCAGGCAAGGGTATTTTTGCAAATTTCGTTAAATTATGGCTAACACATAAATTCTTGATTTTTTTTTTTTTTTTTTTCTAAAAGAAATAAAGGGTATTTTGAGAATTTTGATTTAACTAAAAATCATAACAGATGATTGAAATTGAAAAAAATTAACAGATTGATATCTTAAATTGACACTTTTTAAAGTCTGTGTACTTTGCTCCGTTTGTTTCGGCGTAAAATAATTTCGGCATTTTACAGTGTTTGGTAGCGGCAGGGGCGAAAATAATGGTCAACGAAAATCATTTTCGGTTTGACCGTAAAAACTTCTTTAATTTTTAGAAAACGATTTACAGTTTAAAAAATCGTAAATCATTTTTCCGAAATTAAACTCTTGGTCATTGCACACATGTTTGATATTCGATTGCCGGAATCCAGCAATGGTCGGTCGTCGGAATCCGACAACATCTGGTCACTGAAATACTAACGGCGACGAAATCCAGCAATATTCGGCCACCGTCGAACCAGATTCCGGCCATGGTCAGAAGTCGACCGGATCTGGACGGATCCGGCTGGAATCCGGCCAAACATGCTCATCGAAATCCGACAACGGCGACCGGACGTTGCCGAATTCCGACGACAATTGCATTTTCATCTTTCGCAATTTTTTCGTGCGTACCAAACGCTGAATTTTTTTTCGAGGAAATCATTATTTCGTCGAAAATATTTTACGACATAAACTATTTTACGTCGAAACAAACGAAGCATTAATTGCAAAAGTGATAAATAAAAGATTGTTATAAGTGAAAATTTTTTATTTTTTACAAAAAAAAAAAAGTCAAAACATATAAACAATATTTAAAAAAAAAATCCAAACTTCTTTTACTTTTATATTACATAAAAAAAAAAAAAAAAAAAACCCCTTAAAAAGGCTTATCAAACACTAATTAAATACAACAAAATAAATAAAATATAAAATACATTTAAAATATTCTCAATCAGGAAACTCTTTAAACAGTTACCCAAATTAGGGGGACCCAAAGTGGAGAGGAAGCTACTGAGCAGGGACAGGCATGCGTAGTTTTACTAACGTACGCACTCACTGCATCAACTAAAGCTCACCAGCAAAGGTTCTCGGTCTTTGAAAGTTAGAGAGAGAGAAAGTAGAGAGAGATGGGTGACCATAACAACAACAGGGACAACAAAAGGATAGGGTACAATGTGGTGACCCAACAAAAGCACAGGACCAGTGATCTTAGAACAATGGTGAAGATTTTTAGCCATCTGCTTCCTCACCCTAGTTCCAACCTCGGCACCCACCGCTATTTGTCCAATCACACCCCACCACCTGGCTAAGATATCCAACCTTAGCTTCAATTTTACACACACTCTCCTTCTCCCTCTCAGGCTCGTCTTTTTCCTTGATGGTGATCTAGGGTTTGAGGCTTTTGGTGTGACCCAGAAAGGTAAGCTCTTTCTTCTTGCTCTCCTTGGTGCTTTTTTGTTGATTTTTTGAGGTTTGCGCAGGTGGGTATTTCGATTTTGCTGGCTTTGCTTCAAAGTTATGCCTTTTGTGGTCACTTTGTGGATGGGTTCTCGTTCTACACCATGTATTTGTTGAATTTGTGATTTTTTTTTTCCTTATGTGGGTGTATGGATTTGGACTTGTTTATGGGGATTCTGTAAATGGGTGCCCTCCAGAACCTGTTGGATATGAAATTGTTGCTCTGTTATGTTTTAATGGATTGATTTTTTTTTTTTTGATGAATAAAAAACTTTATAAAGCACAACCTCAACATCCAAACAAAAACACTCCAGTGAAGACTGGATGCAACTCCTGCATAGGGACAAAGAAACCCCCTAGCTAGGAAACCAAATACCAAACAACTATTATAGCATCTTACTACTACAAACAACCAAAAACAACGGAGCAGAAACAAAAATCTGCAGCAACCACAAACACCAGAAGCCAATTATCATATCCAGAAAAAAACCTCCGGGAACTTCGTCTAGTACATCCGGCACTCCAGATTTGGAGACTGCGACACCATCGTCTAGAGCTCTATAATTGCAGCTCAGAAACACAGCTACCCTTCAATCCAAACAGACCAACTAGAAAAGGGATTGCAGATTCCACTTAGAAACAAGGTTCACAGAATTCCCAAGGTGCTTGAAATGCCCTTTTGCTACGATCCTAGCCCGGACTTCCCACCTAACACGAGTCAGGATTGCTTCCTCAGTGTGTGGAGTATTATTGTGCAAGAGATCATTTCTCAGCTTCCATAAGTGGTACACAGTAGCTCCAAGACACAGCCGGCCCAAGCTGGCTTTTAAACTTTTCCCCTGCATCACCTTCAAACACCAGACTTCTATATCTTCCCAATACAAAGGCACATTGAAGAAGGAGCAATCGGCCATGATTTCAGTCCAAATCCGACGGCTGAAACTGCACCTAAAGAAAAGGTGATCACGGCTCTCTTGTGCTCCGTAGCAGAAAGGACATAAAATCTGACCTGTATCGCCCCAGCCACTCATACGTTGTTTTGTGATCAAAGCATCCCGGAAGACTAGCCAAAGAGTGAAGGAGTGACGAGGGATAGAAGTGGGAGACCAAATAATCTTCCACCACCTGACTACCGGATGCACCTCTCTCAATTTGTCCCAGGTATCCGAACACCTGTAGATACCACTACGAGAATTCCACACTGGCTCATCAGCAGCACCTATCTCAACTGTATGGAGCTGACTTTGTACCTCTACAAGAGCATCTGAATGGGCATGAGGCCAGAACCAAGTACCATTCTTCATAATGACATCTAGTTTGGAATGCAAGGAAAACCCAGAATCATGAACAATCCTATAACCAAATTTATCTAGAAGGCAGCCTGCTGGATGCCAATGATCCAGCCACAAGAACACCTTATTACCATTCCCAACCTTAAAACGGATGAACCTCTTGGCTATGTCTCGGAGTTTGAGTATCTTCTTCCAACTCCAAGAGCATGAAGCTGGAATAGGAACCGTCCAAAAACTCCTACCCTTCAAAAAAAAGATTTATTAACCAAAAAAAAAAAGAAGAAGAAGAAGAAGAAGAAGAAAGGATTTATTAGGTTTTGGTTGTTTGTGATTTCGTTTTTTTTTTTTAAATGAATGATTCATTTAAGATTTGTTCCTTTTGCTACTGGGCCATTGTTGTTAGTTCGTATTTCTTGATTTTGATCAATTTATTGAGTTTTTGCTTTCCGCAGCCAGGTTTATAGATGAATTCTTTTGATGAATTTATAACCATTTCAGTTCTTGTTAGTTTATACTAGCATTGATTTTGTAAGAAACTTTTTTTATTTTATTAAGAAACTACTTTTAAAAGAATAATAATAATGATAAAAAAACTCTTGTAAGGAACTATGATCATCATCTTTTCGTGTTGCATGGCTCTGCCCATTTGCTGTATGGCTTGGTGTAATTGCAACCATTTGTGCTGCATTTGGTTTCTTAGAAAGTCTAGGGTTAGGAAGAGGTTCAATATATTTCTTTTAGTTTTCTTATTACGTGGAAGTGGGGAGAGAGCCAAAAAAACAAAAAACAAAACAAAACAATTGGTTTGTTGTCTTTTAGGTGTTTCGGCTTTTGGAAAACAATAAATTACAGAAAATTAGGTTTAGAATTTATCTTTTCTCCATGCATTTCTCTCAGCTATCTAATGTGAAGTGGAGAAAACATTCTGGCCAGCAAATGTTGTTAATACTCAATTTAATTTTCTTCCCTTTCTTGGTGTGTTATTTCTTACAATTCGGGTGTACCCGTTTTTACTTATCCATGTTTCTTAATCTTTTGGGAAATTACAGCAGCACTTGTGATTGCCTCTTTGACCACCATGGAAGGTTTTGGGAGTTTTGGGTTCGGTGATAAAAACAGGGCCGCGAAGAAGAAGAGGAGTAATACATCCCGTCGTCCTCGGAATGATTCACAGCTGCCTTCAGATTACCGTGATTTTTCGTCCTTGTCATCCACACCACCTTCAGATAATGTGAGCAAAGTATCAAGCGATGAGAACAATGATTGTGGTTCAGTTTCTCGAAAGAAAGAAATCAATTTGGACCTGTGCAGCACAAGGGCTTCATCTATTAACATCGCTGAAGCTGAATCTGGCCAAAATATGATCAAGAATGAAGATGGAGTTTTCGGAGATTCCGATGAAGCTTCCAATAATGGTTCTTTCCGAGGAAGTAATGAGCAGGTACACAGTGTAGTTGATTACAGAAGACACAGTGAAGGTGTCCTTGCGCCAGCTGATTATAAAGGCACGAGCAAGGTAGGGCATTTTGGAGCTGTTTCAGATGGCTTAGAACATGAGAACAAAGTGAAAAAGGTTAAGCTTAAAGTCGGTGGTGTCATACGGACAATTCATGCCAAGTCAATATCAGATGGTGCATCTGGTGTTGGATCGTCTACTACAAAATCTTCTCGCATTTCAGATACCCCTCACCCACGGCAGAAGTTTATTGGTCAGGTATCACGTTAAACTATTGTTCAAAATTTATCAAATCTGCACCCAGTGTGTAACAGGGTGTGATTCATATCCATCGTAATGCAAAATTGAGGATATGGCAAGTGGGCATATTAAATCAGTAGCCATGTGTCAATTGATTTTTTCTTAAGCGCTACAGAAGGAATAAAAAAAAAAAAACGAAAATTTCATTTTCATTTTAACCTTTTCTAGATGTTGGTGAATGTGAAACATAAAATTGGTCAACTCTATTTTGTTCGACCTTAACTGCTAGAAATTCCTTATGTTGTTTCCTGATGGTCTCTAGGATTTATTGTTTCTTCTTTCCTTCCAATTTAGCCCCCGAAGCATATTTTGTGACACATCAAGTCCCAGTTTGCTGAGGCCCTTTTATGCAATACTGTTTTGTTGTCCAATTCTGAGATTGGCTAGACATCTTATTGAGTCTATCTATCTAATGTACATATGTGCTGCAGGAAAATTCAGATGACAACCGTTCCTTTACTTCAGATAAGGGGAGTAGCTTACGGGGGGTTCCATGGAAGGATTTTTCCAAATATGGTTTAAATGTGGGAAAAGCTGATTCTTCAAGGAGCAGGATGCCTGAAGAAAATATTTCCACAAACCAAGCTGAAAAATACGAGCCTATTCGCAAAAGCAGACGGATCTCCAAGAGACGTGTGTTGGATGAAGCGCTTGGTGATGGAGATGATGATGATGAGATTAGATATCTTGAAAAACTCAAAACATCTAAGGCTACCATTGATTACAGTGTAGAGGATGAAGATGATGAGGAAGGAGGAAGCAGGAAACAACGGAAGATATCAAGGGTATTGAAGAGTAATGTTGATGGCCGATATGATGTTAATGTGGAAGGTCACCTCTCATCAAGATCGAGCAAGGAGGGTAAGAAGTCTCGATCGGGGCGAGCATTTGAAGATACCGATTATTTAGAAGAGGAAGAAGCAATTTCAGATGGTGAGACCAATACTAACAAGAAGAAACCAAAAAAGGAATTTGTTGATTTATTGGGAGATAATAAGAAGGAAATAACAGTCACTACACGTCAACGGGCCCTTCAAACTGGCAAAGATGTCTCTTCCAGCTTAGGTGCAAGTCTAATTGAGTTCCCAAATGGCTTGCCTCCTCCTCCACCTAGGAGTGAGTAGTTTTTACCGTATGCTTAGCCTTCTAGGTACCTTCTGAAATGTCAAATTTCTGTAAATTTATGTTGATGTTTATTTTGGTGACAGAGCAAAAAGAGAAACTCTCTGAAGTGGAGCAGCAGTTGAAAAGAGCCGAGGCTCTTCAAAGACGTAGGATGCAAGTGGAGAAGGCAGCTAAGGAATCTGAGGTTTGGCTCATTCTTTTGCTGATATTTTTTTCAGCCTCGGTGAATTTCCAGAATGGGGAAGTAATTTAAGTGCCCTCTTATACTTTTTAGGCTGAGGCTATCAGAAAAATCCTGGGTCAAGAATCAAGTAGGAAGAAGCGGGAAGATAAGATGAAGAAACGGCAAGAAGAATTGGCACAGGTAACAAGCATGCATGAGAACTCTTGCTGTTAATCTTGGGTGTTGATTTGTTCTTTCCTTTTGTATGTTAGTCATGTGTTTGGGCTCTATCTCTTTCCATACAAAAAAATTACATGATGGAGCATAACTGTTATTCTCCGCATGTTTATAATTTTATGCAGGAGAAGGCTGCAAACCATATGGTACTTCCATCGGACTCTGTTAGATGGGTCATGGGTCCCTCAGGAACAGTTGTTATATTCCCTAATGAAATGGGCTTGCCAACTATATTTGATTCCAAACCTTGCAGGTAAAGACATACTTTTTTGAACTATAGTGTATTTAAACAGTGATTTAAGTTTGTAAACCTTCATTCAATACTGACGGCTGGCTGCTGTTCTCCGTATTGAACTTATTTGTTCTATCAATTTTCGAAGAATTAAACAATGCTTCTTGAGTGATTGTTTATTGGGGGCAGCTTATTTTGTTGAAGTTACATACCCTGCCATTGTAGATGCTCTTCAAAAGTGTCTTTCAACTTTTATCTAGTAATAAGTGAAAAGTTTCTCGTCATTGAGCACATTGATATTGTTAACTACCATCTAGGTTATATAAATCTTAGTACTATACCAGTCAGGGTGCAACCTAGTAGTCAAATGGCGGCCTTAGGATGAGCCGTAAACTCAAACATCCTGAGTTCGTTTCCGCACTAGGTGTTTCCCTAGATTACCTGATACATGGTTATGATGATTTGGTTTTTTATGTGGATATTTCAGTTACCCCCCTCCCCGTGAGAGATGTGCTGGGCCATCTTGTACAAACCCATACAAGTACCGGGATTCCAAGTCAAAGCTCCCCTTGTGTAGCCTCCAATGCTACAAGGCAATAAAGGAAAAGATGCAGCCTGTAACAGCCTGTTAATCAGGCGGACTTGGCTATATTAGCCTGTAACTGTATATAAAAGGAATTGTATTTTTGCTGTAGGACGTTGGATATTTGCATTTGTTCTTCATGAAATAAGACTCTTGTTTTAATCAAAAAGATTGTACTAGAGATAAACCTTAGAAGTGTTTGGAAGATAACTTTGAATCTCTCTCAATTCCTTCAAAATTCTAGCAAAATACTAGCTGATGTTTGGCAAGAAAGTTTAGTAGCAATAGCATATAATTTTTTTGTTTTTGTTCTTCCTACTTTCTGATACTTTATTTACATGATCCAACATTGAAAAACTATTCAAGTTTTCTTATTTAGCATGTTTGTGACATCAATTGTGTACCCTTGCTTGCCAGGTCCTTAACCCACTTATTTAGTTCTAAGGGACATGAAACGTGAAACATGAAATTTGTAAAGGAGAAAATACAATTTACCCTCCCCAAAGTATTATCACTCCTACAAACTATGTAACGACCCGCTTTTTACAAAAGAGCGTAAGTAATTATATCTGGATAATTACGTGTCATTAACCATTCAGAGTTGATAAATCTGGCAGCGGAAAAATACGAATATCTTTTTTTTTTAAAACATTACCGATAGGGACAATTCCCTTACGATATATTCAGAGCTTTAACTGACATCTTCTAGAAAATACATTTAAAGTCTTTACACTATTTACAAAGAAACATATGTCACATGTGACACTAAAGCATGCATGGAACTTATTAATTACAAGTAAATGTCTAGACATATTACAAGCAAATAGTACAAACACCTATAAGTACAAAGTACTAAAACCTAACTACACAGCTATAAATCTCATAAGCTAGCAGTTAATCCAATCCATAATCTTCAGTACCTGCGCAAACATCTATGAGAAGGTGGTTACCACCACAATCCCATAGTTTCATAAGTGAGCTAACTGTCATTCAACAACATCATGATTTATGCGTTATTTTAAGGCACAGATATGACATAATGATGAGGTGATAGTTTTTCATGCAAAGTTTAACAGTTTATATAGTGATTACACTCCTCTCTTCTTGTAAGGGCACGTTCCCCCGTTTAATTGTGTTTCTCGAGGCCGTCCCCTCTACATTACATTTTAATTAGCTTTGTTTTCGCACTATTAGAGACCTCCCTCCTCTAGTGCTTTGAAAGACGTTCCAATCAATATGATTATTATTGTTTCCGGTTCAACTCTATCATGAACCTTTGGGAGACGTTGCGCCCAATATTAATAGGTTGATTATTAACAGTATGCAATAATCAGTCACACGCATCCAATTAAAATAAAACATAAACACAACATTACTGAAATCCAGTGCTACCCTCAGTAAGTATAAAAATACTTACAGTCCTTTTGTGCTGTCTCAATTCATCATCTGCATCAAACACATATACATGTGCATACAAGGTCAATATCATTACTTTCTAGAAACTCATGCCTCAACATGAATTCTATTTTTATACATAGACACATACATAGAAGCGATCATCTATTAATTGGAAAATCACTTACATTTATGAACACTCAACATGGTTAAAACTTAATATTTACTTAATCAATTAGCAAATCAATACTTTGGAATAACATCTAATCTAGGTCTCAAGTAATCACTCGAGTACAATCTAAAACTCTTAATATCATTCTCTATAGCATAGAGAAATCAACCAACAAGAAACCTATGTATTTTTCTAACAAAACCTAATCACTTTTAGGGAACATCAATCTAATTACCAAACCAATTAACAAAACATATTAACAATTATTTCAACCAATATATTTGAGAAATCATAATAATACAGCATGCTCAATTTCCATAATACTCAATTTCTAAAACAATGCATTGCATGATTAAACTCATGAAATCGTTTTTTAATTCTAGAGTTTTATAATTAATCAAGCCCTTAGTTTAAACAACATCACTCATTAATTATCAATAATCAAACATAATCAATACTTTAGAGTATATATATATTTTTCAAAATATAATATACATAAATAAGTTATAATTAGAATACTCAATTCTATAATTATTAAAGTTATATTCTAATATACTAGTTACTTGATTTTATGAAAATATATACTTTTAGGCTAATTAAAAACTTAGAAACTCACATTAAGGATTTCCACTCGAAAATCCAGCGAAACGGTGAGTTTGGTCGCCGGGGAAAATAGCCGGAAAGTCGCCGGAAAAGTGGCCGGGAAGTCGCCGGAAAAGTGGCCGGAAAGTGGCCGGAAAAGTCACCGGAAAAGTCGCCGGAGAAGCTGCCGGAGACACTGCCGGCGGCGGGTCGCCGGCGGGTCGGGATTCCGGGTTCGGGTCAAGCTCGGTGGGTCTGGGTTACTGCTGGGTTTAATGGCTTCGGTCTGGGCTCAGTGGGTTTGAGCTGAAGTCAGCCCATGGTGGTCATGGGCTTGGTTGGGTCAGATCAGATTGGGTTGGGCTGGATCGCTGCTGGGTTTGAAGGGCTGTTTGCTGAAATGGACAAAACAGCAAAATAGAAGGAAAGAAAGTTGCAGAAAATAACGCAGACCGGGAGAGCTTTGCATAAAATGGAGAAAGAATGAAGAAGGAAGTTGCTGTCTAGCTTTCTCCCTACTCAGTTTCTTCACTCCATCTCTAAATCTCCCTCTAACTCTCGGTTCACTGGCTGAGTTTAGTGCATGCATGGTCTTCGGTTCACGGCTTCGGGGTTTGGCCGTGTCGATGGGTCACAGGTTGCTATGGATTCGGCTTCCCTCTCAATTTCCTTTCTCATTTTCTGCTGTGCCACATGAGCCTCAGTGTAGAGGAGTAGAACAGAAAAAAAAAAGGAGAAATAAAAGAGGAAGAAGAAGGAAGAAGGGAACCGGGTCCTGACAGCTTCTCACCAAAACTCTCATCTTACACTCTCTGTATTTTTTTTTTTTTCTTCTTTGTTTCTCTCAGACTGTCGGTCTTAAAAGGAGAAATAAGAAGGATTAAAGAAAGAAGGAATAGGGAGATAAGGAATAAAGAATTAAAAGTAGAAAGAAGGTGATGAGAGAGAGAAACATAAAATAATGAACACAAAGCATTCCATATTCGCATCTCTCCCACTAGGTTAGTGCTCTAGCATGATATAAAATAAACAAAACCAGCTTGTCAAGTTATCATTTTGATGCCTTTCGGCCAAATCGGCCACTGCATAAATATATGCATTATTATGCTTGAAGTGCCGACTGTCTGTCGAGGGAATAAAAGAAGAATAAAAAGAAAGGAAAAAGAAGACGTCGAGTGGATTGAGTTGGTGAAGGTACTTCCGCGATTAGTATAAATAGAAATGGAAGGTTTTAATAAACCAAGTGGGAAAGCAAAATAATGTGCGACTGCTTAAACGATTTAAAAATAGGTTTAAATGGAATAAAACGGCTAATCAATTTTAACAGACTGTGTTATAAAAACTGGGTCTTTATCAATTTAATAATTCACTAGAGTGTATTTTAAATTCGTTTTGAGTTTATAAATATATTTTATTATGAATAATAATGCTTTTATTATTATTACAATAAATAATAAATTGTCAAAATCATATTTGCGTAATTATGAAAATAGGATAATTAATCTAATGATTAATTATCTGTCTATTTTATTAACTCAGAAATAATCAGTTTTATTAAAACACAGCTTTTCAAATCAATTGAAAATATTTATAAAACAACTAAAATAATTATTTTTATTCTTTAACGTATTTTAAAATATGTTTTAAAATCCGGGGCGTTACAAACTACATAATTGAATTGTGACGGTTAGTACTCTCCGTTAATTTTTTGTCCTTCTAGACGGAATTTTCATCACATGCGTCGCACGTGACATTTTCCATCAGTATGTTTGCCTTGTATGAATAGGTGAAAAACTATTCTTTTAAAGGAAATTTTGACATTTTTAAAGACAAAACATGCACCTTCCTTTTTGTCTCCTACAGGTCTATTTTCACAACTCATGGCATCACCATAACTTAGGGTTTCGAAGTTTTAAGGAGAATGACCGTTTCGGAAGATCGAACCGTCATATTGTGATGTAAGTTCCGGTTCTATCAAGAGCGGGGCAACATTTGTAACACACAATTTGTTATTGCGAGCTGCTGGCCTATTTTAGAATTGGAAAAAAAAAAAAAAAAAATTGCTATGAGGTTTTTGAGCTGTGAGAATTATAGTGCAAGTATTTTACTGGGTATTTTGTTATATTTTGGTAAAGGATTATGATATTTTGTTGGATTTTCGTATTCCTTTATTGGAGCACAGTTTAGGATATTTTGTTGTTTGAGAAACAAATGCCATGTTGAGAAATGGATTTTATGTTAATTAAAGGATCATTGCGTGCCTAGAAAACATGCATTAAATCATACAATTTTATGTCAAACCGCTCTTGGGTCACTAGGGCAAAGGCAGCCCTAGGCACCAAGAACAACCTATATTTCATTCCAATTTAATTCTCTCATTGCCACCATCTTGTTGTAACATAATTTTATCATTTTACTTTTTATCATCCACTCTGGTTGATTTCTAGCAAAATTTATATTATTTTCTCTCATTAGGAAAATGTTTTATGCTATTTTTCCAGCACCTTGTTCTAATTTCAACAGTGTTTTTTCCAATTCTCATCCCCAACCTCCAAATATTCAGAGGTTGTTGTAATTTCAACCTAGCAGATATTTTGGGTAAAGTGGAAGGCTCTCTCGAGGGTCATGCCCCTATCTTTTTTTGATTTTAGCGCTTATATCGCTTTATGCGGCTCATTCCTTAACTTTTGCTCAAGGTATAGAAGACCGAGACATTTATGACCCCAAAGAAAATGTTTTATGCTCAACAGTATTGTTTTTAGTTCTCCTCCTCAACCTTCATTCGGAGGTTGTTGTAATTTTAGCCTAGCAGAGATTTGGGTAGAGTGGAAGGCTCTCTCGAGGGTCATGCCCCTATATTCCTCTGTTTTGGCACTATACCACTTTTTGTGGCTCATTCCTTGACTTCAAGGTCATAAAAGCTCTCATTTGTTGACTACATATTTGACACTCTTTCTTTGGTTTGAGTTTATTGTTGAAGAGTCTTCCTCTTTTTATCGTTACTTGGAATCCTTTTCTCTTTTAATGTATGAGATGTATTTAAAAAAAAAAAAAAAAAAAAAAAAAGATATTTAAAAAATTATTTGACCATGGTTTATTGAGGCTATGAGTAATTCAACAAAGATGTAACCATGGTTTGATTCAGCTTTTTATTACTAAAAAGGTAAAAAGCTTTGGCTTTTCTAGGAAACTGTCTTAGAAATGTCAATATATATTCATTATTCATTCCTCCAAAAAGATTATAATAGATCGTATGACATTCAGTTTCAAAAACTATAATTTGTCATATAAATCTATAAGAAAGAGGATTACAACAAATATATTATTATACAACTGCCAAATAATTAATAATGTGGCAGTAAAAATTAATTATGATTTTTTTTCCTTACAAATATTGATCCAATTTATTTAAAGGTTAATTTCTATTGTTATTTCATTTAAATTGTATGGCAATTGTATAATAATATATACTAAATAACATTAGTATTTTTATTCCGTACAACGAAAACCGAATGTGTGATCCCACATATTTAATAATAATTTTGTTTAAAAAATACAAAAAAAAAAAAAATCAAACGCATCTCATAAAATAAATATTCATTGTTTATAAATAAATAAAGAAAAAGTACACATATCCATCTTAAACTACCATCTAATTGTTAATGTGACTCCCAAACTACTAATTGTATCAATATCTCATTAACTACCAAACAACGTCAATGTCTCATCAATGACAAAAATACCCTTCAATATATATATATATATATATATATATATTTTCATTTTTTTTAATATTTTGTTTTATATAATTTTCAGTTTGAGCCACCCCTTGGATTTTTATTTGTCTTTTTTTTTTTTTTTTTTTTTTAATTTTTGTTTTAAAAAAAAGGTTTTTTTTCAATCTTTCAATTTATTTTCGTTATTTATTTATTTAAAAAAAAAGTTTTTTTTTTTTTTTTTTTAGTTTTAGTTTTCTTTTTCAAATTCATAAGGATATATTTGTCTTATTGAAATTTTTTTAGGGTTATTTTTATCTTTTTATTGACTTTAAGGAGATATTGATATTTTTTAGTAGTAGAGGAAAGACGTTGATATAATTAATAATTTGTGGGCATATTGAGAATGAAGTGGTAATTAAGGGTATTTATATTGACTTAAAAAAAAGAGAAAAAAAAAAAAGAAAAAGAAAAAGAAAAAAAGAGAGGATATCTATACTTTTCCCAACAAATAAATATTCCTTGCTTAGCCTCCACGGATACGTTGCCCTTGAAGGACATAATTGAAGGCGCACGCCAAGTAGGACGAGTCCCGAGTATTCTTCAAACTTCTCTCCTATAAAACGACCCTCCATCGGGCCTTTGGTTTTCTCATACTTTCACGAATCTCTCTTTATTTCCTTTCCTCTCTTGTCCAAAGCTCTTCTAGGTTTTCTCTGTTACCCTCAGATTTCGCTTTTCGCTTCTCGATCTCTTCTCGGATCTTCAAGGTAAGCCTCTATTCCGAAAATCTTTCCACTGCGGTACCTTTTCTTTGCTCTGTGATTCTTCATCGGATTGTAATTTTTGATGTTAGGGTTTAGTTCACCCTTTCGCAGTTCGATCATTTTTTTCTTGCGTTGTTTCTGTAATTTTTGTACGAATTTGATTATTCACCTGTTGATTGCTGGTAAAAACCAAAGATTTATAATTCTTTGTGATTTTTAGGTTTTAGATGACGTATTTACGGTTCAATAATCTTTTAGGTTGCTTTCTGTCATATTTTATGTGAATTTGATGATTTACTGTTTGATTTCTCTGATTTTCAATTGGAGTTGCGTGATTCTATGTGATTTTAGGGTTTAGATCATGCTTTTGTGGTTCGATAAACTTTTTGCTTGGTTTTATGTGATCTTTTGTATGAATTTCATGTTTTAGTGTTTCATTTCCTTGATTTTTAATCGATATGCCTAGTTCTATGTGATTTTAGGGTTTGGATCAGAAGTGTATGGTTCGGATGTGTGTATCTGGTTTGATTAAGTTTGCTATTATTATTCACGATTTAATACCATACCCTCAAATTGTGTATGCTTAGACATTAGCTTCAAGAGGTGTTAGTATTGTGTGAGATTTCTTGCTTTTTTTCATGATTGATCTTTATAATGTGTCTTTACATAAGTGATGGGATTACAAAATTTTCCGGTACCTGGTATTATATTTTTATGTTGATTTTTTTTTTTGGTAGCTGATTCTGACTTTTTATTTTTTAAATGCTTATTAATCTGCAGATGCAGATCTTTGTCAAAACTCTCACTGGAAAGACCATAACTCTCGAGGTGGAGAGCTCTGATACAATTGATAATGTCAAAGCTAAAATACAGGACAAGGAGGGAATCCCCCCAGACCAGCAGAGGCTGATCTTCGCTGGAAAACAATTGGAGGATGGTCGTACTTTGGCTGATTACAACATCCAGAAAGAATCCACCCTCCACTTGGTTCTTCGTTTGAGAGGTGGGAAGGAGGAAGAGTCCACCCTGCATTTTTTCCTCCGCTTCCCTGGTGGAATGCAGATCTTTGTTAAGACCCTAACTGGCAAGACTAGTACTCTGGAAGTTGAGAGTTCTGATACGATTGACAAAGTCAAGGCAAAAATTCAGGATAAGGAAGGTATTACACCCGACCAGCAGAGGCTGATATTTGCTGGAAAACAGCTAGAGGATGGCAGGACTTTGGCCGACTACAACATCCATAAAGAGTCAACTCTTCATATGATTCTCAGGCTTCGTGGTGGAATGCAGATTTTTGTGAAGACGCTCACTGGAAAGACCATCACACTTGAGGTGGAGAGCTCCGATACAATTGATAATGTGAAAGCAAAGATCCAAGATAAGGAAGGGATTCCTCCAGATCAGCAGAGGCTCATCTTTGCAGGGAAGCAGCTTGAAGATGGCCGCACTCTTGCTGATTACAATATTCAGAAGGAATCAACACTCCATCTTGTTCTCCGCCTTCGTGGTGGTATGCAGATTTTTGTGAAAACTCTGACAGGAAAGACCATCACACTTGAGGTGGAGAGCTCTGATACGATCGATAATGTGAAAGCGAAGATTCAGGACAAGGAGGGGATCCCACCTGATCAGCAGAGGCTCATCTTTGCAGGAAAGCAGCTTGAGGATGGTCGCACCCTTGCAGACTACAATATCCAGAAGGAGAGCACTCTGCATCTTGTGCTCCGCCTGCGTGGCGGTGATGTTTAGTTTAGTGGGTTTGGGGATGATGGATGCCAAACAATAATATGTTTTCCTTGTGCTTGAAAGTTTAGTAATTAGTAGAGTAGTGTATGGGGATGCTAGACCCCTTTCTTCTGTGTTTGTTTTTAATGGTACTCAATGTCAAGCTAGTTTGTTTTGAACTGAAGTGTGTTTAATAATGGGTATGTTTTATGATTTTAGTGAGATTTAAGCAGTGTTTTATCTAAGTGGCGGGGGGTTATTTCAATCGGTTATTAGCCGGGGGGAAAATGTTAGATTTACAACATCAATACAACAACTGCACAACAACTCCTTACATGAAGGTGAGTCCTACACACTGGAGCTCATCTTCATGTGAGGAATTATTGTGCAGTTATTGTATTAGTGTTGTATAAGAATTAAATCCCATCTACAAATTGGAAAATGATAAATGTACATCACATGTACAACAAGGGTACAACACTCATCTTACATGGGGTGGACCCCACAAACGGATATCACCTCTCTTTGTAGATTACTAATATAAGTATCCCCAACTTATTCGGTGCGCACTTCTCCTCTAATGGTACAATCAAGCCAAAGCTATTCTAAATCTCCGCTGTTATTACGACGCAGTTTCGTGTGTTCGAATCAACACGTACCGTCCATTTAATAATTGGAGATCTCTTGTTCAACCCCCACTGGAGGCAAGTTAATTAAGGGGAGCAATTCAAATTAGCTTCAACCAGGACCTGGTTTACACCCACTAGTAATAGCCCACCACGTATGGATGGAACACCAAAACACATGAGAAGGAAAGCCAGCTGATCACACATATTAACCAAATTTGAAACCCATCTGGCCATCTATGAACACGCCGATACCAATTGAAGCAGGTCATTGGAGGCAGAACTCTAATCCAAAAGGTGTCATCTTTCGGTGAATTCGGCCGGCATAGTCCCAGATAGATTCGAGAGATGTTTCAAGCTGGGCAATATGGGTAGGATTCTTTTTTTACAAGTCATTTCTCACACAATCCTCAAATTCCTCAAATATCCAGGCTCATAACAGATTTCACTTTTATCAGGTTACCCAAGCCGCAATGGATTTCTATGATAAGCCATGAAACCCAAACTTTTTACCCTTGATTTCTTCTTCCTACTATAACCCATTTTCACTCTCTCTCTCTCTCTCTTTGATCCATTTGGTTGCCGAAAAAATTCTTGCAACGTGGCTTCTCAGAGAAATCAAGATTCGTAAAGGGCTTTGTGCGTAGGAATAGACATGTACGAATGGTTGTGGTTAGCGGTTTTTTGCTCTACCCGCTAACCGCAACCGTTTAAGGCAGTTATTAAATTTTAACAACTACAACTATCTTGTTTAGGTGGTTAGTGGTCATTAATACTTATAACCTATGGTTGAACATTTCAAAAAAAAAAAAAAACTAATCATGGTTGAAAACCCCTTTTTAATTTTTTGTAGGCTTTTGGACGGTTGACTTTTTGGGTTGCTTTTGACTTCATTATCAAATTTTAGACTTAAATACATTACATATCTATATTTTAATCGGACAAAAATTTCCTATAAACCGGTTTGTAAGAAATCTTATACAATCCACATATAATAATGACATGTGTCTCTTGGCATGTGAGAAACACATGTTATTTTAATAGCATGTGCTTCTCATATGCTTTTTTAATAGCATTAATAAGAAAACATGTGTTTATCATGTACTTAAAGGACACGTGTCACTATTGTATGTGGGTTGTAGAAATTTTTTTAGATACTGGTTTGTAGGAAATTTCTGTCCATTTTAATCTATCTATTTGCATAAACAATAGAAAATAAGAAAAATTACAATTTAGCCCTCTAAATTATCACTCGTTTTGCGCCAAATGGATTTCGGGTCACCCTGAAATCCATTTGACGACCCGCAGCCACCCCATTTTCCTTATTTTTTTTTTTAGTTTTTAGATTTTTTTTTTTTTTAAAAAAATGAAAATAACACGTGGCAAAAGCAACAAGGGTAATATGAAGATATTTCGCCAAATAGGGCATTTTTTAAAAGTTTTAATAGTTTTGGGGGGCCATAATCAGAGTGTTGGCAGTTTATAGGGCTAGACACAAAACAAATGATAATTTGATAGGCTAAAATGATATTTTCCCTATAAAATATATGGGAAATGGAGTCTGCAATTGTGCAATCCAGCTCATAAATAGCAACTGTGCAATGCTAATCTCTCTGTTAGCATCATGATGGCACCACCAGAAGTGCTAAATCATAAAGCTTGAGATATGTTAAACCTCTACAGGGTAGACCAATATATTGAATATATGAAGGTAGCTTATTTGATGTTATGTTTTTATATTAAATATATAATATAAGTATTTATATTATTTATATATAAGGGTAGACGGTTAATGGTTATTAACCGCCTACCCTTATTCTTAAAATTACTAACTACCATGTCCTATGCGATTAGCAATTTTTTTATAACCATATTCAAAAACAATTACATAGTTATAGCAACTTTAGCAGTTTAGGCAAAAGTGTGAAAATAACTAAATTTGCCTATTATGAGTGATTTTTCGACTCTAGCAGAATAGCTAAATTAACTTTTTTTTTTTCTTCTAGTATGAAAAGTATAGAGCATCTTCAGCAATAATAGCCAAAGTAGTTATTGAAAAAGTATAATTTTTTACTTTAGTTACTGTTTTTTCTATATCATCTCTAATAGATTCTCTATTTTACTATTTATTTTTTTTTTGGACGGCCAATTTTTGGGTTGGTTTTGACTCATGCCCACGTAAGAGGAGGCGGTACAATTATAAGTTATAGGAATAATTGCACTATTGGTTCATAGAGTTGGTCTAAATTACGAATCGCTCTTTGTGGTATTATAATTACAAATTACTCATTGAACCCGTTTTCTGTCTACCAAGTAAACAAAGTCTGTTAGTATATTACAATTCAAATGATATTTAGAGATTGTCTCATTATTTACATGACGTGGTAAATAACAGATTCAGTTAAATTGATGGACGAAAAACGGGTTTAGGGAGGAGTAGTGCTACGATGGGGCAAAACTTCCGGAAATCATCCGGAAGTTTTGCCCCATCCAAGTTTTACCCTTTAGGGAGTGATTCGTAATTATAGTTTACCACAAGAATTATTTATAACCTCTTTGTACCACAGGGAGTGATACGTAATTTAAGTCAACCCCAATGATCAATGGTGCAATTATCTCTAAGGTATAACTCTCTCCTCTTTCAGGTATTAGGATTCAACTAAACTGGAGAATATCTAATTAATTGTAGTGTAGGTTATTTTTGTTATAAAAAAAATATAAAAAGATAAAAATGACCCTAAACACTTATAACTAACAGAATACTAGCCAGTTCAGTTCAGTTCAAGGATCCGTTTCCCTCTTCCAGAAGCTTCAGGAAAAGCCACGCGATTACAAGGGCTCTCTCTCTCTCTCTCTTGCTCTGCTTAGTCTAGAGCGCCATGGCTACGGTTCCCAGCAAGCACGGTCGTGATCAAACTCTGGTACGTTCATCTTTTTCCACGCACAAACCCTACAATTTTCCGTTATATCGAAATTACAAGCAACAACTTTTCAACTTTCCAATTTTTCATTTTCCCTCATTTTCTCAGCATCCAAACGGAGCATTATCTAATGGACTAATATTTATCTACAACATTATTTTCTCTTCTCTAATTGCTTATTTGTGGACATGTTTGTTTCAGTCAAGGGAAACTATTTTGAATGCTTTAGGTTTTGAACGTGGTATTTACTATATGGGAACAAGCAAATGTGTGCTTCAATTATTGCATGCTAGTTTGTTTTTATTTTATTTTTCTCTACTATTTTATTTTTATATGTAAATGGGTTTTAAGCGATTATTTCTAAAATGAGTTTTCTTATAGAGTTAACGATTTTCTATAGGATTTCCAGGGGTTTTTGAATGACTTGCAGGATTGGGAGCTTTCTCTTAAGGACAAAGACAAGAAAATGAAACCTCAAGCTCCTCATAAGGAAAAATCGGTAACTACTCTAACCCAAGGGAATTTCTAATGCGTTTTTGACATTAAACTTGTAAACAAAAAGAGGGTATCAGTAAATGGTTTCTTTTTATAATTTAAGGGTGATCATTCAAGAGCAAAGTGTGATTTCCTTATACTATGTACTTGGAAAGCTTATGGGCGTTCAATGAGAAATGATTTACCTGGTTCAGCAATGTTTCCCTTTAATCTTTAAAAAGCTGATTATGCATTACTGGAAACGATGTTTTAATGTAGTATGATGATATGATATTCCTTCATCGATTTTCCTTTATAAAGAGGAAATGTGGACATTGAAGTAAACTCTCTGGTTGTTCTCGATTCTGGGGTAGATGCAGTGATTTGAAGAATATGGGAAAATGTAGTTGAATGGTATTGATTAGACTCTAATTCCCATATGATATTATGACATATAATGTGTGTGAGGATGAATATTTTTTGTGACTTTTTAACAAATATATGGTGCATGACATTTGTTTGGAATTTTCGTAGGTTTCTTCTTCTCAGAGTACTGGAAAAACTCCGACAGATGATTATTCAAGGAGTTATACAGGAAAAACTGATTACTCCAGAAACTATGGAGTTAATCCTATATCAAGTAGTTTCATTACTGAAGAGAGTTTTCCAGATGCTACTTCAGAGAAAGAACTGGTAGGAGTTGTTCTCTTCGCTGTAATATTTTGAAGATTGAGGCTGTTTGTGCAACTATGTTTATGTTAATGATGCTAATCATGAAATCTATCCCAACCTTAAAGGGTAATGAGTACTTTAAGAAGAAGAAGTTTAAGGAAGCTATTGAATGCTATTCAAGAAGCATTGCCTTGTCACCAACAGCAGTGGCTTATGCAAATAGGGCAATGGCCTATCTCAAAATCAAAAGGCAAGTTTTAAACACACTACTTTATTTAATTTTCACATCAGGTAAACATGCCTTAAGTATGATCAATCTTTTTTCTTTTTTATGTGCTTATATTATGTAAATTTTGAACTTTGACCACCAGAAAGTGTTCATATATTTATTATTCACTTTAAGTTGCCATTCCCTGACTTATAGTAAATTAGTAATGCTCTTAATGGTCACAATTACATGAATCTTAATAGATTTGTTTCCTTTTGATTTTCATTTTCTCGTTCATTAGATTCCAAGAGGCTGAGGATGACTGTACAGAGGCTTTGAACTTAGATGATCGTTATATAAAAGCATACTCACGTCGAGCAACAGCTAGAAAAGAACTCGGGAAATATAAAGAAGGCTTTGACGGTATGCTATATCCAAACTATATCTTGATTCATTGAGATTATTAAGTATATGTTTTTTCTTCTGCTCTGATCTGTCTGATATAATGAATATAGCTACTTGCAGATGCTGAGTTTGCCTTGAGGTTGGAGCCTCACAACCAAGAAATTAAGAAACAGTATACTGAGGCCAGATCTTTGTATGACAAAGTAAGCATTTTTCCATTTGCATTCTAATGAGTTACTTCTAGTTCTTGACACGAATTGATTTTTCATTCTTTTTTTTTTTTTTGTTTACAAGTGGCATCTTTACATAAATTCTAAGCTGCAAAAAAGCTGACATTACGATAGAGGTCATAGTCTTTATCATTTTTTGAGACTGCTATATGATGCAGAATGGAAACTATGAGAATCTTAAATATGTGATGAGAAAATATAATCACACTAAGTGAGTTTCTTAGGTTGAACGTTATGAATGTACATAGGATTGTTTATCGCATCAGGATACTTTAGTCAGTTCCTGAAATCTCGGATTATGCGGCTTAGGCTTGACTTGTGCTCGGACTGTTTCAAAGTTTATTTTGTATTTTACATACAAAATGCACTGACCTAAATGTGACTTTTTGTGTTTGTTTTCTAAATGAGCAGCGCACAAGTAAGACTGAGTTTGATATATAGGCTCATGACCAATCGAGTATCATTGTTATCAATAGGTCCTAGCTCTCCTACTTTATTGTGACTTGTAATCTTTTCATACATCTGTTTTCATTTGATATTGGTGTGAGTTTAAACTATTGAAAATTCACTTTAAAATAAATTTGGCAGCACTAGCATCACTAGTTGGGGAAATAAGCTTTTGTGCTCCTCTATTTGTTTTTGTTTTTCACTCCTTAGCATATTAATAGATTGGATGTGTGTTAATATATTGTTGTTTTTATTACGTTCGATTATCATTTGTAAAATGCTTCACTTAATTTTTCTCCAGGAGATTCTTAAGAAGGTGTCTGGACCGCTGAGAAGCCCTGCGCAAGGAATTCAGAAAGTAGGAAGTTCAGAGAGCAAGGCTAATGGACCTAGTGTTCATCCTGTCTTAAGTAATACTCAGAGGTCAGGAGTTGCTGCTGTTCAAGATCACACCAAGGTATAAGCGATTAGAGCGTCGATTATCCTTTGACTGCCATAATATGTGAATGAAAAGTTTCATTTGCTAAGGCCAAAAGGGAAAGCCAGTGCAACTTGATTGATTTCTGTGTTTGATAGCATGTTTGTGAGCTATTTCTTAAGTTGTCTGAAAATTGCAATAATCGGAGGACCACCATTAAGCACGTAATGCATTCAAGTTTAATGTACCGATAAATTAAAAAAAAAAAAAAAAAAAAAAAAAAAAAAAAAAAAAAAGAAAGAAAGGAAAAAAGGTTCTTTTTAGTTTAGACTGATGTGTGTTTTCTATTACTTTCAAACAGATTGGGGAATAGGTAAAACAGACTCTGTTGCTCTTATTTAGTGAGTTCAACAATAAGTAAGCAAAGAATATGTCCATAATTTTCAAAATATATATTGTGTTCTATGATCTTATTCTCTTGCGCTTTGGAACTCTGTTGACAGGACAATGATGGGCTATTCCCTGTGAGGGCATCTGTATCTGTGGAGGAATTAGAAAGCAGAAGTGTGAATGCTGGAAGAAGAAAAGAAGGACAAGAAGTTGATGGTTCACATGTAGATGCTATTCAGAGTTCTAGAGTAGACAGTCTTAAGGTTTATCATGAAATCCCCGCTCAACTATATATGCTTCCCTCTGCACATCCTTTTAGATACATGCTCAACTACGTGTCAGTTCTGCTTATTGTCAGTCTGTGAGGGGTGAGCATTTTTATTAGTCTAGTTAGACATTTTTTTGTTAAGCCCTTAAGGCAGTCTTTTTTGCCAGTAGCAAAAGGGTGAAGGGCCTGAAAAGGAGATCCACCTTGACCTCTTTTTTTCCCCCTAATTTGCCCATAGGTCTACCATCTCTTCCATTCTTGTATCATTCTTCAAACTCCTTAATTCCGGGAACCCTTTCAAAATTCAAATTAATTTAAGTGAGATAAATGCCTTTTGTTCTTGATCTCTGTCTAGGATTTTCATAACTGGTTTGGAGGATTCATAGTCCTTGACTGGAGAATGGATATTCAGACGGCTAAAGAGCTCATAAGGTGTTGTTTGCTTGTGAAATTCTCAGCCCAACTTTCGTTGCCTGCTAGGCAGACACAAGTTCTTTTAGTTCTTGCTTAATTTGTGGAAGTTTTACTTTTAAGCCTTTCTTCAATGTCATCAGTGATTCTTGTTCTCTTCCTGTCCTTTCTTTTGGTTTGACACTGCTCTCTCTATCATTTTTCCCCAGAAAAATTACAGTACTAGAAACCAAGAGCTGAAGATGTCAGTGCAAGAGCTCGCTTCTCAGGCCACTTCTCGAGCCATGGCTGAAGCTGCAAAAAACATCACACCACCAAATTCAGCTTATCAATTTGAGGTTTCTTGGCGGGGACTCTCTGGTGACCGTGCACTACAGGCTCGTTTGTTAAAGGTAAGCAATGGTGTTTTTGTGATTTAATATTTAGAGAGATTCATGTTTCTGCTATCACATTTAAGTATGCCTATAGCAATATGAATTGCTAAGCTGAAAGATTCACGCGTCTATCTAGCCCTGATCCCTTTTTATGGACATAGTTTTGGGTTGACCTCCATAAATAATGGATAGACCTAAACTTAATAGTGACTTTCTTTTTTGATTGTCTCCAAAAGTAAACCAATTGATGGATTGTTAGGATATGTTGACCTGATCTTTTCATGCTAGGGGTGATTCCTGGAGGGTTTCCATTCATTTATCCTTAATCAATCAGCAAATTCACTTGTGTTCTTTTATGCTATTTTGCTCGTTTCAGCTGGTTTATTGAGGTTCCCAATAATCATTTTTGTTTTTGCGTTGTTAGGCTGTATCTCCAACTGCATTACCTCAGATATTCAAAAACGCTTTGTCTTCTTCCCTACTAATCGACATTATCAAGTGCGTTGCTACCTTTTTCATGTAAGTACAGATTTCTGGATTTCTTTCTTGAGTTGTATTATTTTCTGTTCACACTCCATATAGCACTTAATGCCCTTGCACTTTTTACTTTTGGCAGTGAAGAAATGGATCTGGCTGTCAACTATATAGATAATTTAACCAAAGTCTCAAGATTTGACCTGCTCATCATGTGCCTTACATCTACAGACAGGGATGGTAAGTATACATGAATAAATTGTTTCAGTTTTTAACAAATTTATAGTGATTATGTATCATCATATATTGTTTTTTCTAGCAAATCAGGTTTTATCCTATAGTGCTTTTTAGCTTTCGGTTATAAGAAGTTATGATAGCTTATGCATATTTTGGCTTCTCACATTGTTGATCCATAATAATGCCCCTTCCATGTATATACGCCTCATCACCTAGCATTGCATAAGCTAGACATTGCGTACTTGTCTTGTATGAAAGAACTGCAAGGTGATTACATTTTATTGGAGTGCAAATTTCAGAGGGCATCTAGACTTGCACTTCAAACTGGTGGAGTTACAATGGGGACATGGGTTTCAGCGAGTGCTTTTCGTGTGTTACTCACAGTGTTAGCCTGCATGGTTGGATCACCCCCGGCATGACGTAGGAATGACTTATGTAAGGGTTATGACCTTCTGGACCATCAGGATGGGTGGGTAGCAATAATTCTCTGCCTTACTGACCATTAACTTTTGGGGTACACATTCCCCCCCCACCCGCCCCCCCCCCCCCCCCCCCCCCCCCCCAAAAAAAAAAAGAAAAAGAAAAAGAAAGAAAAGAACCATCAGCAGGGGAAGTGGGGTTGTCATCTAAACTAGTGCAGCAAAAATGGAATTCTGAACTCTAAAATAACTAATTGAGAAGGCAAGAGTTACATCCACTGGGTAAATTATGAAGAGAATCTGTTTATGTAGGCTGTGATCTTTGATGAAATATGAATTGCATATATGTTAATATATTCTGGAGCTTATTTGATGCCTACATTTTCTATGCGGTTACATATGGCACAGCGTTATATGGTTAAGAATGTTTGAGATTATCGGAGTATGTGCAGTTGAAATTGTTGAGGATATCAAGGCTAGCGCACTTGATATTGTAATCTGATACACATTATTGCTGATCGTTTTCAACAAAATTCTCTTCCATGGTTTAATATACTGAATCCTCTTCTGAACAGATCTCAGCAAGTTGTGGGATGGAGTATTTTGTAGTGAGGCAACTCCAATCGAGTACGCAGAGATGCTTGATAACCTTCGTTCAAAATACTTCCTCAAGCGGTGACAGATATGCCTTGAAAGAGATATTTTAGAGATGGTGTTTGAGCTATCGAGTTTTGCTTTTGTTCTAAGCAATCATCATCATAAATCACTTAAACAAACTTGTTTGTCTTAATCTTATTGGTAGACCATTATAAATAATTTTTTTTCCCCCCTCAAGTTGTTTAACGTTTTTTTTTTTCACTCATCTGGTTCTTTTACATGAACCCTTTAGGTCAAGTCTACGATCCATGCGTGTGTATATACAGTACTGTTGGTAATACATCAAAGCTTGACAAATTTTCAATACAAAATCTCCATTGTCTTATCAATTAATACAATGATCCAAATTTTGCTGAGCATTGTGTTTAAAACGTGTTGGATTGATGAAGCATCTTGAAGGTTGTAGATCTTAAAAGCTGGTTATTGTGGTCACAGCGGAACTTGCACTGACTTAGTATAGTATCCAGCCTCTGTTCTGCTGGATTACAGGTGCGGTGGTCTTTTTAAAAAAAATAAAAAATAATTAAGGGTAAATTTGTATTTTTATAAATTTTACAGAGGTATAAAAGACATTTCAATTGTTAGCCGTTTGAGTTTACATGAAAACTTAATGGACGGTGTGAAATTAAAATGGACTGACATTGTAAATTTTGATAATTCAATTAACATTGCAAAACTCGTGACACTATGGGAGGCAAGTGAAATTTTTCTTAAGATATATATAATATATACACACAAACCTAATTATTAATATACACACTCAAAAATTATATATTAATTAGGGATAATTGCACCATTGGTCTATGTGGTTAACCTAAATTACAAATCAATCCTTGTGGTATCAACATAAATTCAGAGATTTCTGTGGTTGGTTTAATTTACAAATTAATTCCTGGAATGAAATTCTGTTAAATGTCACGTAAGCGCCAATAAGATGACGACACGTGTCAATCTTAATAAAAAAATATAAATATATTAATAAATAAATAAATAAAACTTTTTTTTAAAAAAAAAAAAAAAAAGAAGAAAGAAAGTGGCCACCCCTTTGCCGCGTGCCACACCCATAGGTGGCCGATTGTTGGTCATGGTCCTATACCACAAGCTCTCAATTAGTATCAGAGCAATTGACATAGTGAGAAGCGATAAAGGTGATAGAGAAACTGTGTTCTTAATGCACACAATCAACACACGTTCTTAGAGAAAATTGATAATATTATTTATGGCAAAAACTGAACTGTTTATTCCTTTATAATTGCTCCTAATTTATAATGAAACCCTAAAACTACAAAAGGATAAACTATTTTTGGAATTAAAATTAAACAAAAGAAACAAACAATGGAAATACTTGGTGGCTACATAAGCCCAAATATGGAAAGATCCTAAAGCTACTAAAGAGTAAAATCTTATAAGAAAGGAAATAAACAAAGAATGGAAAATATAATAACTAAGGTAATTCTTGACGACTACGTCGATCTAAATATGAGAATCTTCTATAAGGGGAATAAGGAAATTTAGAAAAAGTTATTATGCAGAATATCTTCCAAATCACAATATGTCAATAGTCTCTTATTTCCTTCTTGAACGACACCTGGTAATTGACAATTTCCTTTCTTGCTTAAATCTTCTTGATTTGGTATATTAATAAGATATCTGATATCGATGTAAAATAATCAATTTCGTGACCATATCATAAGCCAATTAATTAATTCTCGGCAGTACTAAAAGTCCCACCAGTAATTTTCCACTCATGCTCGTTGGTTGTTTCTCACTCTTAATCAATCCGGCCGATAGCCTATCATTTTGTACTTCCACCGCCGGATATTAGTTGTCCTCATGCATGTCCACTTGGTGCTGACGATACAAAATGTTTCGCTTAAAGTAGTTTACTCGTTGGAACCTATTATATGGTTCCGACAGTAAAACCTTTTTGTCCGACAGTAAAATTGTTCCTGAATAAGCCCGTTTGTTAATAATCCCGATGTTAAGATGAGCCCCCTTGGTAATAAGAGCATCCCGGGAACAAGATGGAATTCTTGTCCTACATCAACTACTCATTCATTTGGTTTCTTTTTGTTGGTTGTCAGATTATCACTCAGTTCAAGGAGCAGGGATTACATACTGAATTGTACTATAAAAGTAAGGAAATGGGGGAAACTTTCAGCATTGTGCCCACAAGTGCTATTAGGTATAACTTGTGGACTTTTAATGTGGCATTGATATAACTTGTTTAGGATCTTCAGCTGCAAAATTTCTTATGCTAAATTGCTGATATTTTGGGTTTGTGAATAATACAGTGGCGAAGGCATCCCAGATTTGTTATTATTATTGTTCAATGGACTCAGAAAACTATGGTTGAGAAACTTACATACAGCAGTGAAATGCAGGTGTGCAGTTTTTTCGCATGATTTTCATTTGGTTTAGTGCTTCAAGGTAGTAGTATGGAAATTTTATTGTGGTTAAATTTTGCACCAGTGTACTGTGTTGGAGGTCAAGGACAACTATTGTTGTTGTATTAGTCAATGGTGTGCTTCATGAAGGAGATCAAATAGTTGTTTTTGGCATGCAGGCAAGCACCTTAAACTTTTTCCTTTGCTTGAGAGATCCCTTTTTTATCCCACTAAGGTTATTTTGTTTGTTGTTGTGGATCTTTAGGGATCTATGACTTTGGTAGCTGTGACCATTATAATAAAAACTTTTTAAAACAAGTTAAAAATAAAATCCTAATCGTGTGTACATGAACATGTTTAAGTATTTTGTGAAATTGAGTATGTAAACTTTTTTTAGTATGAAGTCATCATTTTTTTTTTCTTGGCCCACAATCAGCCCCTAGTCGGTTCTTGGCCCATAGCGCCTACCGATAACCGCCCAATTAGGCTCATCTTTTCTTTCTTTTTTTATTCTTGGCCTGCAGTCGGCCCCTAGTCAATTCTTGGCCCATAGCGCCTACCGATAACCGCCCAAGTGGGCTCATCTTTTTCTTTTTCTTTTTCATTGCCCGCAGTCAACCCCTTTTCAGTTTTTGGCCCGTTGTCGGCCCTTTTTTTTTTAAAAAAAAGTTGACCATCCATTTTTCTGTTTCAGGTCATTTTTCAGTTTCAAAAGTCAGCATTCATCAGTTTTCACCACCGGCTGTCACCTACCGCCTGCTAGCCTCTTGTTTCCTTTGGCAGCGTCCGTCAGTCTTCACCACTGGCCTCCGTTTTTTATTTTCAAACTCAAACTTTCAGAATTTTCCACCTTGAGTTTGAGGAGGGATGTTAGACTATATTCTGAATATAATATTATTGATTTATATTTCCTAATCTAAGTCGATTTGTGTTTTCTTGTATAAGTCGATTTAGGTTTACATGTATAGGTCGACTTATTCAACTATAAATAGGGATCTATATATTGTAAACAATCACATTAATGATCACAACGTAGTCCTTAAGGCTAATTCATAATAGTGAACGTAGGTGTCTAATATCGAACCACCCATAATTTATTGTGTCATTTTCTTTCTCTTGCTTTTGCCTTTGTTCTCGTATTTTAGATTTATACGCAAATCTCAACACAAGCCTTGCTCAATCTTATTAGCAAGTCACTTGCACATAGCAAACAATTCAGGATAGACTGAATGTTTGCCATGTACATCTGTTTTTGAAGTTCAGATGTAGTTGGACACAATTTTAGATGATAAAACTGGCAATATCTGACTGCTTAAGTAATTTTATGACCCTTGGAATATCTCCTCGCTTTGTTACTTGATTTGCAGTCTCCCTGGATTTGGGAGTCATGCAGTGAACCCTGGACTTGGTTCAACCAATAAAGGTTTAAAGTACATAGATGTCTTTATTTATGTACCCAGTTAGAAGGTTTGACTTTGGTTCTTTCCAAGAGAAGTAGCCGGTGGAGCCATCAACATACGTAAACTTTTCAGTGACAAAGACTGACCCTAGAGGCCCCTTTATATACCTACTGAATTTATTCCTTGATTTGCTTACTTCCATCTCCATTCCTGGACCCTTGCACTGTTTTGTTGATAGGAGGGATGGAGAGGGGAAGGGAGGGAGAATTGAGAGGAGTTTCATCTCTTCCTTATACTGTTTGGTAGGAGGGAAGTAAAGACGAAATTAAGAGGAGATGGTAAAGTTATGATTTTATCATTACACACCCTCATCTAATTTGTACATATGCCCTGTACAAAAAGTTTGAAAATTTGTTACAGAAGTCTCCTCCTCCCATTATGTTTGGATTGGTTTTGGTGTCACCCTTGAAAACTTGTAATTTCCAGGTCAAGTCTTCTGCATTTGTATGCAATCTCATTCATCTTAAGAAAGGGCATCAGGTTGCAATTAAGGTATGTGTTTGAATCACTAATGCAGTATTGAATGCTTTGTCAGTCTAAGGGTAATATATTGAAGGACATAGCATGATTTTTAATGTCAAATTTGATGCTTTAGAATCTGTCATGAGGCTGGCTAATATATATTGGCTTTATTTGTGCTTTTACAGATAGTTGGCTCCAACTCAGAGCAGCAGCAACAGCAACAGATGATTGTTAGGCATTTTGGAGCTGAGGATGAACTTGTGAGCCACATCTCAAGCAACAGATGACTTAGGTAACAACAATCAAAAGCGTTTGCGTCTTCTAACCGAAAGATAAACAAGCCTTAAAGCTTAAAAGAATAATAAACTCCGCAGAGTATTTGAAAAATTCTCAAATTTAATAATAATTCAATAATTTTTTTTATTACATGTTATTGCTTTTGATATTTATACCAAACAATATATACTTGCATATTGATGATGACCATGATCATCATTGATCGTTCTGGACCATTCATAAAATAAGCCATTCTTGCATATTGATGATGACCATGATCATCATTGATCGTTCTGGAATCTGGACCATTCAAATAATTATCTTCGGCCCATTTATTGATGATGTTCAATCATATTCAAAAAGGACTCCAAGCTTTAAAACATCACCGCTGGATTCATACCCCACCTATCATCCGTGCTAATGGTTGGCTGATGGGGGAGTTAAGAGTTTCCCTTGGACGGCCTCGATCTTCTTGTGAAAAAATAGACGGTAGAGATAGATGATCGGAAGATAATTCCAGTTATTTTTTCATTGAATCCCCGTTAAGCAAAACTCACCGATTTTTTTATTTTTTATTTAATTTTTAAAGATCATAGAAATTCCATCCACATGGCTTACATATGGCTGGGCAATGGGCATGTTACTTCCCATGTCAAGTCAGAATTACTTAAAAATAAATAAAAAAATTCCTGAATGTATTTTTATATATAATAGAAAACGGGAAGGCAAATCTGGTTGGTTTCGTTAGTTACAACTTACAACTTAATTGCCCACCAAACCCAAGACAAAAATGTCTATGAGTTGCGTAACATGCAAGTTTCTCAAAGTTTGGAGGGGAAGGTGGATTTGTTTTGACGGAATAATGAATAGGGATAATTGTACCGTTGATCCCTGTGGTATGTCATAATTATTTTTCATTCCCTATGGTTTAAAAAGTTTATGAGAGGTCCTTGTGGTTAGTAATAATTAAAAATCGATCACTGAAGTCAAATTCCGTTAAAAATTTGAACAGATTATCAAATGTCACGTCAGCACCACGTGTCGCCAATAAGATGGCGATACGTGTCCATCTTAAAAAAAAAATATATAAATTTATTAAAAAATAAATCAATATACTTATTTTTTTTTTTTTAAAAAAAAAAGAACAGAAAAAAGGAAAGCCAAGGGGTGGCCGCGCGGGCCACCCTTTTTAAAAAAAAAAGTATATTGATTTATTTTTTAATAAATTTATATTTTTTTATTGAGATGGACACGTGTCGCCATCTTATTGGCGACACGTGGTGCTGACGTGACATTTGATAATCTGTTAAAATTTTAACGGAATTTGACTTCAGGGATCGATTTGTAATTATTACTAACCACAAGGACCTCTCATAAACTTTTTAAACCATAGAGAATGAAAAATAATTATGGCATACCACATAGACCAATGGTACAATTATCCCTAATTAATAACTTCCCAATAAGAATAAGATCTTGATTATGATTGTGATAAATTATTTATGAGATTTATTTGATTAAATAGAAATTGGACTGTCTAATCACTTATCCGATCAAGTGAGTTTTATAAATAGTATTTTACAATTATTTGCTCAAATTTTTTCATATTTAAAAAAATAATTTGGGAGAAAATCTAATTAAAAAATAATGAGGTGAGATTCGGAGACGTTGACGTTTGACCGGTGATTTCACTTCTCATGTGCTGCAACGTGAAGCATCGAAAGAGAGCCTATTAAATAATTCTATTCATCATTAATATATATGCTTTTAGCTTTTAATATTTTGCCCAACTCCTTTTATACTGCGTAATAACAGCAAATAAATTTCAAAAAAATATCTTTTTCCAAACACCACTATTTTTTTTTTTAAAGAAAATGTTACTTATATTCAATGATTTTTTTTATTACTTTTGAAATAAAGTATTCAAACTTTAAAAAGTGTCAATTTAAGATATCCATTTTTCAAATTTTTTTTTTTAATTTTAACATTATGTTATAATTTTTTGTTAAATCCTATCAATATTTTCAAAATACCCATATGTTTTGTTTTAAGAAAAATTTTAATTTTTTTTAAAGATTTAAGTATGAGTATTTTTGTAAATTCTGACAAACAACTAAATCATTGTTATTTTTTCCAAAAAAAAAATATATATATATTTTGAACATTTTGACAGGATTTAACGGAAAATTCAAACGAATATTTGAAATTGAAAAAAAAAAATTGAAAGATAGATACACTAATTTAATACTTTTTAAAATTTAAGTACATTATTTTAAAAGTGATGAAAAATCAGAGATTTATAAGTGAAGTTCTTCCCCTTTATTTTATTATATATATATATATATATATATATATTAGATGTACATTTTTTCTAAACCACTCCCCCCTCCCCTCCCCCTGTTTCCTGTAAGTACGGGTAGCCATAGAAGAATGAGATTGAAGAAGCCAACTTTTACTCTATTCCTATTTTACCCCCAACCCAAAAACACCACCCCTTGCAAAAACATATGCCCAGAACAGAATATCCATATTTAAGTTATGATGCATTTAACAAAGACCAGGCACTAGAATATGAATATCAAAACCAACACGTAAAAAGAACAGAATAGTGAGAGAAAGCTATTCAAGGGGTGCTGTAATGGTACTGTGCTGGGCATGATTTTTTGCAGGGATTGTGATTTTGGGTTGGGGTAAAATGGGAATAGACTTTCCGTTTGACAGGCTTACTCGTATTGACAGAAAACAAGGGAAAAGGGGGGAGGGAAGTGGTAGTGGTTTATTAAATAGGGCCTAAAAATCAACAACTCTTTCCCACTAAACCCATGCAAGGACACAGCGGGAAAATGATAGTTGGGGGTAAATCAACCGGCCATTTGATTAAAAAAATAATATTTTTAATCAAAAGCAATTTCTAATGGGACATCAGAAGTTGCTTTTAATTATAAAAACCTCATTTTAATGAAAATGGGAGAGGGGCAGGAGCCGGTTGGTTTGCTCCTGCCTATCATTTTTCGGACACAACGAGCATACTCAGCTGGTTAAAGACACCATTCTTGGATGGGAATAGGGTTCATGCAATATGGTTGCTTATTGAGCAATAGGCAATTTTACATGAAAGGCTATTCGATTCCATTATTCTCAAACAGGTACTTGGATAGTTCAAGCTTTATTTTGTTTGGATATGTGTGTTGGGTAGTTGGTACTTTATTTCTCGAGTTATTTGAACACCTGGTCAAGCAGGTGAAGTCTTAATGTCTTTTCAATCTAGCTAGATGAACTACTCTCATAACTACCCAACCATTTTTTTTTAAAAAAAAAAAAATTATATTTTTTAATTATAAGTTAAATGCATTGTAATATGATTGGTGCTGACTCGATACTCCTAATAATTTTGGTCAAAAATATGAACCAAAATTGAGTTCAAAAGCCTGTTTATGGTTTTTCATATCACAAGGAATTTTCAATTACTTTTGAACTTTACAAGGAGCTATATGCAACTCCATATATTTCCACTTTCTTCTGTTTTTTGTCGTGTTTTCTTTTGATAAGCTTTATGTCACTTTCTCGAAAGCCAAACAACATGACATGTCTTGTGGGAAAAAAACCATTTGGGTTGTAAATTGTAATTGGTTGGACGTTTGTGTTTGTCACTTGTGATTTCTAGGAAAACATATAGGTAACACCGAACTCAGATTCCATAAATGTTATGATTGCTCTTCGTGCTTACCACCCATCATTTTAACCCACAAAAGTATTGTACCATTATTCCATTTTGACCATAAATCCCAATGACATCCTCCACAATTTTTACTCTGAATATTTTGAAAAAATTAATAAATACAAGGATATTTTAAAAATTTTGACAAAATTTAAAAATAAATCTTAACGGAGTACCCTTAAGTTAGATGTTTGAACACTTGGATACACTAATTTGAGACGTTTAATAGTTCAGTACAATTTTCTCAAAACATCGTATAGTTCGATACTCTTTTGTGAAGTTATCTATTTTATTTTTCATTAGTTTTTCCATGCTAATTGCATGGTAAAACTTCACTTATGAAACATAAGAAAATGAACAAATTCCATCAAATAAATTGTTGGCATGGCAATAAATTTTCTTTATCCCTACACTAATTTCTCACAACAGCCCCACAACAAGCTGATGTGGCTGATAATATTTTATTACTTTTTTTGTTTTGTTTTCTTTTATTTTTGCAAAAAAAATAATAAAATACTACCAGCCACATCAGCTTGTTGTGGGGCTGTTGTGAGAAATGAGTGTATGAATCATTTCTCTTTGTAGAAACATGTAGAAATTAGTATTTTCTTATCAGCAACATATAAAGAGAGAGAATATAAAAAAGATAAGGTAATCCTAAATCAGTCCAAATGGAGAAGATAAATTTTATGATTCAAATTAAATTGTATAGATTTAATAATGTATATGTTAACTATATATTTAATCTAAAATAAAAATAAATTATTTAATAAACTCTTATACAACTGTCATGTAACTGAAAAACATGGTAGTTATAATAGGAATCTAATAAATAGAATTAGTCCTAAAAGAAATCTTTCACTTTAACTCATAAATATCATTAATATCTCATTAAGGTTTGAGCTCTTAATCTATTTAATTAACTTCAATCTCATTAAGTATTAAACAATGAATAGGATTCTCCCCCTTTTCCAATGAAATGGATAATTTAATGGTCATGGCTGTTAACACAAAATTAAAAACCCATAAAAACGAAAAATCATTCAAGAATTTAAAACCACTTGATCATTGGTCCGCTTTGTAGTATTGCAAATTTGAGTTCATACAAGCAAATGGAATGTAAAAAAAGCCCGCAAAACAGTTCAAAATTCAAAGTCCAAACCTTTTTTTTCAACGCAAAAGGGCTTCCAAGTTCTGACACACCCATTATTTCAGGCTTTCAGCTGTTCTTGTTGCTGTTTACTTTTGTAGTAATAAAAACTGACACCCAGCACGTGATCTTGCTCATGCTCTCTCCCATGGTGCTTTAATTCGCCTCAATCCACGCGCCATTTTCTCTCTCATTCTCTCATCTTCCTTCTTCTACGTTCTTTCACACTCGCTCTTTGCTTCTTGCTCTGTGTACTAAAAAACGTGGGGAGGTTTGAGGTTTCGCCCGCTAGATCTGCCTCTTCAGGGCAAAGGTACGTTTAGTTCTTGCTTTCTCTATGTTGTTTCCTCTAATGGGTATTCTGGGTTTGTTTTATTAATTTATTTTCACTTATTTTCTCTTTTTTTTTGGGCTTTTCTAGTTGGGTTTTCTAATCTAGGTTGGTTATATAACTTTGTTTGTACTTCACATTTGATTCTGGGTGCTTTTCAAAAACTTTTTTCTTTCTTTCTTTTTTGTTGGTGCTATCTCTGGGTATGCATGGCTCATGTTTTGTTCGTTTGTAGCTACAAATGTTTTGGTTTTTCCATCTCTGTATTTCATAATTGGTTTTTTTTTTTTTTCCTCTTTCTTTGGTTGGGGAGAGGGACTGGTTGCATTGCTCATGTTTGTCTTTACAGCTTTCAATGGGTGTCAACTTCTTTTCTTTTGCTTTTCTTCTTTGGTTTTTCCCTTTCTCTTTTTATCCTGTCCTTCTCATCAATTTTAAGAAACTTGCGGTTTCGGGGAAGTGTTATTTATCTTTATTTTATTTCTACTAAGCTTTTCTGCTGGACTGGTGGATTGGGTCCTCTTTTTTGGGTACTTTTTTTACTTATTTTGGTGGGGGTTTTCACGGTTTTTGTCAATTTGATTTTGTTTATCTGAAAACTTGCAGGAAATGGGTATCATATCCAGAAAGCTTTTCCCAGCATGTGAGAGTATGTGTGTTTGCTGCCCTGCTTTGAGGTCAAGATCTCGGCAACCTGTTAAGCGTTACAAAAAACTGCTTGCAGAGATCTTTCCTAAATCCCTCGTGAGCGTCGTTCATTTTTATTTTGTTTTCTGATTGTGTTCAGTTTTTTGTAATTTTGATGGTTTATTAACTGATGAGGAAACATAAGATGCTTTTTTCAGCTTCTGTTTGAGTTTAGGGATATCCAAGCTAGAAAGCTATGACTAGCTTAAATATAGCCAGTGGTTAGCAATGTGACCATTCGATTATGTAATGTGGGTGATCACTGCGTCATATGCTTTTATTTTATTAATAATACTGCCATTGTATTCCCATTACTAAGAAAACTGTGTTCCCTGCTTTGAAGCAAAGAATATAAATGTCTTTATCACTTTTCTACCCTGGTATGGCTTTTGCTTATCCGGAGGATTTGCTCTTGCTACTGTTTGTCATTTGGAATGCTAGGCTTCCAATTGGATCTTGGGGGAGGATTTGAAACTTGTTAATTTGCTTCAAAACAAAGCTAATGATCGAGGCAAAACTTTGCTTTGGCTCATCCTTTATGTCATATAAATTGGGCCTATATATTATCTTACACTCTATCCTTTGGTTTTTCCTTTCTGCTGGGTCAAAGAAAACATATGAGTCTGGAACCCAGCACTGTGTTACCTGGATAGGAAATCAAATGGAGGTTTAACTATTACACCTTGAGTTCTTCATATATATCAGAGTTTCAACCAAAAGACACGAGTCAGCTAAATCTGGCATGGGTTATGAGTTTTGGTAATAAGCAATGTACTTGAAGTGTTTCTTAATAAATCATTTTCTTGGCCATGCAGGATCATTGTCTGGATTAGTGTTCCTAGCTTTGAATAACTAGAAAAATGATGCTCAATGTCTTATTGCAGGATGGCCCCACAAGTGAAAGAAAAATTGTTAAGTTATGTGAATATGCCGCAAAAAACCCTTTTCGGATCCCGAAGGTATTGATCGACTCTATCATCCTACTTGTATATCTGTCAATAAAAGAGAAATTAGTATTAAAATTAGTGTGCTCGGTGTTGAATATTGGTGGTTCTTTTTACAGATAGCGAAGTATCTTGAAGAAAGGTGCTACAAAGAACTGCGATCTGAGCACATCAAGTTCATCAAAATTGTTATGGAGGCCTACAATAAGTTGCTTTGCATATGCAAGGGGCAGATGTAAGTGCAATGTCATGCCCCAAATCAACTAGGCTTTAGTGCTTGCCAAACAATCTAGTATCCTAAACAATTACATTTTATCAAAAAATAATTCCATTCCATAATCATAATTTGAGCTCCTTGTAATCGTTTATATAGCCTAATTTGACCAAATATACACCCAATGTAGGATTGAGCATATACCCATCCAACTCCTTTGCAATCTAATCTGGGGTACCATAATCTCTCCCATTGAGATCTATCATTTCCTTGTTAAGGCTCATTTGTTTAGGTTGGCTAGACTACTACTTGTCATGACCTATAGAGGAGCTAACTACATATTTGTGATACCTCAAAAGGACTCATCATAATCAGGGTTCTCTGAATCCCTTATAAAGCCGAGTTCCATCTATTGCTCACCTAATCTGGTACTCAGTACATGCCCTTGCAGCGTCTTTACAATTCAATTCGGCATACCACCAACTTTCCTTTCCCTTTTCTCTCTTTTCATATTATTGTTGAATTTTATGTAGATTTGTTAGCTTCTAAAGGTGGCTTTTATTATAAATTCTTAGTCTCATTTCTAGTCAATAGGTTTTTTGTATAAGTTGAGGAAAATCTTTATATATGGCATTCTGCAGACCATTGTTTTATAGAAAGTCTTTAAAACTTTTTTTTTGATAAGTGACACTGGACAGACTATTAGAAAGTCTTTAAAACTTGGAAATTCCATTTTACTGAAGTTTTATAATATACTTATCAAAAAAGTAATGTATATATGAAATTTTTAGTAAAAAAGTAGTGCACAGTGTTTAGTCATGTAGCCTTCAAGTTGTTCTAGGGTCTATCATATGTATTTCTTAAATGTCAAAGTATGATAATTTTATGTTACATGGATAATTCATTTGTGAACATCTATTATATAGTCCTATAAATTTCATGGTGCAGGGCATATTTTGCTATTAGTTTGCTGAATGTGGTTACTGGACTTTTGGATAACTCTAAGCAAGATGCAGTACAGATAATTGGATGCCAAACATTAACAAGGTTCATCTATAGTCAGGTGAGTTCAGAGCTAGCTTTAACTTTCTTTTGTAAATACTATCAAAATATGCCAAACAGAACAGAAACTGCTTATATATATATATATACACACACACTTTGATAATTGAGATTGTTTTATTTTTTTATTCTTTATTTTTAAATTCTGTAGAAAAAGACATCCCTTGGGGTAGCTCAATTGGATAGGGATCACGCTTCTTGAAGCGGAGGTCCCTAGTTTGAATTTTCTCTTCCCCTATATATATATATATATAAATTCAGATTGGATGTTAAGAAAAATGGTACTCTTCCAGCTTCATGGACATCCAAACAATCCTAAGCTAAAACCTGAAAACAAAGATGCTTGAGAGTATATATCAAGCGCGTGATCTTAAATGTTCTTGGAAATAAATCAAGACAGCAGAAATGTCTAATATTTTTTATGTAGAGATTAATACAGCAGATTCCGTATGGGTCTTCACATAATTCATTTGAAAACTGTTGGTCCATCCTGTAGCTTTTCTCTCTTTAGGCAATAGATCAGTTGCCCATTCAGCCAGAAAAAATTTAAAGGGGACTGAAAGATTTGGATGGCCATGGGTTGTAAAACATATATTAAGATTTGTGTAGTTGGATACATTTTCTTCTGTCTTCATCAAACGTTAATAAGCATTATTTTTGTTTGTTACTCTTGTAACTGGCTGTTTCTGCAACAGGCAGATGGCACTTACGCGCATAACATTGAAAAGTTGGTTCGCAAAGTATGTGCATTGGCTCATGAGAAAGGGGACGAACATCAAAGGCACTGCTTAAGGGCATCCAGCTTGCAGTGCCTCTCAGCCATGGTAGTTTTATAATTCAATTTTCTTTTCTATTTTCCAGATTTAGAAAGACATTTGGAAAATATATTTGCTACCAGTTTTTGGCATCTATTTCCCATTATGTCTCAGTTTTTGGAGCTGAAAGATTGGTTATTTAATAGTTTTCTCCCTTGGCAGGTTTGGTTTATGGGACAGTTCTCACATATTTTTGATGATTTTGATGAGGTTAGGCCTTTTGAGTTACTTTTCTTGAAGCTATTTGATGATTCTATGGAATTTCTGTAAGATTTTACAAACTGTTTGCAGCTAGTTAGGTGTCTTATTAATTTGAAGTACTGCATTTTTTTGAAGTGGTGTTTTAACACAAAGGATTGCATTCGAATTGATTGCCGTCGCTATATTGACCAAAGAAAAATAACTGTTGGGTCCTTTTGTAGTTTGTTTTTGGTTTTTTTGCTAGTGTTAGGTGTCTTATTAATTTGAAGTGCTGCATTTTTTTGAAGTGGTGTTTTAACACAAAGGATTGCATTCGAATTGATTGTCGTCGCTATATTGACCAAAGAAAAATAACTATTGGGTCCTTTTGTAGATTTTTTTAATTTTTTTTTTAATTTTTTTAATTTATTTTTTTTTTGGTTTTCTGGAGCCTTGGTGCTGTGGGTTTTTGCGGGTTAGCTTTGGTTGTTCCTGAGTATATTTTCTGTGTGCTTAAGGGTGCCTTACGCTTTCTTTAATAAAGTTTTCTTACTTATGAAAAAAAAAAAAATTTATTTCAAAAGAAATGGAAAGAACTAAGCTGTATTCTAGAACATGAGAGACTCTGTTTAAATCCCGTATAAGATCAGAACTAGTCAACTTGTTTCTATGGAATATCCAGGTTCCTTTCACTGTTTCACATTAAAATCAACTTAAATTGTAATGAACTTTCAAATGTGTGGAGAATGAGAAATTATTGTCATATATCCTATGCTTTTTAATTTTATTTTTCAGTTGGATTGTGCTGTTGATAGTAGTGCCTAGATTGATGTCTACTGTCACCTACTAATATTGAAGGCCAATCAGTCAATTGGGAATCAAGTGAAACAAATCAACAATCAATAGTTAACTGAGTTGCGATTGCACCCTTTTTTTGTGCAATGTTCTCCACTTGGGTTATTATATTTGGATAATGACTTGATGTCGTGACTGTTGAGTGGAAACACACCTATCTTTTTGACAGCTTTAGCAGTCTTCTAGTTATTTTATAAACTGTATGAAATAAAGTGCGTATAGTCCACTGCTGTTGATATAAGTCTCTCATTATTGGCCAAGTTATAAGGGAATTGGTCTAGTACTGTATTCTGCAATCTTTAGTTTTGCCTTGTTTTCACATCCACATTTCTTTATGTTTATCTTGATCATTCATGTCTGTGCTTGCAATTCTGGGGTTAGCTTTAGTTTTATTGATATGTCCGTGCTGCAGATTGTACATGGCGCTTTAGATAACTACGAGCCTGATGCTCATAATGAAGGTGATGATGAGAGGGGGGAGCCGCATCATAATTGGGTGGATGAAGTAGTTAGATGTGAAGGCAGAGGTGGTGCAGTTGCAAGTTGTGATACGAGCCCTAGTTGCATGATCACGAGGCCACGACCAGAAAAGAAGGATCCTTCTCTTTTGACAAGGTACTGGTTGCTCAGAAGCCTATGAAGGATAGCCTTTTAGATGCTATCTTTGAATTTGCTAGTCATGTTAATGCACTTTGATAACATCCTTTTTATTTATTTCCCTTTGACTACCCTCTTTCCTTTGTCACAGAGAAGAGATTGAGACTCCTAAAGTATGGGCACAAATTTGTATCCAAAGAATGGTTGAATTATCCAAGGAGAGCTCAACAATGCGCAGTGTAATGGATCCAATGTTTGTTTATTTTGATTCGGGACGGCACTGGATTCCTCGGCAGGGCTTGGCTATGATGATTTTATCTGATATGTCGTACTTCATGGAGAGTTCTGGTATCTTGATCCCCCTTCAACTTCTTCCTCATTGTGTGCTATTTATGTTGTTTTGTGTTCATGTTTAAAAGTTAGTAGTCCAGTGCAGTGCCTATGTGCATGTGCTTTAATCCCTCCTGTGCAGATATTTTGCTGATTTTTACTTTTATACCAGGGAATCAGCAGCTGATTTTAGCTTCCTTAATACGTCATCTGGATCACAAAAATGTTGCACATGATCCCCAACTAAAGTCTTATGTCATTCAAGTTACTACTGCTTTAGCTAGGCAAATTAGATCAGGAGTTGTTCTAGCAGAAATTGGATTTGTTCGTGACCTATGCAGGCATCTGAGGAAAAGTCTTCAAGCAACAGTTGAATCAGTTAGCGAGCAAGATTCAAGCTCAAATATTTTACTGCAGAATTCAATCGAAGACTGCTTACTTGAAACTGCAAAAGGGGTGAGTTTGATACTTGTTATATATACTTGGTGCTTCCTACTGTGCTTCCAGTTTAAATGAGTGTTCTGGTCTTTCATAGATTGCCGATGCACGACCACTTTTTGACCTGATGGCAATAACACTGGAGAAGTTGCCATCTGGAGGTGTTGCCAGGGCAACCATTGGATCGTCGATGATTCTTGCTCATATGATCTCAGTAGTATCAGCCTCTTCACGTACTCAACAGGTGAGAAGAATTTGATATAATTTAGTATCCTTTCCAGAGTTTTTTTTGTACACTGCCCTCATATCATGTTTATTTGCTTTGAAAGTACCCTCATTGGGTATTGTTGGTTGAGATTGTGGACATTTTTGCAGACAATTTTAAGTATAACTTGCCTGACATCCAGTTGAATAATTTCTGATGACATACTAAATCTTGTACTTTAGATAGATAAATAATTTGAGTAGATAGTCATTGGATAACTTCCACAAAATAATATCCCTTAATGGTTTCGAAATAACCCCTGTTTAACTTGTCTGAAAATTCTAATTCTAGTATGTTGCATGGTTGAAGGTGTTAGAAAGCTACATTATCAAGTGTTAGAATGAAAACTATTATAATTTTGTACTGAAGTACCTCGCTCCATACAGGCAACCCTGTTAAACCATTTCTAGCTTTTTCATGCAGGTCTTTCCAGAAGCCCTTCTTATTCAACTGTTGAAAGTGATGTTACACCCAGATGTTGAAGCACGAGTTGGAGCACATCAGATATTTTCTGCGCTTTTATTTCCAAGTTCTAATCATCCCCTTCATGAAGTTGCTTCTTTGAGAAGTAGTTTTCTACACCAACCAAGAAGATGGCACTCAAATACTGCATCTGCATCAGTTACAGCTCTACTTGAAAAGCTTCGGAGAGAAAAAGATGGCACCAAGGTAGAAAAGCATGGGAATAATGTTCATGATGATTTTAAAGAAAGGGACATAGTAGAAGAAGACTGGAAACAGGGGTGTGCTCGCAAGAATTCCCCAAATTTTTACAAATTTAGCTCTATTATTGACAGGACGGCTGGGTCAACCAGATTGTCTGAGGCGGTAAGCAGAATTTTCGTCCCATTAATGTTTACTTTTGTGTGCTGTTGTAGTTATTTGTTTTACCAAGATCATTATAAAATCCGGTCTATGATTGGCCAGGAACCACATATCATGAAGTTTAATGAGGATCAAATGGCACAGTTGCTTTCTGCATTTTGGATGCAAGCTAGTCTTCCAGATAATTTACCTTCAAATATTGAAGCAATAGGTCATTCTTTCGTTTTGACACTTATTTCTTCAGGTTTAAAGGTGAAATTTCATTTATAAACATGGTACCTGCTTTCTTAATGTTTCCTCATTTTTTTGACCTATTATTTCACTTTCTTCTTATGTTCATATATTTCTGGCCTGCCAGAGAGGCCACGCCAGCCTTATATTGAATGCCTTGGCTTGCATACTTTAGTCACTTACGATATCTTAATCTTACTATGCTGCAGAATATGAATGACAACCTTGTGATCCGATTCTTTCAGCTTCCCTTGTCTCTCAGGAATATATCCCTTGACCCTAACAATGGTATGAGAATAAAATTTTCATAAATAGCCTCTCAATTTTGGAGAGTGTTAAAATGTTCAACTGATATATGTTTCTCGTTTTGGCAGGGATCTTGCCTCCAGCATGTCAAAGATCTATCTTTGTTTTATCAACAGGCATGTTGATGTTTGCCGCTAAAATATATCAGATTCCTAATCTGAAAGATTTGCTCAAGACATTAGTTCCACATGATGTGAGTTCTGTCTGC